>NW_026294747.1:1892500-2202500 GCF_026119805.1 Tympanuchus pallidicinctus
AAGCAAATTCAGCCAGCAGAACAGTTAATGATTATCTGCTAGCAATTGGCTGTAAATATCATCCAACACCTATGGAATTAGTGGTTTCAAACTTCATGTCTACATCATTATGTTTACTTTTATGAGATCTCTAAACTAGAGCGTATCAACCTCTGACAGATGAAATGCGCTGAACACCTGATAAGTCAGAAATCAGATAGCCTCCAAGGAAGAAGAATAAGACCCAGTGATCCGAATTCATTTCATTCTTGTGAAGGCATCATGGAGAGGCACCAAATCCCCAGTTCCAGTGATAAATTCGAGCATCTCCACACAGACCACCTGTTTCCTTTGCCATTTCCAGACCTTCATTTACAATGACTGCCAGCCAGCAGATTAAAGGCTGTAGACTACCCTGTGACTTGGTGGCATTTCTATATCTTCACAAGTTTTCATATTAACAAACTGTTAGCATCAAGCCTTTCAGTATCAATGGCAGGTGATGTTTTGTAGGAATTTAATTCAGAAAACTACCACTGCTCCTTCTGTGTCTGTATGGGATGAAGACAGACATTCTACAGCACAATCCCTCTGCAAATAGGCATCTCTTAATAGCAGTTTTGTTTATGAAACTGAGGTCACGGTATGGCTCTGAATGATCCTACTTCTCCTTTTGTCACAATGTTACAGCTTCACACCCACACATTAAAGAAAGAAAGGTTAAGACAGTATGTCAAAATTACCTGGCAAGGTCATTAAATATGCCAGTAATACCGTCTTTAACAAGAGAACATAAGGCAAAGGCCTTCCTGTTGAAATGGACACATTTACCACTATTTTATCTTAAATTTGCCACCAAATATTCACTATCTAAAAGCTATTTCTCAGTCCTAAAGGCCTAAGAAATTAAGGTAAAATGTGACATAAGAGGAAGCAAATGAGTTATTAGGGAGGACATAAGAAGGACAGAAGCAGTTAGTGATTACTTGGTGAAGGCAGATTTGAATTCTAATTTCATTGACAAGATATGGAGTAGGATTTTCAAAAGCCCTGGGGTGACCTAGAAAACCAAATTCCATTGATTTTTAAGCAATTAGACATTTTTGAAATTCATGCACATAACGACTAAGCAGCATTACAGCCCAGTCCAACCTGCACTGAATTTAACAGTAGAGTTGACTCTATGAAAGATAAATCCAATACTTAGATTTCCTATAGGGTCTGCTGTTTATACATCGGTAGCATCAACCACAACAGAAACTACAACAGATACAAAAGATAAAAATAACACACTACTTGATAGAGCAAATTCTCAGCTACAAAACGCTATCTTCCACCATAGTCACCACTATAAGTTAAGCATTTTTATTAGTGTTGAGATTGGACACCATGCTTGTAAAAATCTGCACCAGTGGAGGTGACCCACTGTTTCACAGATGCTATTATGGTAGATGGTCGCTGCTAGGAAAATGCTGAGCATGCAGCCCATCTTTCATCGACCTGAACAGATGGAAAACAAAAGGTGTCAAATCCAGGCTATTTGGTGGGTGTGTTAGGACAGTGCAGCCAAGATTGGCAATGTGCTCCTCAGTCTTCAAACTGGTATGGAGCCTGGCACTATGAGAGGGAAAAAACAGATATGGAAAGAGCAGTCAAGCACGGTGTGATAGCTCACGCCACAGATGGATGGACCTGTGCAGTGTAAGCCTAACAGTAACATGACAAGAAGGAAAGGGGAGGCAGCCTGAAGAAAAGGAAAGAACTTGGTACAGCATGAAAGAGGCTCTGTGGAAGAATATAGTAAAAGAGGAGAGGCAATTACAGAGGTGGACCTTTCAGATGATTTTGACCGAAGTATTTTTTTCATATGAAGACAGCAGTAACGCATGCTGGAAACTTACTTTCTAATTAATCAAAACAATAAATGAAAGGACAAGACTTTAAATGTTATAAATGTTTTGCTTGGAAATCATCAGGACGTATACATCAACTTTCAGTGGAACTATATAGATGTTTTATACAGGGATAAGAAGAATAATCCTTGCAGATGCTCTCAAGGGATGGTTGCTGACATGGAAAACTATTTTCCCCAATCAAACTTTTATTTTTAATCTGAGATGAAGGATCTAAGTCATTTAAGGGTTTTTCTGTTTACCCCTCAAGCTTCCTGGAGGCAAGAAAGAAGCCTCTGTGATCAATAGTATCAAATGATATGAAGAAGCATAGAGCAATACATAACGAAAGTACTCTTTTTTAAAACAGAGATCATCTTTTAGGTAAGAAGTCCCTTTCTACACCATAGCCTATAATTAGTCAAACACACCAATCTTCCACAGTGGTAGAAGATAAAAAGACCTGGTTTACTGGAGTTCTTAGTAAATGGCAATAAAGCTGCAGGTCGTACCTTGAGCAAAATTTGGAATTGTTGGGTTGCTACAAGTATCAGCTAGTAATAATAATTAAAGTGCCTGTATTTCATCCTGTATTCCCTGTACTACCAGCTTTTTTTCAATGCAGTCATGACAATGTCTTTCCAGAACTGAATGTAAGGGGTAAAACTCATTAACACCCAGCATCTAGAGCATATACTATCCAACTTCAAAAAATTCTGTACCTCACTACTTCAGATACTTCCACTGAAATCACTTGCACTCTATTTTAGTCTCCTATCACCTCACTTTCCTCCCTTAAAAAGATATACATCCTTTATCCTAAGAAATTTGACAGGACAATAGACAGGATTCTTCCTCCTCACAAATAAAAGCTATCATTTTCTGTCAACTCAGTGATAAACTCTGGTTAAAATTTTATATCTAAAATTTCATGACTTTAAACTTTGGAAGACAAATGATTCAAGGAGGCTGCTCAAAAATCGAGAAAACAAGAGCATCCAGGTACTCAAAAACAAAGGCTCTTACTTTAAAACTGTCTGCTAAGTCCGTGAGAAGTCCAATTTAAAATGAAATCATAAGCCCAATTGCACTGACAATTGTAGGAGCAGCAGAACATCTGGCCTATACTGTCGAACCAGAAATCTATAATTAACAAAGTGTTTTTTAAGAGTTGACTCGAAAGCTGTCGAGTTTGCAACTGATTTCTACTAGTCTGAAACCGAGGAGAAATGAAAACTGCTACAAAGGCATGACTTT
Source organism: Tympanuchus pallidicinctus (assembly GCF_026119805.1). Lineage (NCBI taxonomy): Eukaryota > Metazoa > Chordata > Aves > Galliformes > Phasianidae > Tympanuchus > Tympanuchus pallidicinctus. The sequence continues at coordinate 1,895,629 of NW_026294747.1, forward strand.
CGTTTCTCTTTCTGTATATATTTGATTTGCGAGATGTTTTCAAACCATAAAAAGATGGCTTTGTAAACAGAAGATGTAATATGATCCTGAAAAAGAGGCAATTCCTTGCCTTCACAAAGCAGAGCTCAGATGGTAAAAGAAACGAAGGAAAAACTAAGACAATAGTGACAGATTTTCATAGAGACATTTCAAAATGTTGACATTCAAAGTAAATTCAAAGAGATTAAATGCCTTTGAGTAGTTAAGAAACAAATCACATAGATCTGTCATCGGCATAACACTGGAAGCTGAAACTAAAACCATCCTGATAACTGAAAATAACAGGAGGAGAATGCTCCATAGAACTGAGGCCACATCCACCAACAGAAAATAAGATGACTAATTTTGATTAGATGTCAATTTTAAGGAGTCAGACAGCTAAGTGTGCTATGACAGAAGTCAAGATGTCAGTGAGGACACACCGGTACCCTGTGGTCATTAGGACAATTTAGGTTGACTGTCTCTCCCTGTGCTGAAACACATTGAAGTACCACAGTCTCCTACACAAATGTTACAACATAGCACTTCCTTTAAAAAAAAGTCAGATATTCCTTATTTTTCTGCTTCCATTCCGTCACTGTTGGCACCCCTAATTGTCTTTTCAGCCTTTTCTCTCACAAATATTCCTATTTCCTCCCATGTCTGTTTGTACCTGGCAGCACTGGAAAAACAAGTAACAAATGGACAAGAGCAATACACACTTCAACAGGAAGACAATCAAGTGCCAAAACCAGTCCTGTGCTCAGCTTTTAAAGTATTTTCCTTCCTGCAAGCAATTTCTAGGATATTTACCTTGCAGTAAAGATTGCTTTGTCCAAGTCTTCTAGACAGACTTTACATTTGTCGTCTTGTTATTGAGAACAATGTGTCTTATTTCACATTTCCCAGTAATAAATTTAATTTGCCATGTGTCAGCTCAATTATTGAGCTGATCTAAGGCATGATGAATATTTCTTGCCACTCATTTTGTGCTCAGTATGCATCATAATTTAGTATCATCAGCAAATACAGTGAGATTACAGTGGGTTCTTCTAGCTAGGTAATTTATTTAAAATCAAACTATGAATTCGGGAATTAAACACTCTCAGCTCTTCCCTTTTGGGGACTAAAGATCCCTCAGCAGAGAAAATTCATTTTCTCCCATGTATTACTATACTATGTCCTTCTCAGCCCCTGTTAGGTTCATCTTCAGAAGCAGCCTGTCATGTAGATCCTTATCAGAGATTTTCTGAAAACCTAGATAAAATATGTCATATGCACTGCAATTATCTACTTTATAACTCCTAAGCTCATTAAAGAGGTCAATTAGTCATTATTGCCTTTTTTAAACCCCTCTGGCAGCCTCAGGTTAGGCTTTGGCTCCTTAATGCAGGCAGTACTCAAACTGAGCAAGTGCTCCCAGGAGCCGAGCACTTCTGCAGTCAGAGCTGAGTACCAGCACTTTTAGAGGGGGAAAAAAGGGAAAAAGAAAAGGAAGGTAACTGCCCACTGTTCCACTCACGTATTAAATATTGATGAAAAGGCTGAGAGATGGAAATGTAACGAAATAACATCTGAGAGAAAAAGGAAAAAAAAAACACAGAGAGAACAGGGGGGAAAGTGGGATGCGAATACTGCAGAGCACTTTTGCAAGCAGAAGCTGAAATTAGCAGGGGGGTTATCTATTTGTAAGCAGAACAAATACAATTAGATGGTCCCCCTGCTAATTTTGGCTTCTGGTTGCATAAGTGCACTGCGGTGCACATACCTTCCTTACCATTTCCTCCTGTTCTGTGCTTTCCAGGTGATATCTACAAAGCAGCAAAGGAGGAATGCCTCCATTTTGAGCACTGACTGTGAGCTCCTGTCCAGGATGCCTCCCACCAGTTTGTTAGGAAAACGAGCACACAGATTTTGGACTACTATCAAGAAAACCTTCCTCCCAGCCCTGTTGCAGGACAGTGCATTGCTGGAATAAGCAAGCATTCCAAAAATCTCATGGGTGCCTTGCTCTTTCCCCACTGGCCCACTCTGGTTTCCTTGTGGGTCACAAACAAGGCCACATACACACCTTTAAAGATGGGGGAAAAAAACCAGCTCAGTAAGGAGGACAGAAGGGGGAAGTGTGCCCCAGTCCCACCTGAAACTCAGCCTAAGACCGTTCTGCAGATCATGTCTTCCCTTTCGACCACAAACCCGCTCCCAGCTCACCACTGTGATATTCTTTCTGCCATTGCTGCGGTGCAAATTGGAGGAGAAAAATGAAATGGAATAAGAGAATGAAAGAAGGCTATTCCTGCCTCAATCTCATTATCTCCACTGAAAAAAATGAGCAATCATGGCAGTGAGAAACAAAATCTCTAAGGAGTGCTCACTCCAGGCAGAGAAAGCAACAATAGGGGGGGAGAGAACATTAATATGTGCTTTTCAGCCAACTGTGTTCAAATTTACTACTGGACTCTATCTTACTGTTATTAATTTAGAAGTGTTTCTACTTTACTCTGTAATTTGTCCTCTACCTTTTACTGAATTAGATTTCTATTTTCCTCTTCCATTCTTTTTTCTTAGTTTTGTTTGTCAGTGTTACAGATGATCACATTTGCAAGTTTGCTTTATCTATATTTCACAGTTGCAATCTGGGCTGTCCACTATCTTATTACTGTGTGATAAGTGATATCTGCTACGACTGCATATGAACTCGTTCCTCTCTGTTCCTTTCATATCCCTTCAAAGTTGGTTCATCTGAAATAACAAATTGTTTTCTTGCACCTGGCAATTATTATTTTGGGCTTAACAGTTTTGATTTCTAAGTTAATTTAATATATAATCTTATCATAGTTACTCATAGACCAGGACTCTATTAAGTCAAGTTTATTTTTATTTTCTTTGCTATTAATTGCAGCCTCGTTGGAATGCACGTACATTGGCATGGACATCATTTACTAACATCCACATCTTATGTGCCTCTCAGTTAATGAGGACAACTGCTACACAGAGGCAAGTAACTCACACTAATAGTTCTGATAGCACCTTCTGTGTTTTATAGTTGTGTTTTATAGTTTTGCAGTTAGGTTAACAGCAAAGATTTCCATATAGAAAAAGCCAGTCTAGCACTATGACAAGTTAATTTACTTATTAATATCTTAATATTAGCGATGTACTGGGTTCATTTTTTTCTTTCCAGGCTCTTCTGCTACTTATGGGCCTGATTCTCCCATGGAACTTGATAATCATGCTGAATCCTGTGAAAAGCCAGAGGGGTCTTCTCAGAAGCAGGGTTAGGTTAATTTGTAGCCAGCCAAACACACAAACAGTAGAGTTAGAATAAGCAACAGAATTCAAATTCTCTTTCAGTGCTTCCCAAACTGGACATGTTGGGAACCTTGGTTCCAAATGACCTAAGATGCACTGCATTTATTATTCGTGTTAAAAATCCCTGCTGGCCTACAGCTGAAAGGAAGAGTAGATGCTGAGAGATCAATAGTGAAATATAGGAAGCCATTTCCATGGTATCACCAGTAAACAATAAGCATGTGAACAAACAGGTAAGACAGTAAATTACAAGGAACAAGTTGATGATGCTGCAAGAGAAGACGCAGGAGGAAGCTTCTACCTTATGACTGAGCAAATAGCACAGCCGCAGGGAAGTGAAATAGTCTGTGCAATTGACCCCACATATCAACTAGAAAATATTTTATTTCCTTTGACGTATTTAGAAGTCACCCTGTTTGTGATGGCATAGAATTGGTTCTGGTGGTTGTGAGTGTATGCTAATATTCTCCTCTGCTCATAAATGTAATCATAAAAATCAGTTAATGTAATCTGAGGCCACCATGGAAAAGAGTACTTGAAGATCTCCACAGCAGAACTATGACTAATTAAAAATGTTTCAGTACTCAGCCCTTTAGACTCAGAAGTGCTCAGATTTGCATCTCCGGCATATTAAACCCAGTGGTATTCTCTAGCAAAATCCTAAGTCTGGGAATAAATATCCTGTTCTACCAGCTGAATGCCATCATACGTGCAGTGCAGCCCATGCCAGGACCAGAGGCATTAAAGGAAAGTGCTATGTAAATCAAATGTGGGCTCACCTGCTAGGCAGCATATGTTTCACTACTGTCAAACCCAAGGGCTCTGTAAAGAATGGAGGTAGATGCTTATTTCACCATCTGAACCTTTTGCACAGATCGTGTCACAGCGTCCACATCACCAGACAGCTCTGTTGGGAAACGCAGCACCCTCTTTAACACCAGTTTGCCAGCAATCTGAGACTTGCTGGGAGTGGTTTTCTTCCACGCCTGGCAGTCTTGGCTATCTTCAGCTCTCCTGAAGTGACATGCTGGAATCCCCCCTGTGTGTACCTACCTGGAGATACGTGAGGTTCAGTGAGTTGTAAACTTTCACAACTGATTTACATGTTCCAGGTTTTAATACCCTCTCAATTCTTAAAAAGGATGAAGCAGGACAGTCCTTAGCTGCATTTGACTGAGATTATTCTCGACATGGCCTATTTTTCATGGTAGTCATTTATTGTACTTGGCAATTAGCTATACGGCTTTTTTCATTGATTTTTCTTTCTGAATGTACTTCCATTCCCTACATGCTGGATGTGGTGTTTAGTGACATCACTTTTGTTTATTCTGCAGTCTGGCATATTTGATAATTCATTCATTTCTTCACATGACATAAATTGGCAGTGAATAAACTAAGGTTGGAAATAAAATGGTTTTGGCTGTCATAGGATGGATAAAAGCTCTGGAAAGGCTGCCCAGTAATAGGAATACTGAGGGCCAAAAACCCAACTGCTTTTTAGATGAAGCTTAATCAGTTTCTGAAAGGGTTTATAAAACCGAACAAATTGGCTCTGATAATGAGGAAATGGGTCCCAAAATACAGAATGCCTTTTCCAGGCATATAAGGGATGAGTGTGCACATGTAAGATGATTCATTGTCACACAATATCACAGCATTATGTGTATGTGCACAAAAGAATAAAATAAAATTAATCATAGTTTACTACTTGTAGACCTTTTTTTTCATTCCCTGGAAAGGCCAGCTCTAACTCTGAACCACTATTGTTTCTGTGGCGGAAGTGTGACTCTTAAAAAAGCAAGGGATACATGCAGCCAATTCTTGATGCAGTGGGTAAGTACAGTTTCTATGTCTGCACATGTTAGCAGGCAACCAGATCCTAATTTCACAATACTTTTCACAAAGATCAGACATCACCATACATGCTTTTTTGGGCACTCGGTTGCAAACTTGCTGTTTGATAACCAAGCTGTCTGTTTTCAGGTTTCGTATTTGTCTGGAGACAGATTTTGGAAGGTTGTCAGATGCACCTAACTGTAACACAGTCAGACTAGAAGCAGTGAAGGAAATGCATGCAGAGCAAGCATTCCAGCTTCAACTTATTATTCAAATCCTGATGACAGATTGCCTTCAACAAGAAATAGACATTAGTGAAGATGTGGGAAAAGCTCAATAGCAAGATCCGGTCATATAACCATTCCCTTTGCAGTCAAGAGCTCCAGCAAGACACTGTGTGCAACCACATCTGTGTGAAGAGCAAACATGCAAAGCAACTTCAGAGACCCCACCATCTCCCTGTGGCTCACACACACCTCACCGTAGACACAGGGAGAGGGCTGATGCCTGAGGACCCTTTTTATCCACCAGCTCCTTTCTTCTCCTATGCCCTCTGAACCTCCTTCCAGCTTAGCTTGCAGCCATGGACCTATGATCTCTTTACTTGGCTGGTGACAAATTTCAGTCCTTTCGGTGCATTCTTCAGTTTCTCTGCATTTCTAACAGTACTGGAGATGGATGGGAACTACAGTAACACAGAAAAGTACCATTCAAAATGCAAGTCAGCTCAGCAGCTGAGTCTCATAACATCCACACCTATAACCTAGATTATATCTGCAGCCCTTATGCTGTGGTCTTGTACAGTGCAAGACAATCAGTTCCGGGGCAGCTGCCAAAATCCCCTGAAGTGCCTCGGCCCAGAACCCTGTGCCTCACACAGGAAGCTAAAAGAGAAAGGAAAAACTCTGCTCTGCAGCCATGATGACAGCAGATACGTTGGTTGTGACCATTTGAGAACAGTCCCATCACATTCACTGTATTTCAGTGGGAAGGTGAAAGGCAAACTCTCGTGCAATAAGCACAAGAGTTTTTAAGACATTTTAAGAGTTGTTCTGATATTACCATGGCTGGGACTACCCCAGACCCCACATAGTGGGAAAATCTTTGAAGGTTGTATCTGTACCATAAATCGTCTTAAAACTTTTTCAGACACTTCCCTGAATGGTCCCAAGCAAAACAGGTTGGAGCTGACCTTTGTTGCTTCTGGCAGAGGGTTCAATGAGAATGTAACCATCCAACTCCACTTGCCAGAGAGCCTACAGATATTAAAAACACTGGATCACACAGGACTGAAGATAGACTTGAAAAATCAATTTAACAACAAACAGGTGCTTATCCCTATTTTAGGTCAACCTATAACACCAGGTCTCAAAGAAAACTAGTGTAAGTAAAGACGTCAAAGCAACATTACTTGCAGTCTCAGTTTAGTTAATCACATTACTTTTAAATATTTAATGTCGGAAGTGTGAGGAAAATGCAGAAATTGAATTGAAACCTGATGTCAAGACATGACAATTCCAGTAACGCAGTGTGTTTACATGATGGACTACTAATAAAATGCTTTATATAATCAGATGCACAATAAAAATGCCTGTAAGTAGCTTGTCATGTATTAGATGAAATGTGGAGTATTATTTGGCATCAAAACCAGCTGCTATTCCTTCAGCATCCATCCCACTTGCAGTAGTTTTAGAGATCAACGCAAAGACATAATAGAGAAGAGAAAGAAGAGAATGATAAAGATATGAAAAATGCCTGTTTAATTATGCTCCAGATTTTATCTCTGTCTCGTATCAGCTCTCTCCCTTTCCTCTCCAAGAGAAATAACTGGCATGTGCAGGATTCTGAAAGTAGATTGACACAAAGGAAGAGAATTGGCCATGTCTCCTGGCATTAATCTCCCTTCACAACAGCCTGTGATTGAGTCAGAGCTATTATTCTCACTTTCAGGTCTGAGTCACTATCAAAAAGGACGCTATTTCTCCAGCATCCTTTCCAGCAGGGATATACACTGTCTGGCAGAGATGGTATAGAGCACTTTTAGTCCTACAGAATTTGCTCTGGCTCTTGATTTTGACCTATTCACAGCTCATTTGATGAAAACACAAAAACAAAAGGAGGACAAGGAAATAATATTGCTGTTTCAATTTCCTCATCATACTACTTTCTTACATCCGTCTCCTTTAGTTTACCCCCTTGACAGCATCTAAAATGCTATCTTCCTCTGTCACTGTAACCACATTGTTTCTTGAAAACCTCTCTCCATTAAATTTTAACTCATCTCCCCTACTCCTTACGTACAAAAAACCTCAACTCCCATTGCAGCTTCTCTGTTCCTTCGCCTTGTGCTTACACGCATCTGAGAAGATCAAGTGGAATCCTTATTCTCCTCTGAACTTGAGATCAGGCCACCTGAAATACCTGCTCTGACTGTTCACACTTGCAGTCACCCCACAGCCCTGCTGCCGAGCTCAGCATAGGGCACCTGGTGCTCTGAAACATCAGTTCTCACCTTGCACATTGTGTCTCGCCTTGCACATCATATCTGCTTCCTGCCCTCAGCTTCACCTCAGCAAAGTCCAGCACCCCACCTCAATGACAAACAGAAGCAAGAACAGCCCTGCATAGGAAGAAGAAAAACCCAGAACCACAACGACCTGCACAGGTGAAGAAATGGTACAACGCCTGCATCCCTGACCCTGGCTTTAAAGTTCCAGTCTTTATTTCCCCTCCAGCTCTTTCCTAAGGTGACTATGGAGCTTTTTATTTGGGTGGGGAAATGGAAGAGTCTTACTCTGGGTGGAGTACTTGCTCCCTAAATTTTCCCAGCGAACGCAGATGGGATTTGGTGCACCCAGGAACGAGAGCGGGCACCTTTCAGCCTTCCTCCAGTGTCACGCTCATACCAGCAAGGAGATCTGATTCTAGCAATTACTTCTGGTCTGCTCTGCTCTGAAGCTAAGAAACATCCTCCCTTTATCTTATTTCATGCTCTTCACTACAGAACCTGAGTGCTTTCCTCAGCCAAATTTCTCAGCTCACCACCTGCTTTCCCTGCAAACACCTGTGGAGATCTGAAGGCAGAACCGTGTCTGTTGCTGCAGTTATGAAAATAATGTAGGACTCACATCATGCTACCCTTATGCTTAGACCCTCTTTCATCAAGCAGCATTACTGAATCATTTTATTGAACTCTTTTCAGGATCTGTTCCAATTTCTTCTACATTTTGAACCACAGATATTAGGTGTGACCCGGTGTGGGTCTGGCTGGCAGATGCATTTAGTCCGGATGAGACCAGGCTGAAACTGCTCTATGGTCCACCCAGCATTCATGGGAGAGTATTACATGCAGGAGATCGCAGTGCTTCTATTAGCAAAAGGATACCCTGCCAGCACACCTGGCTGCTGCTCCCCAGGGCACCTACCCTGAGCCCTGCTATCTCAGCAGGAAAGATCCTGATGCTTCAGAATGGGTCCTTTCTAGGAGACTTTGGATGGAACCATTTCTGTACGTTAGGAGCCGAGAAGATGTCACCTATTTGTTGTTACTGTTGTTTGTTTGTTTTCGCCTTACCTAAAGCTCTTTTCTTTCATCATTTCCTGTCATCTGAAAAAAAGCTCAGATACATTTTTGTGTCTGGACAAATCTCAGAGCCATCACTTAATCCTTCATCCAACATCACACTTTGCTTAAGTGACTTTACAGAACTAAGCCTATATGGAACTGACTGTAGTATTTTACACTCGCTGTGAAATATTCTTCCCCTATGTGACACCAACTAGTCTTGAAATGCTGTAAAAATGCTGACAGAAGAAATACCAGAGAATGGTTTTAAAAAGCTTGTGAAGGATCAGTAGGTCCAGAGGTGGTTTTTTGTTTTTTTTTTTTCAGCATAGGAACAGCTAGGGGACATTCAAAACCAAACGGAAAAAAATCCTAGAGGACACAAAAGATTTAGTGCATTTCAGGGAGTCACCAACATGAAAGGTAGCATATTTTGGTGGAGGCTGGAGGGGACAGGATCTGATGGACAGTATGTCAGCCCCACAGTGGTAACAGGGCGGGGGGGCAGGCAGCACTGCTGGAACAAAGGGAAAGCAATGAAATGAGAAAGGTAAATGAAGCGAAGTGTAGCATCAGGCAGAGGCCCCAACATCACAAACACAGTCACAGTGTACAGTCTCATAGATCCCCCGAGTTTTACATTGAAGAGAAGTGACAAAATCATCAGGAGAGAAATGAGAATGACCAGCAGAAGCCTGAGGAGGAACAGTGTGAGAAGAGAGTCAAAAACACTAAAGAGCTGCCTGAGGTTAGTGCTACTGGACTATGATTTATGAAGGGATACATTCAGAACTGCCTCAAAGGTTAAATGTGAGCTTGGACAAGAGCATGAGAAAAGAAAATCTTTAAGAGACCACGATATAGGCAAGATACATTGCACACATAGCTCAGCTATCGCAGCTGAATCCCTGAACGGCAGCTCTTTGCCTGACCGTCCTCGAGTGGCATTTTCTTTATGCCTTTGTCATTTGAACCCAGACATCTCCACTGCTACAGCATCTGAAACACAAAAAGGAAGGAGCCCAGAAATAAGGCTTGCGGAAGGCTCATTAAAATCATACTAGCCTTTCAGGATTTGGATTTCAAATGTAAGCACTAGTCCACATATGTGCTTGCAGCATAGATTCATGTAGGCACACATAGAAACATCTCGATTAGGTTGCATATTCTGCTGCTCATCAGATCTCTTTAAGTACTGTTTAGCTGTGTTTTAAAGCTTTTTTTCTCACTAATCTAGATACAAATGAAAGTAATTTATGCAAACGTCTCCCACGGTGGCTTTGGAGACCAAATTGGTACTTCTCACCTCTCAAAGAGTCATGGTAGAGTTGCATTTCTAACAAGCGACTCTCGTTTGGGTTTTCCCATGTCCTTTCTGCATTCTGGAAGAAGCCATCTGCCTTTCAAAACAAGTGGTTCCACTCTTTCCTTCCCAGACCCACAAGCCACATTCTCCCTTTGCATTTGTCCACCTACAGATTGCAGTACGGACCTCCTGAGGGGTGGAATTTGTGGCCAGTTAATTTCATTCTGCTCCATCTATAATTATGGGTATTAATCTGCTTTAGATTTGAAACATATAGACATTTTTCGCTCAGCATTGTTACATCTTTAATTACGACCTTAGGTTCAGGTGGTATAATTTTACTTCAGAGATATGCCAGAACACAAGTACTGACATCTCCAGGTTTCCTAGAAATTGCAGGGATCATAGAAATTTAACTTGATAATTACCTCAGTATTTCAAGTCAGACAATCACCTATAAAATAATTACGGGTTGTTGTTTATCCAAATTCACTTTGCTACTAGGTTACTGCAGGTTACAATATATGATGCCTCACAGAAATAGAGGTAGAAATGTATAACGTACCCAAATGCAAGGCTGTTCAACCGGACGTACAAAGAGTGCCAAAAGACAAAGAGAGGCACCTCTTTTCCAACACATAAATGCATAAAACAGTAAACACCACATTTTCAGTTAAGGGATATTCAGAATTCTTTGCTACTGTCTCTTTAGCCACAGAAATCTCTTTCCCCAGGAGACTTCCAAATGTGCAAGGATCACAATGGCACGAATAGGAGTAAAAATATCCTTCACATTCTTCTTGCATTAAATGTTCAATAACTGGCCCCGTATAATCTCTCTTCTTACACTAACAGAAGCAGCCTCAGCCAGCATTTCATCATGCTTCTTGTCACAATTATGGTGACTTAAACTATGAACTGCTACTTGCTAGAGTTTCTTTCTTCAGTGTTGAAAAAAAAGCAATTAACAAAGTCCAAAAGGTCCAAAATATTTTAATATCTCATAATTTGATTAGATTTTGTGTTTGTTTGCTTGTGTGTGCTTTTTGTTTGTTTGTTTGTTTGTTTTTCTCCTCAAAAAGCCAATGTTTTTGTGTTACCTCTTGCATGTAAAGATGGAGAAAAAAATTATTTGGCATGAATTCCGTCATGTTGATTCTTCTGGGTTCTCAAATATTATGATCCATGGAAAGTCTGGATTCATGCTTACTTCTACTCTTCATTAAGTCAGTTGTAGTTGAATTGCTGGTAGGGCAGGCTGCTGATACAGTAGGTGGGCATGCTGAATAAAATACATACCACAGCTGTACCTGCACTTGTCAGAGAGCCAAGCTGCTTTATGCCAGTCTGTTCTCCACTGCTTCCTGGTCATAGCCCATCTGTTTCTGAATTCATAAAATGCTGAAGAACACAAATATCTGAACCTATTATAGATAACATGCTTCCATTAAATTCTGATTGTGGGGCTGTGCTTAACAGACTAAAATTGGTAATGCATCTCTTTCAGATTTGTCAATAAATTGGACACCCACTCATAGATATTTCAGTTGAATTCAAAGGCTTTTCTGTGTAGGGACTTTGACACATGGTGCACCTGGCCAATAGTCTTGCAGTTGTGAACAAAATCAGAACTAAAAATAACTATCAAACCAGAGTACGGAAGGCTACTGAGACAGATTAGATAAAAACCTACGTATAGGGAGAGGTCCCACAGTAGGAGTACTTACAGGTGAAGCAAGCCAGACAGGTATTAACCTGAAGCTTACCAATAGCTTAAAAGACTGCATCACCCTTCAGTTGGATTCAATAATGATAGGGCAGACAAAGACGATGGAATTAATCACACCTTACCTTGTACATATAATCTTTGCACTGGGGGTGAAACGCTCAACTTTGCAAGGTCATTTCCACAAAAACTAAGAATTAGAGGAACTCAGCAGGCTGTCAATAACTGATTTAATAGGAACAGACTTTAAACAGGAAAAGTAGGTGAAGGATCTATCCCCAGGAAATTTGCTGAGAATACCTACAGCACCTATGATTAAACTATCTGTCCTCTGGATGTCATCATTGCTCTTTTTATATGCTGTTGGTTAAAGGTGTATTTATGTAGAAAATAACTGTAGCCCTAAGGAAGCTGGCTTGGGTGCATCATTTTTGGTAGCTCAGTGCATTTCTAATTAGAATTGAATACACAAGAGTGCGGTCCAGATCATTACTATTTATGATAATCTACAATGAACCATTTTCTATAATGTAATGCAAAAAAGGACCCCCTGTGCACATTTCATTTGATGTGAATTCACATCTCTGCTTCAAGAAGCACTTTATGCCTCTTCACAAAAAATTTCCATCTTTCCATATGTGCAGCTGAGACATAGCTGCCAGTCAGCAGTCCTGTTTGCAGTATTTGCAAAATCTTTCCTTTAACATGGAATCAGAAGTTCACATTTCAAAAAGAGGGCTCTTGGTTTCTCCAAAAAAAGGAAAGCCCCATTACCAGCAATGTGTCAGAGCAGAAAGGAAACATTTAGAACACACTTAGAACAGACTGTGACAAGGTCAACCCTGAAAAATTTGGTGGAGAACACAGCAAAGCGGGGCACTGCAGATATTCACCCTATTTCCACGAGAGCTGTTATAAGATATAACAGTGAAAGAGTTCAAATAGAAGCAAATCCTAAGCTAAATCGTTCTTTCAGCAAGAGGCATAAGGTTGATTTCTGATCTTCTCAGTACCTTTCCAGTCCAGATGAATCCCAAGACAAGAAGGGGCTCAATGTCCTGGTGCTGTTGAGTCCACTGGCAGGTGGTGCAGACCAAGCTGGCCTCAGCTCACTGGTTGAGGAGGCTGTCATCTGGGTACTTCTCCTGAGCTGTGCCAAATCATTTTTGGCTGCTGTCAGCATCCCTCCTGAAACAGCAGAAACAGCGTCAATTTTAGCAGCTTAGGGAACGCTCTGGAAATCTTTGAAACATAAGTATGATCTCCTTCTCCCTTCTGTATGGTCATTGCACACTGAGCGTTATCAGAGAGCTACAATGCATCAAAAATAATAAAAACATCACTTTTTTGCAGAGGAATTATCGTTGAACTTTGTGAGAGAGAAGCTGCCCAAGTGGTATAAGATAATGCTCAACATATTCCTTCCTAGCAACAAGCATTCTCCTCTCACAAGATCAGCCTGAGTCGCAGTTTGCACTGGAGCAGAGGGACAGGGGTCCAGCTTCATCCAAAGATTAGTTAGGTGTCATTCAGGAAATTGCTTATGCTTAGGTCTGCAGAAAGCAACTGAACTGAACTTTGTGAGACAGAGAGATGGTTTTGTGCCAAGACTCTGAGCTCCTGGTCAGCCAAGCAAAGAGGCACTTAGAGCCTGTTAGTTTCCCACATGCCTATGATGTCGTGGGGAACAGCCACAAGCTCGTACTATCAGCAGGGCTGAACAACTCAGCATATTTTTAATGTCTCAGCCCCAAGAGAATCATGCAATTTGGTAAGTCACAGGTAGAGCAGAATCTTTTAGGTGAGCTAACTGGGCAAATTCCTAAAAATGGATACTGGACTTTCCTAGGAGGAGGTGGAGAGTTTTCTCAGCCTTTTACATAGGAGCTCAGCAGGAAGCATACCAAATTCTGAGGAAAAAGGCTATTTCCAGGTGTTCTTATTTCCAGCTAAGCTGAAACAGAGCAGCAGGTCACAGAAGAAGAAAAAAATGGCTGGATTCTCCTCTCCCAGCGAAGGGCCCCAGCCATGAGAAAAATCAAAGTGTTGTGCCCTTGTTCTGAGTCTTTTAAGCTCAGTTAACCCTTTTCATTTAACGCAAGCAGAGAAGCTTAAAAAGTTTCCTTCCCCATATTCCAATATCCTCTAAGTGGAAGCAGGGCACTGCCCTTGCCTTCTTTTTTTTGGAAGGACGTCTGCTTGGTTCGTTTTTTTAAAAAGATGTGTATACTTTGCCTGCTTTCATGACAAGTTCCCTATTGCCAGTCTAAATACTACAGAGTGTACCTACTGTCTTGCTGAAATGCTGCTCTGCATTCAGCTTGCTAGGGTATTATGCATCTTCCAGCAAGGCAGTCCATGGACAGGTAGTCCTGAGCCCCTCCACCTGCTCGCCACACCAGCAGGTCATGTGGCAGAACTGATCTGAACCCAACAGAGCTACATTTTTCCAGTATTGACATGCACAGGCTCTTAGGGCCTCACTAATAAGGATATAACGATGCGTCATCGTGGTTTTATGGCTTCCAGATCAGAGCTAACCTCAGCTTCATAGGGACGCTGAGAGAGACTGCCCTTAGAGAAGGGCCAAACAGTCTGCAAACATCTCACCGGGTGTCACACAAGCCCATCCTGCCTATCCAACATAGAAGGGTTGTGTCAGTTCATTCCTTACAGCTGGTATAGCTTTTTGTAGAGAAGTATGAAGCAATGTTATTAGAAATGTGGTTCAGGCTGCTCAGTCGATTGTTTTTAAGCTTCCTCTGGAGATGCAAAAATATGGCTAGAAAAATAACTTTGATGTGCTGCCCCATTTCAACACTGGAGTTTTGCCTTGCATGTTAATGTGTATGTTTTCATGCCTCAGCTACACTAACTGTACTCCTTTCCTGTTTCTATTTATTTTGGAAGCAATATATGTTTACTAAATCAGTTGAAAAGTGTTAATGATCAGCTCACAGAATACTAATGTGGACTCAAATTACTTTCACATGAATCAAGACAAATTAAAAAATACTATTTGATCATAAACTGCTTGAATCCTTCTCACAAGAATTCCAATATCTCAGAATAATGATTCCTTCTTTTCACATTGTTAATATCTCCTTAGAAATTTAAATTGATCAGAAAGGTGTAGGGACAAGAATGTGTGGATTATCTCTGGTTCTAGCAACAGAGAAGAGTGAAATAAACCCTACGCATATATGTATATGTGGCAGGAAGGAAGGTATCCAAACTGTTTGCCCTAAAAGCCATGTCTCTTCCATAGTCCTGAAAAAGCAGGAGATGTGAAAGAGTTGTGACATGGGTACACCTAACCCTACTTGCAGCTTATTTTTCTGCCCCGAGAAACAGATATGAAATCTGCAGACTAGTAAACCTAAAAGGCAAAATGGCTCCAGCATAAATTTGTATTTCTCTCCAGAAGATTCCCTAAAATTGAAGCTTAACAAAGATGAACAGATTTCAGTGACAATTCAGGCTTATCCTGTCTCAATCAGAAACAAAGCTGGGTTTCAGAACTGCCTTTCAACTATGCCCCATATTCTGGTGGTACCAACTTCTAAACTATTAGGTTCCTACAAGTTCTACTGCAAGAGGGTAAGCCAGTTGACTGATTCTTGCTGGAGAAAGGAAGGCAACTCAGCCATTGCAGTACACATCCCAGCTGGGAGCAGCGTGCAGGCTAAGGTCATATGCCATGCCCACCAGCTATACCTGCACACGGGTGACAAAGAATACACAACCTCTCACAAACCAGGCTTTAGCAGTTTTGCTGTGAAAGCCATTTTGCTTGTAATCTGTTAAAGTGTACTGTCTTCAGGCTCATGGGTGTCACAAGTTAGTCTCTCGGTGCTTTTTTGTACAGGAACATACAAATGCTACACTAGTAAAACACTTCTCAAGATAACACAAATAGTGGCTTTGCTGGGCAAGTCAAACCAGCATCAGAGAGCAAAGTAGTACTGGTGGGTAAAAGCCATTTTGCTAAGATGACTGAGCCTATGCAAGGGCCTCACTGGCTCCCGATGTGCTGAAGCTGTGCAAGCAGAGCAGTCCGCAGTGCAGAGCAGCACTGGGCACTATGCCCCCTACTTTCTCTCACAGCAGGCTGACAGCTTATGGTGATAATGCTAATCACTCTATCTGTCCTGTAAGCTGATCCATGAGGAGCTAGTGGATACTCCTCTCCTTGCTCACATTTTCCTTACCCATGAAAGAATAAGTGCTGGCATAACACCTTTGTCACAGGTGTCCCAAACTGAGATTTAGGAATGTAAGGAAGGGCGTAAAGCAGGGTTTAGCTCCTCCACTACTACCCTGCAGAATCCAGGTAGAACATTCAGCTGTTCTTTATTTTTTATACAAAAATGTAAGCTATTGTAGATATTTTATGCATGGAAATTAAGACTCGTCTAAGAAACTATCAGAAGGAATAGGCTCTCCAGCCTATTCTATCTCATTCAAGATAATTTTATCCAACCAATTTTTAACAAATTTAAAACATTGCCCATATCTACTTTGGCTATGAGGCGCTGGTAATCAAGTCAAGCACCATTGACTATGGGAATAGTGAACTGTAGAAAATGACTTCTCAGCATTATGTAGTGTCACAGCACAATTTAAATAACACATTCATTATTCAAGGTCTCCTAATTCGTACGTACAGAAATAGATACAGAGAGCTAAAAGAGGCTTTCAAGCTTTCAACAGTTAAATAAATGAGCGACCAATATCATTACAGGTGTATTGTACCCTCTTTAAATATCTTATAGATTGTTGGAAAGTCCTTCCAAAAGTAAATTCAATAATATGAAGTGCTAATGTAGGATGAGGGATGCAGATATGGTAGAAACGTCCATTGCATACTTACACCACTTTTAAATGAATGAACAGAAGATTTGAGAGAAACTGTGCAGTCTGGGCAGGAATATCAGGCATTATTACGCTGATGTACAACAGGGCTCTTACAACTGTGATTACAGAAATCTAATATTGAAGTCATGCTCTTTTCTGTAATTTCAGTAGATGTCAGTATTTGTTTCTGTGCAAGGCAGAATTTATTGCACAGATTGCTGTCTTGATTTTTGTAAGCATTTAGAAGATTCCAAAGGGAAATTGTTGCAATTGCATCCTATCTGACAATTCTGGTAGGAGCACAGGTGAGGAACATTATATAGCTTTTTTTTTCGTGGTACCCAAACCAGTTTCATATAATTTCTGTAACACAGCAATTTCAGACTATACTTAGATGCAAGATGTGAAATACAATACGACATAACTGCTCATATAAAGATATAATAACCTGAGCTGTTCATAAGTCACTTCTGAGGAAATCTACCAACCTGATATTTGCCTGCACATTTTTAAGAGGCCCTCCCTGCAACTCCTTTCCTCTCTTGTATTTCATTATATCACATTCAAATTTACTCTGTAACTTTGCCTCTGTCTTGCTGTCATGCTCTGTCCTGCACAAAAAGCACCCTCTCTTAGGGAAGCATCAGTTCAATCCTAAGGCATTTCCACTCTTCATGGCAATCCCATGTGTAGAATTTTCTTTTTATGCTGATTACTTCTCCATATGCAATCCTTCCTCACTCATAACTAAGGAGGAGACATTTTGTATTTACCAAAGGAGATGAACACACACAAACTGTCCCTGGTGACCTGTAAGCCCCTCCTGTAGCAGGTCACGGCCAGGAGATCAGGACTGTGAGTATGCTGTATGCAGCACTTCCCCTGTGAGGCACCAACACTCTTTTTGCCTTAAGGCTGATGGAAACTGGCTCTAGTGAAGTCAGCTGAACTGCACGAAGTTGCAGTGGATTTGGTTTCACGTTACCTAGCTGTTAAAAGTGATCACCAAGCCACATCACTCATTTACTGAGCACACTGTATGAATCTCTGCCTCCCCTGATGTCTGTGTTGCTCTTTTTAGGAGCTAAATATGTACACAAGCATGTAGGTCAGGCCAAAATTCATCCTTGCCCAGTATCCTGTCTTTGGGCTATCAGCAGGAGTTTTCAGAGAATGAGAATAAGAAACAGGACAAATCAGAAAGCCTTCTACATACTCCCTCAGCTTCTAGCAATCAGCTGCTTAGAGGACTTTCCGAACGAGGGCTTGCCAAAGTACCATCATGCTAATAATCCCCCATGGACCTCATGTCAGTACTATATCTCATTTTTTTGAACTCCTAACATCCTGGGGAATGAGGTCCACAAAATAATTATGCCCTGCATGACAAAAGTTTGCTTTAAATTCCCTGTGTGGCTGTACCATCGGAACCCCCTTAGGTCCTGTATCGTCAGAAACAATGCATTAGTCACTCATTAATCACTTTCTCCATGACATTCATTACTGTGCACATCTCTATCTTTCCCCCTTAGTGGATCCTCCGAAGGCTCTTTGATTATTTACTCTCTCCATATCATCTTTCCCTGTACCCTCTCCAGCCCTGTCCCTTTGAAACACAGCATCAAATATAATATCCAAGATGAGGGCACAGAAGCAGGGTGTGCAGTATAGATTCTAGTGGTCTGATGTGAGTGGTCTTTCATATAACTGAGCTTTACCTCAGCCAGCCCTAGAATAAAAATCAATGTAACAATTAAAATAGTACTGGCTAGCAAATGGTACAAGTAATATATAAGCTAGTTTCTTAAGGAATAACATTAAACACCACCAACAAAAAAGCAGAATTTAAAAATTAAAAAAAAAAAAGTGTTTCTCAAACTAAACAGTCAGTTCTTTTCCCAACATCTAGTGATGAAAGCCTCTTTGCTTGGGGAGGAAATTCTCAGAGAAGTTTACCACTTCAGGGGAATGAGAAATAAAGGGAAATACAGAGCTGACTCCTGAGGTCTCTGTGATGAAGCAGACAATTTCATCTGCTCTGCTATTGACCCCTTGAACAGGGTTTCAGAAAATCCATGCATTTAAGAAACACTACATGACAGCTTATTACTTGCTAGAACGGTCACTTATCTCTGGCTACAAGTGACTCAGCTGAACAAATTTCTTCTCATACATTATCATGTATCTGTTAGCAACAAAATTGGTTTTCTTATGCATAGTCAGCATTACACTTTTTCTCTCCCAAAGGCAAAAATTAAGGTACACTTAGGCTGAAGAGCTCAGCATCTGAATACTACTCTCTTAGATGCAGCTGTGCCTCCAGACTGTGCCACAGCACATAAAGAGCTGGGCTTCTCAGTGCTGCTGACTTTGTGTCAGCTAATTCTTGCTATTCCTTTAATTCATAGGAGAACTGAAGCATCTCTTCACAAGGAGAAAGCATGTTTGCAGTCACAGCCAATGGGAGGCAAAATCCTAGCAAGAATGCAACCATCTGCAAACAGTTTGGCTTCAGCACAGGTTGAGCCTCATGCAGCCAACATGGCCACTAAAAGCCTTGCCCTTATTATGGCTTTCCTTTCCTCTTCTTTCCCAGTGAAACAAAACTTCTGCATTCAAAAAATGTTTTTTTATAGAACAGCCAGCAACTGATTCAACAGACAGTACTTCAGTCTATTTCACTGGGATCTGGAACTGCCCTCTTCAAACCACCCTTAAGAATCTGTACCCCTAAGAACCCTTTATGAGTTAAGCAAACAGACTTTGTCTGGTGCACAGACCACATGCAGGTGATTGAGATCCAGGCTGTCAATAGTTGTGCAAGAGTGTACACCCAGATATCATGCTCAGTGTAACTGAAAGCATTGCTGCTTCTTTGATCTTTCAAATCAGTGGATATTTGGATAGTCTTCGAGGAAACATTAATATGCCAAGGCTTCTCTGCTATCATTAAGAAAACACTGAACAGGTTAAGCAGGCATCTCTTGTTCTGCTGGCTTTACTCATCTAAAAGCTCTTCTGTCTATTGACAGTAGCTGTCGCAAATACCATAAAATATGTATGTGAAAGTAACTCATTTACCCAGACGTTGGAATAGAGATGGAAAAATGGAGTCTGCTGTTGTTTATCTTTTACTGCATCAATGTTTTGACTTTCTCCTCAACCAGTAAGGATCACACACCCAGTCCCAGTGAATGCCCACCACCCCAGAGAAGAGGCAAATCCCAAGTGGTGGCATTTCTTAAGGGCAATCCTTCCACCACAGCTGCAGATCTTCCGGTGGGACTGCATGGCCCTCCTGCTGTCAAAGCTACTTCAAGTTCACCAAATGACAACCATCTCCTCATCTATAGAAAGTATCCAGCCAGAGCCTTTTGGGTCTCCTACTGTTTCTTTCTTGCTCGCTCTCACCATTAACACTGAGCAGGGCTGTTTTTGTAATAGAAGTGATGCAAATTCCAAAGGCCAATCAGAGGACACTAATGTATACCAGTGGTGCAAGCCTAGCAAATCAGATTAGCAAGCCAAGGTTGGCAAACCAGTTTCTTGCTGCAGCAAAGAGTAGCTTAAGCTGCCCAAGATACCATGTACAAATGGTAACATTTACTCTTCCACTGTCCAGATACAACCAGCCATTTTGCCAGGTGATGGAGAATGAAGTCTCTTCTCTGGTGGGAAGTTTTATAAGACTTCTATGGAAGCTGTTCGCACTAGAGAAAGCAAAGACAGACTGTAAACCATGCTGATGCTGGTGGCATGGAATATAGAATGAGGCAGCAAACAAGAAGATTTTGTTAACCATAAAAAGATGATTTGGGAAAGAGCTTAAGCACAGCCTCCAGAGCTGATGCTGTGAAAAAGTGGGGAAAGCAGTTTCTGACCTAGAAAAAAATGGATGAGCAACAGTCACAGAGAAATTCACAGTATGGAAGAACCACTTGGATTAGGAACGATGGCTAAGATGACTCTTTGGAGAAGCTGTCACTGCTTGTGATCAAAAGAATACTGAGAAACAAAAGCATTTCATCTAGTTAATGTATCTGAAGCATTTGTTTTTAAGTAAGACCTACAGTATTTTTTTGTCTCAAAAAATGTAGTTGCCAAAAACATTTGCACTTGTATTTCAAATTCACATTTCTAAAATGTTTCTATTCTACTGCTAAAAAGCAACGTTACACAAAATGTATCATAGAGCAGATCATACTAAAAACTGCCCAAAGCACTGTACTTGGTTATTACATCAGAATATGGATGTATCTAATTTGAATGCTCCTATTATCTTTCTTTTTTTTTTTTTTTTTTAAATCCCTTTTGCATACAATCAGATCAGGAATGGATAGAAACACACTTGTCTGTATAGGACAGATAATACTTGAAATATTTAAAGTTTACTACTTTAAAGGTACACAAAGAAAAAAATGGCCAAAGGAGTATTCAAGAAACAAGAGCTGGTCAGTTATAACCTATTATTTGAATCAGCCTATGAAATGGAGTAATATTGTAAGAAAGGTTTTAATATAGACAGACACAGTCAGATATGTCAAAAGAGAATGTAGGTCACACTAACAACATAGAAGACCACAGACTGAAATGCAGTGACACTGAAAAGGACTTCAGAAAATCAATTTACCATGAATTCCCTATGCAATCCATGGGCTAAGGTTAATGCAATACTTGCATGATTATGCAGGAGATGATGATATTACAGGTATGTATCACTGATGGGACCAACATTGCTGTGTCCAGTTCTGCTATCCAATTTTCAAATCATAATGATACTGGAATATTGAAAGGGAATAAAAAATGTATCACTAAATGATTTGAAATTGGGTATGTATGCCTACCTGTGCATGGCAGACTGCTGACAGCCACCCCAAAAATGGGGAGAGAACTCACCCCAGTGCCAGGCCTGACATCAGTGGATTAGTAAGGAGCAAAACCGTACAAGTAATCATTGATTAGAAACAGAAGTTGGACAAATTTATGTTTAAAAAAATGTCTGCTTCACTTCAAGGAGTAAAAATCAGTATTAGATTAAAATCTGAGAGCAGTGCATGTGCTAAGTGGGTGTCTTTTCAGCAAGAATGAGTGCCTTTACAAAAGACCTGCTGTAGTTCACCTGGCACTTAGTGACTCCAACCACATGGCTGGCATGATGCAAGAAATAACACTAGCTGCTCTTAACATCCTTAGAACCACAAAACCATAATACAGTCACTATGGTACAGCTATTTTGACACAGAGGAGAAACAGAAGGCAAGGAAAAATAAATCCACACATATACATGCTAAGTTGGTTAGCAGTTAGTTTTCAAAATTGTCATCTGCATCAACAGAAACCAACGCAAAAATACACATACTTCTGCCTTAAAGATGCAGGATAGAAATTGGGTCCATGAAACCTTCATAAATAAGTAGTAGAAGGAAAAAAAGTAATTCTTTTTTATACTTTCATACGCACACAGACACATACCCAAGAGGCAGGGAGGAGGAATAAATGAGCATTTAAAGGTAACGTGGTCAAAGACTCTAAATATTTTATTCAAAAGAGGATTCTCAGGTACCAGCTCAGTGCATCTGTTTTCCCATGTAAGAAAAAAAGAAATCAATAGCAAATACTGTTTTCAAGGCAGAAATTACTGCAACATTTGTGTTTGGGAGAGACAGACCTCCCCAAGAACCAGCTTGTGTGCCTGCAACTATTTTCCAAGAGGGAGTAATTAAAAAACAAGCAAACAAACAAACAAAAAAAACCACACATAAAAAAACCAAAACCCTGTATCCTTGCTCATTTACCATCAGCTATTGGAGAGCTGGAAGCTGCTGCCTAAATGCTAGCTCTGGAAAACATACTGAACTAGCCTTGAAAACTGCAACCTACTGAACCTTATTTCAACACCAGGTAAACAATACTCTAAAAACAAAAAGAAAATACAAACTCAACCAGATCATCCTTGCAGAAAAGGCAGAAAATAGCGTGGAGTTTTTTAAAAGAAAATAAGGCTCAGAGTCTAAAGAACTGCCTCAAGTACAAGCACATCTGATTAATCTAATGCTCTTTCTCAAACAGCCGATAGCCCTCTCCACAAAAAGCAACAAAGGGAACAAAATCAACTGGGGAAGTAAAAATCACCAAAGAAGAGGAAGAAGAAAAGGCTTTCAATTGCTTTGACAATGAGGTGACTCAAAGAGCTGTGTTAGGTACAGCGCTGTTTAATATGTTAGCAAACAGGAGACGGGGCTTCCAAACCCGTCTGATAACACTGGAATTTGATACAATTATTGCAATTTGTGCAGTATTATGGGAATATTATGAACCACTTCAGAAGGACCTAATAAATGAACTAAATAGGCAGAGAGATGGCAAATGAAGGTCACTGGAGAGAGACGCATGTGAATGCATATTAGAAAGAACTGCTCCCATGCATCTGTGCTAAAAGGCCTGCACTGACACCGCCTTCAAGCCCATACAAAACCACATTTGTGGGTACTGCTATTGACATTGCTGAAGAGCCCTGGTACGGAAATGAAATGCTTGTCTGGAGCAGGACCTACACTGCGTTTGTGACCATTGTGGGGGAGGTGGAACGGAGCGAAACCACGGGCAGCTGGCTGAAAATCTGTTCCTGTGCAAGAACGGGCAAAGAAAGCAAAACAAAACACGTTCCTTCTGCTCCACCATAAACAACTCGATCGCGGAAAGAAAGCCTAGGCACAGATCAAGCCGGGAAACAGTCAGGCCATTACAATTTCATTTTGTAAAGCAGCGATTTGGCCTTTCTGCTCAGCGCAGCCCAAGGAATTGCAGAAATGAAATGGGTCCCAGAAGAGGCCACAGAGAAATGAATTAGCTCGCTGAGGAGAGCGAAGAGGGAGGCTCACCCTCAGTGATGCTCGCCAGAATCAAGCATCGGGAGGCTCTGGTAAGGAACTGTAGGAATTCCTCTGGGGAATCACCCCAGGCTAGGGGAAGGCAGCCAGCTTCTGCACAGTGTGCCTGTGTCCCCACAGCAGGGCCAACCCCACCAAGTGATTCCCTGGCCACGGGGCTGCTGTAGGGCCACAAGATGGGCTTGGCTGGTCGTAGTGCCTCCAGTCCTACACAAGGAAGACTTGCAGGGAAGAAAGCTCTCAAAGCCTTCATCAAGGTAAATGCAAGTGCCTTGAGCAGTCCAGAAACTGCAGCCCAGCTCCACAGATGCAGGAATATGAGTTTTGTGTATGAGAAAACGGGGGCTTTGTGCAGGCTTGGGTGCCTGACTATATGGCAAGTTTAAACAAAGAAAAAAGTCAATTTTACAATGGGGAAAAAAAAAAAAAAGAACGTTTCATTATAACTAAGTTTCTGAGGATATTGGTGACAAAGCAGCAAGTACTTCAGTACACCAAGCAGACGTGGAACAGGACAAGGAAGTATCCAGGTCTTTTACATTACGCCTTTATGTTTTGTGCGCTGAGCTTGCCTAAGAGCTAAACAGCATTTGATTTGTGCCTAACAATAAATAGGAAAAAAAAAAAAAAAAAAAAAAAAAAGGATTGCCAATTAAGAATGTGGGGCAGCTATTTTTAACGAAAGGTTTTTAAACTTTCGCCTAACTACGAGAGAAAGGCACTGCCATCTGTCGGGGCAAAGCGGCCACTGCAGGCAGCCGAGGCAGCGGCGGAGCGGCCGTAGCCCGGCACAGGTTTCGGCGGCTGCCCTGGATTCAAAAGCCAATTTAACATTTAAAGGAACAGCGTGCGCCTTAGCGATTATTTCCTCCGACCTTTTTGGAGGTGTGTGCATTCCCACAGCCGCACACACACGGCAGCACGAACACACCTCTGCCTCTCAGCTGGGCGGTGCGGCTAATAATGCCTTCCCATAGCTGTTTAGCGTGTTATTATTTTCATTTGCAGGTCAGGGTAGGGCAGCAGATATCGAATATGGGCATTTTTTTTGCCCAGTGAGGGACTGACACATCGGCTAGAATCACACTGATGGTTATTCAACACAACTGCAGTAGCCGCTATTTTTGCTCCGTTCCCACAGCAGCAATAAAACAGCAGCACAAAACAGAAAGTGACACACCAGATACATTGAACAGCAGCTGCCCTTAAAATCCAAGCAGCCCCCACGGACTGATTTGCCATTCCCAAATAGCTACCTTTTATTATTATCGTACGTGTATTTTTAAGGGGCTATGATTAAAGAAGAGGACGCCAAGAGCAAATGCTGAGATCAGAAATACATTTCCTCAGCTGAATAACTGTGCACTGAGAGATGCTGTGGAGAGGAGAGCAGGAACAGGACGTGGACAAGCTCATACTTCACAGCCTGGTTTTTGCTCAATTGGTACAAAATTAATTTTATATTCAATACCGAGTCACGCAGTTGGATATGAAAAAGCCATGCAAATGGCTAAAGCAGCATCAGATGTGCCCTTGGACAGTAGACCAGCTTTTGGAAAAGAACTGTTTGAATTAATAAATAGATTTTGGATAAAGTCAGAAAGGCCTCCTTCCATGGTGTTCCATGCTGCCGATTTAAGGACTGCATGTTCTAAGGTGTGAAATTAGAAAAGCACTTCTCTGGTGCAAAGGGGAAGAGGGACTGGAAAGAATCACTTTCAGAAGCACCCTTCGGCTTGCAAGATGTGAACTCTGAGGTGTTTTTTTTTCAGCTGAATGCTATGTGCAAGTCCAAGCAAAAAGAATATTAATCTTTAATGAAGTGGACCTAAAATTGTACAGGCTTGGATTGCAAGCATAATTATATTGTATTCAAAGGAGCCAAGGCTTCTTTCTGAATAAATGCACTTCAAGTATTCAGTGGAACAATAGTCTCAACTAAACAGAGGAACAATAGTCTCAACTAAACAACGCTTTGAAACTCAAGATGATATACAGGCCAACCAGGACCAGAACTGGAGCTAAAAATACGCAGTGACCCTATTTCTGCACAGCCTGTAATACTGTGATCCTTTTTTCCCCCCCTAACATATGTTCACAGACATGTCATCATCATCTGTTGTCAAATTAGTGGCAGATCAAGTCTTGCAAATTTTCCTGGATTTTTCACCTCTCTTTTCCAGCAATAACCTTACTTGCCTGCCTTTTACTCACTGTGCCTGGCACATTCAAGTAAATCTCAGTCATAATAAGATCTCATGCCCTCAATAATCACTTTCTTGGGAGTTGTTTTCTCTTTGTGTTTTATTTGTTTGTTTTTTAATGTTTGCTAGGATTTTGATGTTTTTTTGCTTTGTTTTAAATGGGAATTTTAAACCTTTCTTATTATGTTTATTTCTTCTGACTTAAGAAGGACAGGAATCTATACATTACTGTACATGGTCCCAACAGTTTAAGACTCATGTCATCCTTCTACTTAACTTCAGTAAACAAAACAGCCTTATTTGGCACCAGGTGAGGATGCAGTTATGAGCAGAGCGAAGCTCTGCCCATAGTACCTGAGGCCAGGTGATTTGGAAATGCTTCCCAGTTCCTGTGGCTGCATTACCTTCACGTCAAGAAAAGTCTCAAGCCTTTTTTGTCCCAAGCTCTGGAGTTCTCACTATAGACAACTCATTTCCAGAGTGTAAGAGCAAGTGAGCATTTACTATCATCAGTGGCCAGTACCCACAGCTAAAATTCTTTCATCATACCCAAGAAGCCACTGTTTTGCTCAAAATTTATCATTCTATCTTGTCAGGCCCAGATCAGAAAGAGAGGCAAACTTGTGCAAAACTTGACATCTCAGTGGGATGATCCAACTGAGTAAGGACAGAACTGCATTCAAAAAGTGTATTGTCACTGCTTACACTAGGGCAAACTGTGTAAATTCCATTTACCTTCAGGATGCAATGCCAAACATGCAGATTTTAGGGATATCAGTTAGTTTCTCTGATGCTGATGGGAGTTTTAAGCTCAGTCAAGGAAGTGTCTGGGCCTGAAGGAGGCTGAAGAAGCCAATAATCACTAGCAGGTGATGAGTGTCTGTGCTGAATGATCCCATTTAAACTCCTGCCAGGCATCTATTTGCCTCTTCAGCTCCTTAGTTACTTTTGTGTATCTGGCCTTTGTTATTTGGAGAGTCTTTGGTTTACTCCTCTTTCTATAGTCTTTTGTCTTTGAAGGGTTGATTTATTACTATCTGATATGAGCTACATAATCCAGCAAAATTGCCTTGCCTGAACAGCTTACAGCTCTACTCAAGATTTACATTTTTGTTCATCCTGCTAAGTATTTGCTTTTCCTTCTTTAGAATCTTAAAAGTTCACCTATTCAGAAATAAAAGCTTTCTTTTAGGAAAGGAAATTAAACTAAAATCTGCATCGCTCTAAACTCTAGGATGGCTCAATTTAGGAGGTACATTTTGTAACATAAAACCCTACACGTGTTTCCTGCCATCCGTGTTCCCCTGTGCATTTTTCCTAATGCACTCTCATTGTTTCTCTCTTTCCCCTTTCTCAGAACTTATTCACCTTCTGCACAGATTTCTCTTCCCTTATGTTGACTCAACACTGAGGCTAACAGCATTTTCTAACCCTGTCATTCACTCCCTCTTGAATCTCTGCGATCCTTTATCTCCCACTACCCAGAATTAGGGTTTTAACTCCAGATCTTGCATAGCTGTCTCCTTAATTGCTTAATCTCTTGTCCACCATTATCCACTCATCCCTTGTGATAGACAGACATCTCATTCCTAATTGACAGATAGACTCCTCACTGGTGGTGATAGATCCCAAAGTCCTACCTCTCCTTACTTCCCTCCCGGGCACGGATTCAACATTAAAATCACCATGAAGGCAAATGTGAAAACCCCTGAAAGAACAACAAATTACTTCCAATTAAATGAGGAATGTTGCAGTTTAACTTAAACACTATTTTGCGTATTGGGAAATGGTTCTATTAAAACATCACAAGCAGGATTCTGTGCTGCATCTTGCTGACACCTTGTAGGGTGCACATGCAAGAAAGGAAGGAAAGGTCCTGAAAAACTGCAGCTTTATGCCCAGCCTGGGCATTCCCCACTTGCAGAATTGCATTGTGAGCAATATTGTAGAAAGCTATAAGGCAGGGAACTCCAACCAAAGGTGTATCCTTCCAAAATTGGGCAGCACCTCAACTGACACCATGTTACTCCAGCTCGGAGCCTTCAGTCTGCTGCAGTTGCAACCCCCCTCCACAGCATCACAGCACCACTGCACCACCGAGTGGCAGCAAGAGCAGAATATGGTCCTTAGATGTAAAGCTGAATCAACGGGGATGATTGAGAGAAAAGAAATGGGGATGAAGAGAGGAAAGTGGACACTGCCTGTTTTTTTAATTCTGCAGAAGTTCTGCTTGCAGCTGTTGGGCTCCAAACTATTCTGCTTTAGAAGACACTTGCGTTGGTGCTTTAAGAAACCGAAATCATCTTTCAACATCTTCCACTTTGTGCATACACTTGTAAGTAAATATAGAAAGAAAACCAAACATGAGGCTTTCACACCAATAAAACTCACT
This sequence comes from Tympanuchus pallidicinctus, assembly GCF_026119805.1. NCBI lineage: Eukaryota > Metazoa > Chordata > Aves > Galliformes > Phasianidae > Tympanuchus > Tympanuchus pallidicinctus. The sequence continues at coordinate 1,923,735 of NW_026294747.1, forward strand.
TTTAAAGTTGTGGGAACTCCCGTTCCACGCTGTAGGAATTAAAAGGCTTCTGATTAAAGCAGTCAGCTCAATTCCTATCTCGACTTGCACATAAATCCTTTTAAGGCTTATAATAATCTTCCATTTTTATACTTAAAATCTGTAGATATGTAATGAATAACTTTACACGTGTCAGTAAATATTCTTAAACCCAGAACAAAACCAAGAGTGTTCAGGTAGGATTTACTGCTCTCAGCTAAGGTACATATGGGATTTCTGATGCGATCATTCACATTTATGATGATTGTCAATCCAACATCTGCTTTTACCATATTGGACTGTGAATATTCCAGATCAACAACTGAAATCCAGATGTGCTTCTGACATGAACTCTACACAGTTATACATGAAATGATTGGTCTTTAAAAACAGAATTAAAGATGTACTCATGCTTGCAACAGCATCCTGAAATGTTTCCAGCGCACAGCAGAGCTTCAGCAGAGAATCCAGCCACCTGGATCCAAACTCCCTGACACCTTGGGCAAGAGGCATGTGCAGATGGGACTCCCTCCCTTCACAGTACAACAGCTGGAAGTACAAGACAAACCATCGCCACATTCTATGCTATTATTATCCTCAATTTTAATTTAATTCTCCTATGCACACACACACACAAAGAAAAAAGCCCTGACAACATCTTACTACACATCTCTTGACTAAGGATAGAGAAACGCTCTATACATGGTAAAAAAAAAAAAACAAAAAACAAACAGCAGTGAACAGCCACAAAGATTTTTTCTGCCTCTCTCCAAACAGCTGGATAATTTAAAATATAATGCCATTTATATAAGCAGCCATACTTTATCAGCCCTGGCTCTATCTCTTTTTCTTTTTTTTTAGTGTTCAAGTTGGGGATTCCTGCTGTAGTCACTGGTTCCCCTTTTCTTCCCTCCTGTAGAGGGATAGCCTAGAACCTGTGGGGAGCAGGAATGACAGGACAGGTTATGGAGCACATCCCAAAACCTGAGGGCACTGAGGAACAGAGATGAGATTTTTTTCTGACTGACTGACTTTACAAGAATCCTGGGGTTAGCCTAATACCAAACGTGGGGAATTTCACGTCTATCTAAAACTTTAAACTTTCCCCCCATAATAGCAGCATATTTCTAATAACAATGCAAAAAATTCACTGGGGAAGCCTGAACTTATAAATGAACTTTTAAAGAGTAGTTCTTGACTTTTATCTCTCCTCCAAGCTTGGGTAAGAAGGGGTGCTATGGACAGAGTTCACATGCACACCTGAGAGCCGCACATCCAGCTGCTTTCTTGCACGGGGAGTTAAACTCAGCTGCCCAGACACCAACAACCTACCTCATATCAAAGTCTTCAGCTTTCCAAGGGAAAATAAATGCCCATGGATTTGACCAGCTCCACCTGGGTTTGAGAGTATTGCTACTTTAAAAGAAGTACGGAGGACTACTCATCCCTGTGTGTGTGGTAGACTGAACATGCAGAACTGCTCTCCGTCTACCATTAGTGCAGCCCAAGGTGGCTTTCAAACTCCCTGTGACATGATGAAGAGGCACAGAAGTGTGTATTGCTACATGGCATCCTTTCCCCAGTCACCAGAGCAGCTGCACACAGCCCTGCTCAACTCTGTAGGTAAAAGCACACCCAGAGGACGGAGAATGGACTCAATCTTTCTATAGCTGCACTTCAAAACTATGCCTTAAAACAGCACTGAACAGGGAAAAAAGACAGGAGAGGGATATATGGAAGCTCACCTTAGCCAGGTGGTCTTGTACCATGCTGAGCCTCAGATGCAGGGTTTTTCCTAATTTCTGCTCATTAATACATTTATCAGATAACCCAGTTCAGACACGTAACTTCAGCCATAGATTTTCTCTTTTCTAAAGGCACACGGCACTTCCCATGTTTAGATAAAAGCTGAGGTAAAAGTGTTTTTAGAGAAGAGCTACAATTAACCAGGAGTATTCCGACAAAAAAAAAAAAAAAAAAAAAAAAAAAAAAAAAAAAAGCTGATTCATGGAACCCTATTCTTTCCTTTTCTCTTTTTATTTCATATATATTACTTATTTATTTATTTCCACAGGGGAAAAGTCAGAAACATGTCAAGAGTTCTAACAGGATTTTCTGAAGGAAAAAAAAAAAAAAAAGCTGTATAGAAAAAAAGACATTTCTGTATTCACCTGAGACAGTGGAGACCCAGATTCAGCTTAGAGCATCACCTGCTTTGATTTTGGCCTCAGCGCATCCCAAGTGAATGCTGTGAACAACTGCATGCATCTCATCCTCTGGTACTGGACCCAGAGAATCTGTGGTAGGATGATGGCAGGAGTGGGATCCAAATCTGCAGGAAGAGAAACGGGTGCAAATATACACGTGTATATGCAAAGTGAAAGAGGAAAAAATCTCATCTTACAGTGTACCAGTCAGAAACTGCTCTAAAACAGGAAGATGTCTATTTTAAAAATGGGAAAACACAATTTCTTCCACCAGGTTTGAAATCCCCGTTTTCACTGATAGATATGCCTAAACTTGAACAAAATATAGGGATCATCAAATTCTAATACCCCTGAGTCTGAAGAAAACCCCCAGTGACTTTATTAAGAGTTTTGTCTTGATGAATGGAGATTTTGGAGTTCAGTAGGTGGCCCTGAAATTTCAGGGTCAGATCTCTTCAGAAGCACGAGTGAGCACAAAGCAACAAAGCTCAAAGGAATCACCCAGGACTTTGAAATTCTTCTCCTCCCCCTCAAGGCATCACGCAGCAATGTACAAGTTGCAAATGTGATGCGCGATTTGCCTTCTATTTGCCAAGATTTGGATTCCTTTCCTGATCCAAACTATTGTGCTATTACCCTGAATGGCACTGTAGCCTCAGCAAATGCCCTAAGATGCTACAAGTGTATCGTTTCTCAGCTTCTGCATTTCCCACGCTGCTTAGATGTGCCTGTCACTATTTTCCTGCTTGATAACTGCAGGGATGAGAATATTAGGAGTGGCAGTCTAATCAGTGACCACTCTGGGCATTCAACCTGTCAGAGCTGAAAACTCATGAATGAGCCGCAGTGGGTCAGTGATATGCTAATGCACCAACCAGAGCAGGGTGCTTCTCTGCACCAGACCTCTTCATCACATACCCAAGAGGTGAATGCAAACCAAGCTTCATCTGCCCTTCCCCAGAACCAAGCCAGAGCAAAAGCGATCGGCCAAGCAAAATAAACAATGGGCAAGGATCTAAAATTGCACAGTACAGATCTAAGTCTTTTTTTTCAGCTTGCTGAAAATATAACGAATATTTACTCGCCCCTGAGTCTTGTTATCAGGCAGGTACTGAAATAATGACGATTTGTTTGCCAAAGTCATATCAAAGGTCTGACTTGGCCCTTTCTCACACCTCCTACAATCATGAGATGTGCATAAATTCTTTTAAACCTCATCAATAGCTATTTAAAAATATATGTCTAACAAATCCCACAAGCATACGTAAATGAATTCAAATGCTCACACTTCTCAATTAAAGCTCAGGCAGAGATGGGCCTGGGCAGCTATGGCCCCAGTTCAACAAACCACTTAAGCATAGGCTTAAAACAGGCTCTGGATCAATTCCCAGTGAGGATTAATGGATATTCGTAAATGCTTTGCTCCTTCAGAGCTCATGGAATGAAACACCCCTGGAAAGCCTTAAAAAGCAAAAGCACAAATTTGGTTGCTTGTTTTTTTAAATTAGCATAAGCCAAACTGAATATCCTAGACTCAGCAAACTCCGCAGACAAATGTTTCTTTTCATTCTATGGCACCCTGCACAATGAAATTAAAATTTGAGAATGTAGTGTAGGGCAGCCAGGGGGAAAGATGACGACAGAAGGTGGAGGTTAATGCAGAAGGACTGTCTGAGCTTTCCAAGTACATTATAATAGAAAGCACATGAAAAGATGGCTAAGCTGGTAAATAATGATAAATCAATCTACTGCTATTTCTGTGGCTCCGCAAGATGCACACGTCCTGACACTCCTGTTTATGCATTAAATTGAGAATGTGAAGTGATACAAAGTGAAATGTTTTCCTTCCCTCGAGCTCCTTTTGTGCCTAGATGGACTGATGTTCACACTCCACATTTTTCTTTTGGTTAACCCAAGAAATAAATTCTTGATTAGATCCACATTATTCATGTTTCGTGGAGAATTTTCTTCCTTCCATACAAGTCCTGCTGGGGTAAGCCAGCAGAGACCTATTGACTTCGTGTCGTGGCAAATTACATGGCCCTATGGTCAGATGAAATATTAACTCAAGGGACTGATATTTCCACTGGATCAAAGACTGACTAATGAGAAACAGAATACCGGTTTTCAAAGAGGGTTTAAAAAGTTAGAACAAAACACAGATCACTTTGTATATGGCAAAACTTACAGTAACTTCCTGACAGTTAGCTTGCCTACAAACCTCTTAGCCCTGATTTATTAATATTAGATGCTGTGCCAAGCTCATGTCATAAAGGATAGATGCTGTGTGCCTACGCTCTGCTTGGAACTGCATAAACATGATCATCAACCAGATCTGACATCATAATCAAAACAATGAAAATAAGTTAAAGGTGGCAGGCAAATTCCAAGAAACAGTATTAAGATGCTCCATCTACATTAAGAAAAATAACTTTTGTCTCAAGTGATGGAAGGAACGACCTGTTTTTTTTTTAAAGGAACCTAGGTGGCTAAAGAAGCAGATGGATGCACAGTGGGATTTTTAGAAGCTCTTAGATGGCGACTCCCACTGAAATTGCTGTGTATTAAGCAGTTAGATACTTCGGAAAATTCACATTACCTGCATCTTTAAGCACCTAAATACCTTTAAATATTTGGCCCAAGGACAGCTTACTGTAACGTCACAGGAAAGAGAGTAGTTCCTGCTCAAGGGAAAACAGTTTATTCTATGGCCAATTAATTTTCAAGCAAGAGAAATACATAAAAGCAATTTGCAAGAAAAATAAAGTCAGAGTTCCTGAGTTATGCCTTCCAAACAGTATTTTGCAATCGAAAGAAGATATGAGGTACACAGAGAAATCTTGGGCAGTTTTGGGCAGCACTATACAGAGCTGACAGGGGTGCAGGTTGGGCGCTCATTTAAAACTGGAGTCCATCCTCTCCCACAGAAGAGGAAAAGATAAATGCAGTACCTCAGTGCTCGTGAAGGAAGTCAGGGGCTGGCAAGTGGGAAGGCTACGGGAGTGACACACACCCAGCAGAGAAGGCAGGAGCGTGGATGTGGGCGTCATTTGTCTCCCTGGGCTGGGAGGAACACATCAGCAGACAGCTCCCATCCCGAGGATGCTCAGGGAATCCAAACATGAACCCAGACAGTTTTTAGGGACACTGATCACTGTGAAGAGAGGGGGGCATCCCAGGTGCCACGGAGGTAAGACTCTGCATCCAAACTGGCTCACTGGCACTTAGTTTTCAAATTCCAGTGGTCCTAGCACAAACTGATGAGACCTATGGAAGCAAATCCCACACAAATATTTTTATTCCTACTTTGGCAGTAGGAATCACCAGTAAAGAAGGTCATCTGTGGCATGGCTTAAATCCAGCCCTTGTTCTCTTAGCCTGAGGTGCAGGAAATCCAACTGACTTACCTTTTACAAAAGAGGAAATAACACTTATAGATTTATTACACCGTGCCACCTTTCAGTGGCAGAAGAGGATTTCTCCTGCATCACCAATCCAAATCACTTCATTTAATACGTAAGACAAAAAAAACAAGCAGTGACAGAACAAGGCCCTGAGCGTAAGGCTCCCAGCATAGTGCAGCCACAAGAATTTATCAAGTGGGATTTACTTTACTGGTCACTAAGAGTTAGCATTTCTCTGGAGACATATGGTTGAAAGTGTTTGGCCATAAAGAAAAAAAAAAATTGAGACAGCAGAGAAAATGCCTGGCAAGCAAACTCCCTTTTGTTTAATAGCTCTCTTCTTGTAAGCCTAGAAAAAGCTTCATTAAAGTTAATGGACAAATCTTCCAGGAAAAAAAAATTAAGTACTTAAATGTTACTGATTTTCATCCGAGCATGCAAAACCTCTCTTCCTTATTGGGTTTTCTGCAAGAAGCAATCTTCAGACAGAATTACATAAATACTGACAGGTTTTAGACTGGCTTTGAGTCTCAGACCTGGTGAGTGACCAGCAGAGCTCACAGGCTAGGCTCACCAGCCCTGCTTCACCAAAATCACTGGGACCTGCACACATTACAGGAATCTTTCATAAATGGAACGGACCTTTCTCCAGTTGCACCAGAAATGACTGCTAGTTAATGCCAGCAACACTGCAGAAAAGAGTATTTTTCACCCAGTAGACTTCAGGGGAACAGCTGCTGAGGGTACTATACAAAAATACCTATTCCAAGGCACTATCATAGCTACTGCTGTGCCACCTTTTCCTAGAACATTTAAATGATCTCTTTCACATCAGTGCTTACTGTAACTAGACTTCCTATGCCTCCAGCATGCTACTATGCTTACTTTTCAAGAAGTCACTCAGGCACAGACTGTAACCTTCACAGGTCCCATGGAGTCAAAGGGGAAAAACAGCAAGGTGCTGGGACAAAGAAAGCTGAACATCATCACTTACAGGATGGACTTAATACTCAGCCTTCCCCCACACCAGGCATTTCACAGAAGGAATGCTTCATATAGCCTCTTCATAGACTCATGGTACAGTAAAAAGGAATCTTACCTCGACTGTTGCACGCTTCTGAAGTAACATTTAAAAAGCATGGATAAAAAAGCTCAGACAATGCTGCCATTTTAGATTTCAGGTAAAATTTTAAATGAAGGGCCACTTAAAAAAGGCCCTGTATCTCCCACTGTAAGCTGGGCAAATTGCAAGTGAGGATGGGACTGAGCAAAGGAGACTGTATCCTAGTTCCACACAACATGAGGTGAGACATAGCGAACACAATCCACAGTTCCCATTTGGGCGTTGAAAAGTGTAAAAGCAGCGTTGGAGATGTCCTGTTATTGCCAGACATGAAGGCTGCAATCAAAGATAAAGTATCCTGCTGTGAAGCCTGCAGTTCATACAGGGAGCAGAATGTAACCGAGACCACTTACACAACATGACACTCCGACTGCCCTTGGAGCAAGGTTGCAAGACACTTTTCTGGATGAACAAGGAGGAATCATTCCTCGTTACTGACTAATAACTAAAATTTTTAGATACTCCCCTAGTACAAGAGAATCTAACATTGCTAATTGCTGTTTGCTCAAACTAATACTGTTAAAACAGACAGCTCATGATACATAAGTTACTCATTTGGGCAATTTTAAAGAGCGTATCTGTAAAGTGCAACGCACTGCGTTGTGACTTTTCAGAAGAGACTTAACTGTGCTAGCAGAAGAATTGGTAAGATGCACTGAAAAAGATTTAAAAATAGGAAGAGATGGAAGGCAGCTCATGATAGCCCTCATAACTCACAGTAGTTTCAACCTGGCTGTGAGCTCTCTGGTTCAGAAGCCGAGGCCAAAAAATGTGGTTCCAAGAAGCAGCAGTAAGGTCTTAACATAAATAAGTGAACAAATGACTTTAAACCTAATCAACTTCCCATAACTTCCCTATCAAAATGAAGGGGAAGAAATCCAGTATTTGACTACACTAACTTGACTAACTTGACAATTCAGGCTGTCCTCCAAAGCAGAGCTTCTTGTTTTAATCTGGCCACAACACATAACCCAGTTTATGCAGGCCTTTTCACTTTTTACTTTAAAATTCAAATATTTGTCAACATTGCCTTCCCCATTTTTTTTTTTTATTAAACAAAATATCCCATTTTTAATCCCATAAAGTGTTAGAAGGCTTCCAGACTTCCCAACAGCCTTTAAAGACAGAGACAAGGACACATTAGCCCATCATACACACTGGGTAATGGCTAATAACAGCTTTCTTTCCCTGCTCCAGCTCATGGCTCTACTCCCTGTGCTCAGCCGTAGTCACTACAACTTCCATGCTCACAATTCCTGCAGCTGTTAAGCAGTATATCTCTGAACACCAGCCCTTGCTCACGTCTCCCACTTCCAAATAAGTTGTTTACCAGAGAAATTCTCCACCAGCCACCAGCTTTCATTCTCTTCTGATAAAACACAACATAACAGCTTCAAGCTGCACCAGGGGAGATTTAGGCTGGACGTTAGGAAATGTTACTTCTCTGAAAGAGTGGTCAGGCAGTGCAGTGGGCTGCCCAGCGAGGTGGTGGAGTCAGCAACCCTGGAGGTGTTCAAGGAACATTTGGTTTTTGTGTTGAGGGACGTGGTTTAGTGAGAGCTATTGGTGATGGGTGGATGGTTGGACTGGGTGACCTCGTAGGTCTTTCCCAACCTTGGTGATTCTGTGATAAATATTTATTGGAGTTTATCTATCACTTGTAATTTCGTATCTGTACTGAGAGCTTTTGGGGACACGGCTGCTTTCTGTTCTATTTCTACAGTACCTCCCAGAACAGCTTTCAGTGGTAACTGAAATCATAAATTAGAAACTGCCATATAATTAAAGAAAGTCACTGGAAAAGGGGACAGTGAGTAAGTGCAATTATCTGCCACACCAATCCATGGATTATGCTTCCTTTCTATAACCACAGTGATCCAATGGAATAATTAAAATTGATCAGTGCAATTGTTTCAACATTAGGTGCAGACCTTCAAATCAGAAGCAGCTGCAGGGATTGCTTGAAAGCAGGTGCAAATATGGCTGCTTGTAGGTATAGTAAGTGGTGAGACAGAAGATGATGGTCTGATTTCACAGCGTGGTAGAAGTACTTTACTCCAACATTTTCCAGCAGACTTCTTCGCAAAGCCACCATAACTAAGATGAATTTGAAAATTTGTTCTTCAGGAAGTCTATAGAGAAGAGGAGGGGAAGGGATTTTACTGCTTTTCCAAAGCATGCAAGTATCACTTGACAATTTTTTGTCACAACGATTCAAATTCATTTTTACCCCTGAGAAGCATAAGAATTCATCAGCTTTCCCTGTCTGATTCCTGCTGTCAAACACATCAGGAAGCATGTACCTCTCCATAATTCAAATTCTTTCCTGCCCACCTTAATTGAATGCCTCTTCTCTAGATGTAACGTAGTAGGAATGGGCTGTCTCAAAGGGAGATTTCCTCTAGATGCCCTTATACGGAAGGTACACATGATCACTGAAGGATAAGTCCCACGCATAATCCTTCTGTCATCAATTTATTTTATGTCCCCATGCTCCATGACAGCCATTTTGATTGCCTTCTCTACAGGGAATACAGCCATGAACTTCCTTAGACTCAGAAAGGAATGAAAGGAAATGTGTTCCTCCAAGAATAAGTAATTCCAGCTGTTTCAGAAGAAAGGAAAATGGTAAATTCATGCTCCTCAGAGGCAATGAAACAAACCCCGATTTAGCTGATTGTTTTAACATAGGATTTGAATACAATTTTCCGTTTCTGTGGAAGCCAGATAAGATTTCCCATATCTCTGTTTACCTTTAACAACTTCCAATCAGCTGATAAGCAGAGCTGTCAATAACAAGAGGTTGGCATGGCAAAACTGCTGGATAGAGTAGGTGTTCATCCCCCTGCTTCAAGTTTCACAAAGATCTAATAGACTGTATATCTTTGAATTTGAATGCATGAGGCTTTTTTATTACCTTGACTTTGTCCCCAGTGTTACACAGAAGGTATTTGGGCCTCCGCGTTACCTGAGGTACATCTTCAGGGATTGGAGCTCTGCAGCTTTGCATCTGCACCCTTTTAAATCCAAATGTCACATGCTGCTAGAGAGCATCTTAAAAATACCTAAAATTGGAGCAGCAGGACTGGATTCCTTCAGCACAGCAGCTTTCTGAATCTTCCTCACTACAAGATGCTGTGTTACCCACTGAGGATTGTAAACATCAGTAGAGATTTATTTAAGAAAGAAAAAACAATGTCTTTGCAATACCTAAGTACCATAACAATACTGTAGAAAAAGAAAAGAAAAAGAGAGAGAGAAGAATGAAATGAGAAGGAAGACAAACCAACTGTAGTTAGAAAAGCTGTTCTTGCCCCAATACATTGGAGATTTCTGAAAAGAGTTCACAAGTAAGTGGTGTGAAAACATGTCAAGGTCACTGAACTCAAGGCATGTGTTTGCTAACTAACTGCTGCTTACCCTTCTGACCTTTAATGTCTGTTTAGCCAGCTTCCCTAGGACTTGGAAAAGCATACCCATTATACTAGCTGATCAATACTTGGGGTTGAAATCCCATTGCTCATAGAACAGTCAAAAAGCTGTCCCCTTGCCACACTTCCCCATTCAAGCAAACCAAATAGGAAACACATCTCAGCTGCACTGTAGACATCTGAATACCTCACAATAAAGTTTTACATCTGTGCAGGAGGTGCTAAGCTTGTTAATATCCATACAGAGCAGATAATGGTAGAGAGGGCTGTGCAGATGTGTGCAGTAGTGAGCAGGCTACGCTATTCGTTCACTTGAATGTCAGACCTATCAACAGAAATAGAAATAACAAAAATAAATGTATGAAGCAAAAGATTGTTCCATTCTTTTCATATTTTCTTTCTGCATCTCAGAATATATAAATGGGAGATTTCTCCTATTTAAAAAGAAGAAACCAGCTAAGACATTTAATCCTATGAAACCTTCCCAGGCTTGCCATCATCCAAACAATTTCTCATTCAGTTAAACCACTGCATATTTTAGAAACCTGACATTCACTGCTGTATATTATTCCTTAAGGATCTGGGCACATCTAAAGCCGCAGTTCTAGGAGAAAAATACGTATAACACAAAGCACAAACAAAACAAACCTGGAAGAAAAGGCACTGGTAGTTGTGTTTGAGAGATGCTACTCTTGTCTTCTTCTCCTTGTCCTGGTTAGACAGATTCAACCTTCAAAGAATCCCGACATTGCCTATTGCCAGCTGGAGTCCCTTCCTGTTAAAGTCAGAGAGAATCAGAATAAGGTTTGCAAAAACCTGAGAATAAAACCAAAACAATCACCCAGCAAAAAGGGTAAAAAGAAATTGTAAGCAAATATTTGTATCAGTAAACTTGAAAAACATCATCTGCTGTCTTCACTTAATGTCAATAGTTACTGATGTCCACTCCAATAAATATCAGCCAGTAACTGGCTTTTCATCCTCTCTGTGCATGCTATCCCTCCCCCTCAACACACACACACTATTACAACGAAAATGAACTCTGCAAATAAATTCCAGGCCAGAGTATCGGCAAATCTCAACAGATTTCTATAGAGTACTGGCAATTTATACAGATAGCTCATTAAAGAAGTTATTCTGGTCAACGAATTGGTCTGTTTATGAGTAAAAGGCAGTAAGTAGTGGCTGTGAACTGAAGTGCTGTTTGAACGAGCCTTATTTACAAACTCCAGTTTAACAACTCTTACGCTATAGTTACATTTGATTAGAACTGATTCTGTGGCACAACTTAGACACTCATTAAATAACCCACACTCAACCAAAGTAACACGTTTTACCAATAAACGGTAATACGGAACCCTACCTCTGTTTCTCTAACTCTTTCCAAAAAAATCCATAAATATACATCCACTGTTTCTATGCCCAAAGGCCAAGTGAATATACTTAGTGTTAGTTGAAATAAAACAGTTGAACGCCGCTGAAATCTCACTGAAGTAGCTAGCAAAAGGCCTGAGGAACAGAACACAATAAGTGTTCAGAAACATCTCACAATGTAATAATCAATGTGTAATATGAGCTAGGGGTTAGTTAAATAAAATGTGAAAGCTGTATTAATGAACCCTTTCGCTGTCCAACACAGCATTTCATTTTCTTTCATAGGCTGCATAATGCAGGGCCTGGGAATAAATTATAGATGAAACCCCCATCATATGTTTATAAATACACTAACATTAGCATTTTACTTCCTCATAAATCTGCACCAAACATTCAGGCGCGAGATAGAAAGCCCTGTAAAACAATGATATATTCTCTGCTTGCAAGACTTGCCTAGTGGCCCATTCATTTCTACCGCTGTTCTTCAAACATTACTTTCTTCACTCATGCCCCCTCATTTAAAATCCATTTTAATTTAAAGATGTTCGATGCAGTCCTAGTGGTACATTTACTCATCCTGGTTATACATCACGGAGCAGGGAAAAGAAAATTGTTTAATCTAGAGATACGGTTCACTGTGGTCACCACTGAACAGTGGAGTAATTACCAGATCAGCTCCGCTAAAAATGCACTCAGGGTGTTCTGTGACCTATCATCTTCTAATCTGCATAGTGAAGTATAGCTTCATAACTATAAATTGCTGACTTAATTAAAACCAGGACCTTTCTGTCATTTAATTACAGGGAGAAAGGTTATTGCTTAAATGCAATTTTCCAAATGTGATTTCTTAACAGTTATTAACTGCTTCACCATCATTTATTGTTTCAGATTTTTCAATTTGAAAATAGTCTCTGTGACAGAAGTAATGACTTCATGAAAAACTCAATCTAGATGGAGCTGAGCAGACCCATTTGTTTCTCGTAAGTGGAGCAGACAGAAAACTTGAAAATGTCACAGGAGGATCCTGTGATTGTTCCACTTTACAGGAGTAATTAAAACCCAAGAGGTTGTTTTAGAGGTGAAGAAAAGAGGTTTAGGACAATTTAAAGGTTTTTCCCCCTTCCCAAAACATTGTTCTTGCATTTTCAACTCTATTAGAGGAGCTACAGATTAAGAATTGTTGATTAATAACACACAATATCAGTACCAATACGCTAAAATGAGCCAGTTGGAAGTTTGCATATTTTCAGCCAATCTGCCAAGGCTTTCATTTTGGGAAAAAAAAAAAATACAATAAATCCCATATTTTTTTTTCCCTGTGCACAGAAAGCTTTCCACTTCCAGGAACTGTTGTTTTCATTAAGTGTAGAAGCACATTTTAACTAAAAAGTGAACAGCTCAGGGTCTAAGACAGACCTCCTCATCCAGGAAGGGTCTTGATTCCACCAAACCACTTTTATACCAATCTGTGTGCAGAAAGAGAATGATCAGCCTCAAGACCGCACCTGCAGAGTTCTGCATGAAAACCTATTTGAAGGACAAACTTGGCCATTATAACTCAGAGGAACAGCTAAAGCATGAAAGGACACTTGCAGGGCACTGTAAACCCAAAGCAAGGCCAAAAAATAAAAATTAAAAGGAGGGAGAAGAAAACATATGCTTTCTGTTGCTAGGACAACGATTTCTTGCTCCCAATATGTTTTTAAATTGAATTTTCCTTGCATTCCATTCTGTGCAGTTAACAGTTCTTCCAAAGCGTTTGTGAATGCTAGGTGCAAGAGGTTTTGCAAACCAATGGAAGCTTCATTGTCTGAGAATTCTACAGGGTGATAAAAACCTTTCTACCAGGCAGCCACATATTCCTTTGCCCATGCACTGAGACCCCGGCATAAAGCTTCACTGACAGGAACTTTAAGGTACCCAAGTATCCAGTACCATAGAAGGCTGCACTAGAGATGTATGTATTCTAACCAGTTTTGTGATCCCGTAAGGTCATCGTGTTCTCTGGTTCGTAAGTCCTCTGACAGCTTGATCAGAGAGAGGAGAGCTGCTTTTCCCACTCACTGCTGAGAAACAGGAGGGGAGACGTCAACCGATTGTGTCTGAAACTTAGTGGATACTGTGAGTTTCTTTAGCAGTTAATTTCTGCAGATATTTGCTGTATGCATGTTGCTGACTGCGTTATGTAAGCCACGTGCCAACGTCTCTCATCCCTTCAGTAACAACTGAATATTGCCCATTCAGAATTTGTTTTGGATTTACAATTAACACAGAACCAAGAATATGTTCAAATCATGTGTTATCTGTATTCCAAAATGCATTACTAAAACAGAATACAAGATTTTAACTTTAAAAAAAAAATTGATTCTAAGGACAATCATATTTTCAGTTAGTCACCAAACATATGTGGTGTTGGATTTGTCCCCTGACTGGTAGACTTGCATAACTTAGCAATGGAATCAAAACTGTAAACAGACAACATATGTGCATGTACAACGTGCAGTTTGCTTTCAGCTAATGATCAAGCACTCTGGGTTACAGTTTGCCCTTGGCAAATATCTGTACTGGCATAGCTGGAATCCTTACATATTTACACTCAGTGCTGGCAGGGGAGTGGCAATATGGCACAGGAAACAGCACAGGAGAACATGAATTATCTATTTTAGGACTCTCTAGGGACAGCCTCTGTGAGAATAAATCTACAGAGAAGGAAAAAGCAAGATTGAGAGAGAAAAAAAAAAGGAAGAACTTAGAGGAAAATAGGAGAGATAATGGCAGCCACTAGAGCATTGGGAAAGGAACAGTGGATAACAGCCACGTTCCCTGGAATGAAAATGCAGCAGCTCTGAGCTGAAAGCACCGGGCATAGACTGCCTTGACAAGGACTCAAAAGCTGCAGTATCCTGTCAGGCCAAATCAACATCTCGGTGATGCATACTGCAGCCTTACCTGTTTACTTAGAAACCATTGCCATTGCCAGGATCATGGAATTACATCGTAGGGTTATTAATTACATGATTTGTGTGACCTTTCCATTTCTCAGAAGAAGGCCTCCTTTCTTGCTGAGAGATCTGTCAGAGTGCAAATCATCTCCCAAAGAAAATAATGAACCCCCATTAAAATGAAGCTAGAAATTAAACCAGGAACATGTACTTCTCCAACGCACTGGAGGTGCTTGGTAACAATTTTCCAGTCTCAGTCCTGCACTCGAGTTTTGTTCCCACAAACCTGAAGATGAAGGAATGAAAGGCAAGACCTGACACTGCTGACTTCCTCCCAGATTGCAGTCACACAAAGTTGCAGAAAAGATCCCTGCTATCACATCCATGCCAGGTGTTATTTTCCACAAAGCCCTTACATTTGTACAGGACCACAGGGAATAGACATTCTCTAAAAGAGACTACAGTGCACTTGCAGAATATACTGACGCTTGTCTTTTGTCTCCAACCTTTCCCAAATGCTCTTCTAGTTTGGATGCCACTGTAGATGAGACTAATCTGACAGTCAGAGACAGAGTTCTTAACAGCAGAGGACAGGTCCCTTGTACAGAAGGGAGAATTTTCCAGACTTTGGTCACTCTTCCCTAGGTTTAATTAAAATTCAAAAATAATTACATCTAAGAAATTCTAGATGGCATTTTCCATTTCCCCTTGCAGCCACTGAGACTCACAAAGCAACAGACACCTACCACAGCTCAGGGACTTGAGAAAGTACTCTGAGAGCAGGAATGGCTGCTTTACAAATACTCAAAGACTAAATTCAGTTCAACTCCCTAACAGGGAAGCCGCTTCTTCACACCTGACAGATTCTCACAGGTTTCTGTAAAGCAGTGAACTCCAAAATGCTAATGGATGCCTATAGGTCAGTTGCATTTGCCCTGCAACCTTGGACATGCTGTTGACCCCTGAAGCACACTATTTGCATTCACCCCATTAGAAACTTGTGGTGCTGTTACCCAAACAGAATTGTCTTGACCATGTGGAACACCTCACCTTCAGAGAGGTCTGCCCAAGCGTGCACTTACAAATCTGCATGTCATGGCAGCTCATGAGCTTTACATACTTCTCCACAAATACAGAAATGTATACTCAGAGAAGCAACACAAGGACTGCAAACCACAACATTATACCAGGACATAATGGCCATGCAGGTTAATAGCCTGAAAACGTAGAATGAGCCTTTTCTGTAATTCCCTATAGTTTGTTCACTTGATTAATTGAGCCCGTTCAATTTCCATTTAAGACTATTAAGAAGTCTGCAGCTCTAGCTATTTTTGTCTGTGAGACTCAGCTCGGAGATTTCAGAAGCCTAACATTCTAGCTGCATGTCACTGCCACCATTGTCTCTTGTCACAATTCTAATTCTATGTTCTGATAATAAAATTTCATTAGTGTCTGCACATCCTTTGCCTTACCTTTGAAGTACTGTCTTGTGCTGAAACGATTAGCAGTACTTTACGTCATATCACTTGACTGTTTGACAGCCATTGTGAGTGAGCTAAACAGAGAGAAATTAAAATTTCTGACAATTTCCATTACATCTAAATTGCTGAGAAATTAAGGGATATTTACTTTTACAAATATTAAAGGTTGTTTAAAATGTAAACTGACTTCACTTTATTAGCAGATTTCACAATGTGCTAATTCAAAATGACTACATGGCCTTATGTGAATAAATTACCAACTCATTTCCCAAAAGCGAAGGACATTTCCTCCAGGCTGCTTTTTGACTGTTTGTGTCAGTAGGAAAAGAAAACAAAAAAACTTATGAATATTTCAGAACGGGAGATATTCCTTGCTGCCTGTGCTCCTTGTTTCATCCCAACAGAATAATGAGGTCTATTCCTGTATGATATGATTTTGTAACAATTTTTTTTTTTTTTAAAGCATGCTACGAAGCATTGACTTATCATTGATTATAACATATTTTGGAGGAGATCCTCCTTGATAAACACGTCTTGATTCCTGCTAGTCCAGATGGTCACAACCTACATGTCCATTCACGCAGTGATTTGAAATCCCCTTTAAAACTAATTTAGGTTTTTCTATTCCTCTTTGCCTCTCCACAAAAAACTTCTCTGCTTGAAGAGGTATGCATACATATATGAATTTTGCCAAGTAGCAGCTTTGTTTCCTCTAAATGATGTGGTCATTCCCCTTGAATTCTTCAGTCAGCCTCTCAAGGCCTTGCTGGAGGCCACCAAATTGAACTATGTATGATTTGACTTCAGGTCACAAGACTGTGACTTGGTTTCACAATCTCTTCTATGCTTTTTGTGTTTCCTCACCATGAAGCAACCCTTACCATTGCAAACTGCAAAACTCCTGAACGCTTCAGCAAAAGAGGTCATAAGAAGCTTAGCACACCTGTGTGGACTCACAGAGTGCCACCAAGTGCCTCCCATTTCAGATGCAAATACATTGCTGACCCCTGGTTTGCTTTTTAACCACCCAGCTCAGCTCTTCAGCTAATTTAAAAACTGAGTTGGCACAGCTGCATTTGTTATTGAGGTTCCAGGCACAGTTAACAAGTCACAACTTTCTGTATCTCAGCTCAAGTGCCATAGGAAGGCCAGGCTCTCCTATGCATTTTGTTCTCCAGCCAAGAAAACCTGGTCATGCCTCCTCAGCTCTAAAACTTTCCCACTCACCACCCAGACCCACTTCCATACTAACTTTCTTTCCTAAGTGCTGAACCTCCAGCCCATCAGTAAGATTTTCTATCTTGAATTCTTTCCAAGACTTTTCTAGTGTCTAATCAGCTTTCATCACAAACCACTCTTAAAGGTGGCTGCACAAGGCTCAAAGGCAAACACAGCTCCTAAATGTCTTCAGTTTTTGCCTGGTAGGTACCTCTTTTATAGACTCCATTGTAGGCAGCATTCATGTGACCATTCTAGGATGAAACCCTGAATGACTGTTCATAGCTTACTTGCACGCTGAATGCAGATTATTCCATGAATTCTGGCACCCTTAAACGGGGTATAATAGTTACCTACCACATAGGACGTTGTAAGGCTTAATTTATTACTGCTGTAAAGCAGTTGAGGTCTTTAGAAGAAGGGTGTTACGAAAACATAAAGCGCTATTGCCATAAAACATTTGTCTGGCTGAAAGCTCTCTTATAACACTGGTCTGCTTGAAAAACAAAGAGGGATGCAGGGAATCAGAATGTCTTACTGGGCATTTTCCATTAAGAAAAAAGGTACTGCTTTAATTTATTTGGTGTCAGCCTACATATTCTAAGATGCTAGGCAATGAAGAAGGAAGAAAACTAGAGAGCATGTCTACTGCATAAAGCGTATGTGAATAAAAGATTACCAGGACATGGAAAAGCATACAAGCTATTTCTCATTGTCAGCTACACACATTTACCAAGAGAAAGAGATATGCAAATAAAGAACTTTAAAACTGTAAGTCCTTCAGATTAAAGCTAATCATTATGAATAATGCAAATTGTGTGAGAAATGCTGAGAGAGGATGTTAAAAAGGAGAAAGACTACAATATTCTTGATGACTTGTTTGTGTGGGAGCGTTTCGTTTTGTGGGCACTTTTGAGACACAAGAGTCAAATTAGGAAATGCAACCATATTCAGTGGCTGCCACCAAAGCTCACCATGCTTGAAATTCTTCTTTGCAGGCTTTGCTGAATCAGGACTTTAGCATGTGAAATATACTTTGATCCTGACAGTGGTACCTTAAAGTCAAAGACCATTTTGGTGGTGTTTTTTTTATTGTTGTTGTTGGTTTGATTTTTGTTTAGTTGGGTTTTTTTTTTTGTTTTTTTTTTGTTTGTTTGTTTTGTTTTGCTTTTATGCACCAAACTCATCCTTTGTCAAAATATATCAATGAGAGGATTATAATAAATAGTTCTTTTAACAGTTCATTTAGGATTCCAAAACGATGAGGTCTGCAAAATGCAAAAGAAAAATCAGATGGAATTTTTAAAGCAAACAAACTGTAACAACCCCTGAATTAATACCACCACCAAAAGAAAATTAAATCTAAAGATATGTTTATGTGATCTAAAAGCAGCAGACTGCAATATGCTAAAGCACACTTACAACCACAAGCTACGTTAGGACTCACAGCACAGACAAGTGCCACATTCCAAATGTTCCTCCACTCCTTAAAATAGATATGTACTTACCAGATACTGACAAACAGCCAGTCTCTAAACGGGTACAGGAAGATTCTTTTTTCTTGTTCTCATTCGATTTACTTTTGCTTTTTATGTCACATCCAGCTTCTACTCACATGCTACTGAGTCAAAAATAGAGCTATTCCATGAGAAATGTTGATGCGTGGTATTTTTGATCTGCCCAGAAGACAACAAAGCATGTGACAGCACACATTTATCGAAAGATTTTCAGTGAGTTCACTAGAAATCCTCTCATAGGTGCTCATAACTTGGCTCTACGTTTTGATTCCAGGAATCAGAGGTTATAAGTCTCAAAAAGATCTTTGAGACCCTCCAGCAAATCACTGCAAGATTCCTCCAGCAAATTGTGAGGAGCATCTCAACTTCCAGGAATATACTCAGATCAAGCTTCCAAACGTCTTTCGACAATGTAAAAACAGAAATAAAACTGGCAGGTGCATCTATTGAAATGTCCCGGATCATGAAAATGATCAGTCACCTAATTGAAGTGATTGGAAGTCAGAAAGATAATCTAAATACATGCAGCTGTTCTCTGAAGTCTGCTACGTTGTAGCTAGATTCCCAAAAAGTTTGCTATGAAGCTTGCAATAACATCTAAAATCAAATTCCACAAAATGAGCTTTGCTTTAAATTCTGAAGTTAAACACTCTCCTTTTAGAGTAAAGAAAGTATAGGAGCAAATAACTGCAAGGGTAGCTTGGGTGAATCTGTACTTCATTGAGCAGCTGCACAGCAATCTGGGTGTGTGTTCATGCCTTCCCAATAGGGATAACCCCCAGCAGGGGTTACCTACCCCTCACCACCAATATTACAGATTCGTTTCTGCATTTGTTTCACATGGACGAAACAAGGAGCCTAACAAATCTAAGTATCCTACTCTAATTAACTTTAGGCTTGGAAATTTCTGTCTTAACAGAACAGTCTCGCTGACTGCACAGTAGCAAATGGAAGACTGTCACTTGCTTTAAAGCACTTGCTTTTTACAGTGAAGAGCATGAAGTGTACCAGCAGTGTTAACCTCCTGGAAACACACAGTATTTAAATTACACCACTCAGAGCACAGTAATAGAGCCAAACAGACATAACTCCATATCCACTGAGCTTGCAACACAGCAAAAGCTGCCATCAATCCATCTGAAGTACCCCAAGAATGGTTCATATGCACAGAACACTGTGTCTTTTTTTCCCCTTCAACTCTAGTAGTGAATTTAATAACTAATCACTTTATTTTTTTTTTTAAATTATTTTTTGTTACAACTGTTAGCCAGGTATGTTGTGCATGTTCAGAGTGTCGGCTAACTCAGATCTTTCCCACAAGCTCAGAAAAGCCCTGAGTAAAGAACAGAGAACCTCTATTCTTTGCCCCGTTCCTGAGTGAGCAGCTTCTAAAGTGCTACAAAGATTATCTTTAAATAGTTTATGAAGATTTGTCACATTATTAACAAGCATTTTTAAAAAGTGATTAGTTGATCACTTGAGTCCCTTATTTGTTTCTGACCCATATCTAATCATAGAATCACAGAATGGCCTGGGTTGAAAAGGACCACAGTGATCATCTGGTTTCAACCCCCCTGCTATGTGCAGGGTCACCATTCACCAGCCCAGGCTGCCCAGAGCCACATAATGTCAGCAACAAAACTTTCCAGGGACCATTAGCATGCTCACATCATTCCAAGGCCCAGATTCCTGCTCATCAATCTTTACTTCATTATTTGCAAAAACGAGTATTATAAAGGATGATCCATTTACCTACAGAATTCCTCAGGAAGAACATACCTCGATTCCTGTTTTAGTTTTCTAAACATCCAAATCTACTTTGCAGTCACATCTGACTATTAAAGACACCAGAACACTTAGCTGCCACACAGATGTCATCACCAGATGTTTCAGCCTGGGTGATGCTGGCTTCCAGAATAAATGAGTACTAATATTCTTAGAAAGGGAAGGACTGTCCCATATGTGTGGTACAGTAAGGATGCATCCTCGCTTGTTACATGCCACCTCAATGATTCTCACATGCTTTAATATAAGAAAACAAATAAGGCAGACTCCAGTTCCTTGGTATCTTGCAGAGAAACGTAATATATATCTAATATATCTACAGAGATATTTCAAAAGGCATCTAGAATTGCAGCAACTGCACTGAACACTCCTTTACTTTGTACATCTTTCACTGAGTTTCGGGAATCACTGCAATTTGTGACAGTCGTGACATTTTAAGTTCTTGCAGGGTAAGGTGTAACCTCAGTGGAGTGCCAGAGCATGGTACATGAACCACTACTGTGCCTTCTTCATCTTCAAAGCGAGGCATATTCACCCCTTCTGAGACCATCAAAAGCACTGCTGGGTCACACAGGCACAAAGCAGATGAGGCAGAGACAGAAGCAAACACATTTACTCATCTAAGAAATCTAAACATCCTCTTAAAAATTAAGGCCTAGCCTATCTTTAGAAGGAAAGCGTATCACACTTCTGAATAAAAGAAGCATCTTCGCTATCTGCTAAGAATCTGTCATTAAGCATTTCTGGTTTTATTAACACGTAAAAATCTTGCTTCACTAACACAACTGTCAATATGAAGGAAACGAGCAGATGCTCAGCACTGTCTACTAGCTGTCTGATCAGCCTATCGATATCACATACAGAGGCTTAATAAGTTTTTTTGTTTGAAGTTTCATAAATCCAGCTGTAAAACACATGCAACATCACAAAGAGTTCCACAGTGTCAACTGAAACTAGCTTTCATGGCTTTCCGACCTCATCTCAGAAGCAGTGCCCATCTTGAATAATGCCAGAACTTGAATTTGAGATTATTTTTTCTTGGGGAAGATGGGCTGATAGGGGTGAAGGGCTGACAGGAAGATGGATTTTCTAGGGACTGATGGGCTAGATCCTGATTCTGTAACATCCATAGTCACGTTGACTGAAATAGGACTGTTTCTGAAAACAGGCATGAGGTGCAGAATTTGTCCCTGGAAGGTAGAAATGATATTAAGAAAGCCTTAAAACTTAAGATGTAAAAGTCCTTTTCTTCTCTAAATGCACACTGATTTCGAATGAATTCTCCTGTGTAAATAAGCCTTGCTCCTGAGTACTGTGCTCATCTCTTACTCGTAAAAGCAGTGGTTCAGTTTAAGAAAAAGTCTCTTAATACATCATTTAATGGCCTATCATTTTTCACAAGTATTGGGCAATAAAAAAGTCTCATACCAATCTGCTTTTCTATTTCAGGCAGTGTGTTTATGGGCTTCTCATTTCTAAACGGAAAAAAAAAAAAACACCCTATATAAAGTCACTCTGATTAGTGTAAAACCAACTCAGAAACCCTAATTATACCCTTGCCTTTGTTTCAAATTGACAGAGAGCTATTGAAATCAGATGCTAGGAAAAACAAAAGATTCTGGTTGTTCGTATCAAGCACCTAAATTGTGTGTAAATTTACTTAGTGCTTTACAAGAGAGATAAGAGACACTTCCTGCTCTAAAGAGCTTAGAATCAACATAAAGCACGACAAACACGAGGACCACAAAGAACGCGGCTTGAGAGAATGCGGCAATAGCAGAGTATGCTAAAAGATAGGGAGGGCAATCGAAAGTGAACGCAGTCTGAGAGGTGGGTTAAAGACAAAGCCGCTTCTTTCCAACAGCAGGTGGGGCTACTGCAGTACCAACCTTTGCTATGGGATGGCTGCAAGCTGCACCGGCACTTCAGCTTTGCAAAGGCCCTCAGAAATGGGAAACCCTTGCATTTCAGACTCAGGTGTAGGGAAGAAAAAAAAAAAAAAAAGAAAGTCTACCATTTAAAAGACCGGTACAAATGATGTGATTCTCAAACAAATTCTTTCTTGCTCCTGTTCGCCTCTGCAAAGTTTACAAATATACAGCATGCTTTTACATGTGCGACTAAACCACAGACTCAAAGATGCAGCTCCCAAAGTTGGATTGGCACAGCTGCAATGACTTGTGGAACCAAGTTAAAGGAGCACACCTGAGCAACTCCTGAAGATCTGTACTGCCTCTCACTTAGAGCACACGCCGTGCATCAAAGCTAGCTATTTAGAATGCAAGTGTCACCTGCACATGCAGTTTGTTCACATTACCTTATCACAGCTAATAGCATGTAGAAATGGTCCTGTAAAGAGAATGCAAGAAGGAAAGCTTTGTTTGCCAAAAGGTAGATTATTTTCAAGCCCAAAGATCCTGTTCTGCTGGACTGAATGGGAAGCAGAGTCTTTTTCCAAGATAGAAAATGGGTTCAGGAAGGTGGTAGTGGGTTTAGCATCCCAAAAGTTCCTGCAAGGATGATAGATACAAGTTCTGGGCTCCACCAAGCTGACACAGTTCGTGAGGAGAAGTACTGACTGGGGCTGCAGAGCCACCTGCGTTCTCCCAGATGTTCAGTTCAACTCTGTGGACCTTTATTAGTATGACAGCTTACAGAAGCCATGCCACAGGGTAAAACACAAGAGCTCCAGGGATCAGCCTGTGGCAGGTAACATCCATATATAACTGCTTGGGGTTTGAGGCCCAGCTTTCATGCTCTATTTCTACCACTTGTGAGTCAGTGGCATTTTCTGCAGTATGACAGCCTCAGCCAGTGCTTTCTTCAGTCTAGGAGGGTACAGTAGGGGTCATTTTTTTTTTTTTTTTCTGGCACAGGCTCATACTTCCAGCACTGGAGTGGAAGCAACACTTTACCCCATCCTTCCATTTGTCAGCCTTAAAGTTGCTCTACACAGGAGCCAGTCTTCTCCTATTTCCCTTGCTTTCTGTCTGTAGTTTCTTGGCACTGATTCCTCAAGTGCTGAGGACGCGTCTGGATGGACATTTATAGTAATGTCAGTGTTCAACTTTAGCTAGAACAAGTACATCCCATCTACTACAGCTTGGAACTCAGGACAATCTGCGAAATTCACACAAGAAGCAAAATAAATGCTGCAGCAGTTAACTAGCTTGCTGCTAACTAACAACAGGCTCACTGCACAACAGTTAACAGCCATCTCAGCTACCCCTGCAAGCATCAATTGCTGCAGTGCCAAAATACCTTGAGGTACGTACACAAGGTCTCTGAAAACTTAATATGTTGGTTGATAGCCAGTGCTGGGGCATCCTCACTGCTACTATTACCTCTGCCAGTTAGATTAAGACTGGCCAACATGCTACAATCACACCTTCATTTTGCTGAGTAGACCTGTGGAGATAAAGACAGTCTCCAATCAAAAGAGAGTCCCTCATCACAGTGAGAGGCAGAAGCACAAAAGACAGGTAATTTTTTCTAGTGAACATAATAATTCCGCTCTTTGAAGAGCAGCATGCAGAACCAAAAGATGTTAAAACAAGCTTGGGGCCGTGGGCACATCTCAGACACTGCTGAGGTAGATAAAGCTGCTTTCTACCAAATGCACAGCATGAGGCTCATGCTCCCTGTCAGCCATCCAGAGCAGAAAACCAAAGGAGTAAGGGGAACAGGAGCAGTAAGGGGGCATGTTGCAAAGTTAAGGACTCTCCTGTTTTTCCTTGGAGTGATACTACATTTCCATCACTTCCGTGATGCTCTTGTTTATAGGACCATGCACAGCTTCCTGATGACCAGTTTTCTGGGCTAATAGAGGGCAAGGTTTCCCACCCAGATGAAAGAAATGGCACGTGGGACAGTCAAAGGAACAAAACAAACAGTTGGATTCACCTTCAGAAGTAAAGCAGGCAAAAGAAAGCGCTGCTCTTTATTCAAGTTTTGTACACCTTGTAAAACATCCGGCTCCAGCAGAGCACTTTGCAGGGCCAAAAGGAAGAAGCTGCTGCCTGAACAAATGATGGTAAGTCCTGGAGGCAGAGCCTCAGACCTGCATGCACCCCCTCTGGATAGTCACCACCAGACCATGGACACATTTATATTTGCTTTCTGAGCTGGCAATACCTCCAGCACAGCACTTCTCTACTCCAAACCCACACCTCAGCCATACTTACACAGCCGGAACACTGGCTTACAACCTATTTGCTAGCTCAGCTTAGCCCTGGGATCTCAGAGGAAGGCTCTTGGCAAGAAAAATCAAAGTGCCCATGGTGGCTCACACTCAGAAAATCTCCTAGAAGGCAAACTTCCCAATGTTACAACAAACATGCCTCCCTTCAAATACATGCCTGTTTCTCACTGACCTGTATTACACTAGGACTGAAGTCCTTTGAAATCAGATGGTCTGATTCTGCCCCAAAACCAGTTTTACATAAGACCAATTTCTTCAGCAGGCTTAGTCTCAATTTGTACTTTTCTTGACAGCAGACTCTGAAATCTTTTGAGACACACCAATAGTGAATGAGCCGACATTTTTCCAAAAAGCATCATTCCAAATAGGTGCCTGCTCCTGAAGAAAGAAGGGCACACTCTTAAATGCAGTTATTAACAGGCAGCATAAAAACAAATGACTTAAATATTAACAATATGAAATCTTTCGTAGACTTTTTGCATCTACTTGTAGAGGACTTTTGTTTTTCCATGGAAGACAAAGCAGTGACTGTGG
This sequence comes from Tympanuchus pallidicinctus, assembly GCF_026119805.1. Classification (NCBI taxonomy): domain Eukaryota; kingdom Metazoa; phylum Chordata; class Aves; order Galliformes; family Phasianidae; genus Tympanuchus; species Tympanuchus pallidicinctus. The sequence goes on from NW_026294747.1 coordinate 1,948,970, forward strand.
AAATCCCTCTGATGTGGAATGCTAAAATGCAATAACATATCACACCACAAGGTGTGCAGAAATGACTGTTTTGCCAGGTGTTTTGTACTTAAAGCTAAGTAAGGTGCACTAAAAGCTAAAAGTCACCTAATCATGCCATGCGGCTGGCTGGGCTGTTTGCACCCTAAGCACAGCCCAGGTACTCTTACATGTTTTGATTTGAAATCTGCAAGTCACATTTCTCACAGAAAGTCAAGAATCAGTGGCACAGACCAAGTCCCTCACTCCTATCAGGTGAATGCCCGCAAAGGAGCTCAATTATACCACCTAAAATAACAGCCCATGCTTAGTCACTGCAGCAGTCAAGGCTGCAAAGCCAAACAACAGAACTTACAGGCCACTCTCTCCATCCAGCCTGTATACTGCAAGGACACTCATTCATGGAAAGAGTTACGTACCATTGCTAACTCCCTTGGGCATTGCTCCAATAGAGAAATCCCAGGAGAGGCCTTTTGCAAAAGGCATTTCTTCCATCTCTTCATGCATAGCTTGAAGCAGCAGAGAAAAACTTCAGGGTCAAAACTTATTCTCTTGTGAAGAACTCTGGATTTGCCAGTGCAGCATCTCTTTTCCTCCAGACACTGTCCTGTTCCTCCACTTCTGTCCTCCAGAGTTGCTGCCACTTATCTGCTAGAGAAATCCCTGCTGGGAAGGGTGAGCTGTGGTTTGAGAATTGGCATAGCCAGCATCTGGACCTTTCCTTGCTGCGGTTGCCCTCACAGGGAAAAGTTGACTTTGGCTAGAGCACTGTGTGTTCTGGCTAACCCAGCTGGCAGAGGTATCCCAAGACTGCTGGCAGTGCAAACCACAGCAGCCTGAGGCCACGCTCCAGTGTTCAGGAGGAAGGCTGGGGCAGAGACACCACATCCAGAGCAGAGCCCAGCCTTCACTGCCCCCATAGGAGCCTGAGCCAGCTCAAAGTGAGGTTGGTGCCAAGCCTCCTGTACCAAAGGGAATCCAGCTTGTTCAGAACAGCGTCTTCTGTACCACTGCCAAACTGCACAGGATCTCAGGTCTGTGTTATTCACAATGCTGGTGGCAATACACAATTTCTGGGATTTGCAGTAGAGACTCTGCTTTGTTCATACAAGAAAGTCAAGTTGGCTTAATCCTATTGTGTTAATAGATCTAAATATGGACATAAAGAACTGCAGCATACGTAAGCACAATGAATATGAGTTTCTCATTCAATTTTGCATAGTACATGGTGAATTGCCAGGGCAAACCTTTCAGCTTACCGACATCTTCAGACTTTGCCTCACAAAGATTATGTTCCCCTGTCAGCAATTCACTCTCCTTCTAATACTTCTAAAACAGAGGAAAGGCTGAGACCCCTAGAGATGATGCCAAAGATCGAAGGGATGGTCCTGAAAGCAGATGAACTGCAACAGTCAGTAAAGCAAGCAAACCACGCCAACAGCAGTGCTCTCAAGCAAAGGAAGCACAGTTTCAGTTCTGGCACCCATAGAAGGCAAACACTGATACACACACAATGCAGATCTCTACAAGGCAACAGCGAATGTCTCCTTTGAAGGGATTTTTGCTACTTGGAGCTTTTTCAGGCTTTCCCTGTTCTGTGGTTCTTACAGCTCCTTCACCCTTCTGGTCCTTTTGGAGAAATGAAATTCACTGATGCTCAGGCTCTCACAGTGACTGGACCCCAGAAAGCTGCATTTGCAAAAGGCTGGAATACCCTGGCTGATACTTTGCCCCCCCCCCCCCCTTTTTTTTTTCCTAATAAAAAATGACGTTAATTTCCCTCTGAACCACACTATGCACACATCATCGGAAACCAAAAGCATTTGTAAGGCTGGAATCTCAGCATCGAGCATTATTTAAATTTGTAGGGCTATTTAATGTTCGTCATGCACTTGAACCTAACAGTGCAAGTGATTTTTTTTATCAGAGCTTTTTTTTTTTCTTTCCATTTTAACAAGGAAAAGTGCCCCTCCAAATATAAGCTTTGCTTGTTATTTTGAGGCAGTGAGGCAAAGCATGCAGCACACAGACCACATTTGGCTTGCTTAGCAGATGTCTACAGATCACTTGATGTTAATTTCAACATAAAAGCTATTATATTTCTGGCCTTGCCCTATTAGTTGTTAAATCATTATTTATGCTTGGCAGATAAATTCTAGGAGCCTTGAATAAAGCCCATCAACCTTACTAAACTAACCATATTTGACACAACAGTTTTCACTTATAGGAGGCCCTAGATGTAACGTTTGTTGCGTATATGATTCCATTTCACAGCCTAAAAGGTAATCCCATATTTAAACATAAACCGCATATAATATGCATTCCAACATTACTTCACAGGCAAAGAATTAACTTGTCTGGTTCACTGACGTTTACAACTGTGTACAATAGCTAGTTTCAGTTCATAACTCAGTTTACCTAAATAATCTCCTGTTCACTGGCACTAGTTAGTGTGTTCTCCTATAGAAGTTTTGACACTATACTTGTGATCCGTTACAAACTTACACGCTGTGGCCTTGGTGGCTATACAACAAAACAATAAGTGGAACTGTATACTTCCTTTAATTGATACATTTAGGCAATTAAGCTCCTGTATGAGCTCTATTTATGGACACTCAAAACTGCAGTTGCCGTACATTCACTTCTAATTTTAAAATCCAAACAGCCATCAGTTGATGTGTTGTTCTTTGTGAGCATCTTTTAGTATAATGACGTTTGGTATCCTTAACAAACTTGTTAGAATTAGGAAAAACAAAGATTTTGAATGTTCTACTGCGGACACCTCATTCAAAATGCCTGTTTCTGTTTCATCTGTCACGTCAAAGGAGCACAACTTCCCCACTGTCACAGTAGTGTACATTATGACTGCATTTAAGGTTGCATGCAGTCCATGTTTCATGCGATGAACCTAAATAAAAATTAGGTCCCAAAAAGAAAGGAAAAAAAAAACCCAAAACAAAACCACACACTCCTTACAGCACACTGCTCTTCTGGTCCTACATGCACATAGTCTGTGCACTATTAACACTTCAAACCAGGTCACTAAAGTCACTAAAATGATTTCAGTGGACCTTGGACAGACGCACATTGCATTGGTGTTTCTCTGTTTCGAGGTGGCTTAACTGTGCTGCGTTGCAATGAAAAGTCTATGCCTAGAGGCAGCCTCTCCTCTGATTTCCAAGTCAGCCCCATTTTTCTTCTCCCAGAAAGCCAGGCTGCCTAATCAGGGCTGGGTATTCACATTTCTTCCCACTTACATTGCAAAGCATGGAGCCTGCAGCACCTGTGCTATAGCTCTCTGCCACATTTGAAAGAGTTGCTTGCTGTATAACTTCAATCCATCCTTCAGGTCCTAGTATTCATCAAAACAAGAACATTTTCCAAGCAGGGGAAACACGGCTACATCTGAAGGCCAAGAGGTAGGAAACACCAACTGTGAGGAGGGAGGCAGCCTTCAGAATGTGTGTCACACCATAACAGCTGATTGGAGCTGCCCCAGCTTTTCACAAATCCGTATGGGAGTAATGGAGGAACTCATCAAAATTTCAGGAGGTTAGCAGTTATCAAGGCTCCTTGATGACACCTCTCCCCTGGCACAACAGATACAAAATGGTGAATCTTCACCAGAAGCTGGCCATTTGATGATCCCCTAAGACTCAGAAAAGAAAGCCATTTCCCCATTCCTCGGGATACCCATAGTCCTCCTGCTCTCCTGCTACAGCCTGGATGCAACTCTCAGTCCTGTGATGAGCCCCATCTCACACTTGACTTTTGTGCATGAAGACTTTAACCCTAGGTTAAATATGTTCACCAGATGAGAGCTGTGGATTTTGTTTTACTTCTGCTCCCAGGAAAGAGAGGTTGTAGCCAAAAGCAGGCAGTATTGTAGGATTGGTTTTACAATTAGTGTTGATGACAAGCCAATTTCTCTCCCTTGATGTCTGCTGCATGTGATAATGCAATGTTTCCTCAAACATCATGTCATAAACTAGCAAAGGTGAGCAACTGGTGAGGCGGAAAAAGTGAGGAGAAGAGACAGTAAATAAAGTCATCAAATATTATTCATTAGCAAATGGGCTTTTTTGACATGTGATTTTGATGTTATTATTTCCTTTGCCTTCTGATAAAATACATCCAGCTGTAACATACAAACTCTACAGTTGGCTAATATAATGCTTTTTTGCATGCCAGCAGCTTCCTTCAGTTATATTAGCTGGAAAGAAATACAAACGAAAAGCCCACCTAGCACAGTGAGGAAAGCAAAAGCATTGCTAGAACAGGGAAACAGAATCATTAAACCCAATATTAATCCCACACGTGGTGTTAACTTAGGCAGATCTTCCAGAAGCTCAGTTTGGCTAACCCTACAATTCCAAGACAAATACTTCAATGTGTTATGGAGCTTAAGAAGATCCCATCCTCAGACAATCACATGCTGAATACAGAAACAACAGAGAAACGTATGTGTTAAGCAAAGACAAGCAAAAACTTCAGCAATACAACTAGGCTCAATAATTTTGGGCAGGTGATGCAAAATCTGAGTTTACCTAATTCTTTCTGGTAAAACAGCTTGTTTTCCTTAGGTAGGCATCCTAGCAGACTGAAAAACAAAACAAACCCCCACAACTTCAGTGAAAGTCAGGGATTGCTGTAGCCCAAAGCATGGTTGTGAAGAGGTAATCCAGTTAACTGTTAAGCAATATGGAGACCTTTTGGCTTTCACTGTCATCACTAGCTGTTCTTGGCAGGCTGGCACAGCTGAACAGTGCTATCAGTGCTACCAATAGGCTAAGTATTGAACTGCTGATTGAAAGAGATCAAACTGTACAATCTAGATTTGTAGGCAGACCTGTATGAGTGGCTAACAAGTCTGTACAGCTATCAGGGGATACACATCAGGGGTGTCTTGCATCTCCAGTTAACACTCCGCACATCTGCTGCCTCTAGCATCAAACTGAAGTTGCTCAGTCACTTCAATGATTCTGTTTCCACTCCTCCACATGCTTCTCTTTGAGAGAGATTATGATTTTATGATGAAGACAATTCAGTGCTGGCCCAGTGCATAGCTCAATTTGCTTTGAGAATGCTTTTCTTTCAAACAAGGCCCTGACTACAGGCTCCAGCTGCCTGCACAGCCCTTCCAACTCCTGCAAATCCCCATTCTCTTTAACCAAGGTGCTCCCTCTTCTAATGGCTGCTGCAGTTAAGAATTCCAAAATCAGTGACTTCAGCATGGATTGGAGGACCAGCACTCGTGTTCCCACTGTTGAAACACAGAACCAAAAATTCAGCACTAACTTCACTCCTCTCCAGAAAAACAAAACCAATCCTTGCTTTCTTTTTAAAATATGTTTTTAACAAGAGGCTCTAGCTACCTCTAAGGTAACAAAAGGATATGCAGATTAGCACATACATAGGTTTTTCTCTTGCTTATAACCAAACAAGGGATAACTGCCACCAGCTTCCTCACTGCTATTTGTTCCTCGCAGTGACAACGCACTGCCCCTGATAAGTATTCAGCCACAGCATGTCTGCTCTGAAAAACAAAGCTGCTCTCCCACCTCCACTGTAACTGATTTCAGGAGGTTTACACCTCCGTCTAAACATCTGTGGATACAATTCCACCCCCACACGCTCACACTCCATGTTTGCAAATGCAACAACTTGGGCTGAAGCACAACACGGTCCTGCAGTGAATCCAAGTCCCTAGACTTTATGCCTGATATACACTGTGGAATTTCCACCCTGCACACAAAATTATTCATGACAGAAACACGGAAGGACCACCTTCCCCCTCCCTCTGTGTGAATACCAATGAGAAAAATAGCAAGAGGGTTTCTTTCCTTCCTTGATCACAGGGAGAGAAAAGGAAATTTAAAAACAACGTATATACAGAAGGGAAGGGAGAGTCACTGCAAAATGCTGAAGACCAGGGGTGTGAGCACTACTTATATTAACATCTTCCATCCCTGGAGCTGCAGTAATTTGCATGACATTATCTACCTGGGATGTTGCTATGGTTATCACCATACATAAGTAATTACCAGGGCAAATTGCACATACGGCGCACAGATTCCTGCTGTCAGAAGCAAAGGATTTTTTTATACTCTTGAAAATGTAAATGTTCCACTAACAACAATTCCTGATAAGAGGAAAAAGTTTAAGACTTCTCCCAAATGGTCTAAAATGATTGTTAACCATGCTTATTGGTAACAGTACCTTGAGGCACAGCTCAGATTATCCCTAAGTGAGATGGACACTGCACAGACTCAGTAGAAAAATCAACAGAGCTCATAAAAATAGTAGAAATGGTAACCAGAAGCAGCAATAGTAACAGCACTAGTAACCAGAAATTAATCAGTAGAAATACTAGAAAATCCTTGCCTGAAGAGTTTACAGTGCAATTAGATGAGACCAGTAGAGAACAATAGAAGTAGGATATCCTACAGAACAAACGAGGTTGCCAGCATCGTGGCATTGCCATGAACAATTTGGGTAGATGTCACCTAATTCCAGATCATACAAAATAAACCAGGTATCAGCTCATTCTGAAATACTGCTGCAATTACATTGCCAGTAAAATACAGCACTTCTGTATGCAGTCTCTTGGTGTCAATGGAAAATTTTCAGCAGCATCAATGAGCGTGTTCTGTGGCCTTTGGAAAGTAAAAAGTTTTAACAAACAGTTCTGCTGCTGTGATCTGAGTTCATGCAAAGCACATTAGGCTAACTGGGATGTAAAGCACAGATCTGTAAAACACAAAATAAGTTTCTCTAATTTAATCTGAGGTGACACACATCGTTGACTCGTATCTATCCAAACCAATCACATGTTCTGTGTACAGAGGAATACCATAATTTAGCTACTATGAATTCACAGGGAGCAGTGGAGTTGAGGGGAAAAAAAAAATATTGTATTTCCATTTTCTAGCTTCTCAGAAAAACATGTTCTTCTTTTGCTTGCCTTAGAAAAAGCACGTTTCTCCCAGACATTTATCTTCATCTCCTATTAATATTAGCAGAATTGTCATAAAAAAAATTACCATGCTCTCCAACTGAGCTACAGATTAAACTTTTCAGAGTTGAAATAATCTCTGCTCCTGGATCTAGCCTCTCACAGCTCTCAGTGGGAAACTGGGCATCCTACCACCCCAGCCCTATCAATGGCAGTACTTCCCCACACTCACCCACAGAAAGTTAAGCTTATTTGTGTTCCAGATTCCAGCCCCAGCATGCCATCATTCCCTAATAACAAAGTGCCACCATGAATGCCTGGACTGTTGGGTTAAATCCACTGTCTCATTTCTTCAGGCTGCCTCATGGGACGGTCAACCACAGCCACACAGAATGCTGAGACGTATTTGATCAGATGATAAGAAAACCACTAACTGTTTCAGAACTTCAACCTATTTACTTTGGGATCTCCAAGTAAATGGGGCCAAGTGCCATCAGGCACCACGTACGAGCAGGAAATAAACTGATTTTGCAAGGGCAGAAGTAAAAGGTATCAGCTCTGGGAATCAGCCAGGATGAGAGTGTCTTTGCATGACTGTTAGCAGAGCTACACAGGCCACAAAAAATTAGATCAGGTAGAAGATTTGAAGCAGTTTTGGAGACTGGCTCTTTAATTGAAGATGTATTTGCACTCTATGAGCTATTAGGTACTCCATCACTCTTACTTCTATCAGTCTTTAGGCTTGAGTTGGATTCTAGTTTTAGTGCAGACTTTAAATGTCAGTAAGAATATACAGTGCTCTTTTCTTTGAAAGCTACATTCTGATGCCATCAAGTATAATGACTGTTTTACTAGGCAAGAATCAAAAACGATATGGAGAGATGATGTGCTTTGAGAAGAGGATTGCTACTGAAAGCATAGGAACAGGTATTAGCCAGCAGGCAGACAGAAAACATGGCATGCCCTTGGGCTCATCACATGGCCTGAGGAAAGGCACTACTAGCAATGCCCAGAAATACTGACCAAAGATGTCAGCATGCCCTTATCAGGGCAAATGCAGACTGAAGATAGGATATAGAATGAATCATCTTTGTCTTATCTGAGTAAATGGACCCATAGGACACACACATTGTGGCTCCGAGTAAAATTCAACAGTTTGTTGAAAGTGAATATATCAGTGAAAGTAAATATGTGAAGAGTGAAATGTAAGATGGAAAAAAGCGAGATAAATATTGTTAGATTCAGGGGAAAAGTGTTATAAACAGCAAGCTAAGCTCTTTGATTTGCACTGCTTTCCAGCCCATAAAACCCTAATATCTGCCAGTGTTTCATTAAAAGCTTATAAACTACCCAGCATGCCTGCTGCTGCATAAATAAATTGCTAAAAACACATTTTCAGTGTTGCAGACCTTGTATTCAAAGAAACCCAATGTGCATAAAACTCAGCCACGTGACTGAAAGAAGTGTGGATCACAAAAATAACCCCTTAAACTCTAACCATAATTAAAGTTGATCATTCAGTAGTGGTCCGTTTCTCTGAACAGACATGCTCATAGTGACACTTTTAACACAGAAAATGCCAGTATCCCAGGGAGAATTACTCAAAGAAAAGTGTTACAACTTAAGACTGCAACAGAAAGCTTCTACCATGTTGTGAATCATATAAAATTAACAGGAGGAACAACTTTTCAAAGAGGACTGAAAGTTTCAGGTGTTTGATGATGTCATGATAGCCCTACAGCAAAATCAAAGTTAAACTGAGCAGTACAAACACCTGGGAACAGCGAGGCTGAAAGGATCTGTATAATCAATGAATATTAAGAGGCTATAATTACAAAATAAACAAGAGAGTTTGGCAAAGCAGTTAACGATAACAAAAAGAGAATAGACAGAAAGCTTACCCCTATCCTGGACTCACTCACAAAACACCAGCAGAGCAGATCTCCAGAAGAGCTCCTTCCCTACTGGTAGCCAGCTCTTAAATAGGTCTAGAAGCACATTGCCTTCACCTGTGCTCCTCTGGCTGACTCATGGCTCACCTCAGGTGGTCAGTCAGAGGTTCAGGCTGTGACAGCAGTAAGATGCACCTGCTACCCTTGCAGGTGGCTTACCTCTTGACTAGCACCACGCGGATCAAGAAGGTAAAAATTCAGTACCTCAAGGACAGAATTGCTGGAAGATTGGAAAGGGGAGCCACATCTGAATCATTGCACAAGTCTAAAATTCCAGAAGATGTTAATGACGACTATTTGTTTTCCTTGCACCAAGCAAATACCTGTTAAACAATACACATGTTGCATCTAGCTGGCTTTATAAACCCAAACAGTTTCAGTTACTCCAGCGCAAAGCCTCTGCTTGTACAATACTGAGCCACTCAACTGTAATTTAAGGAAAAAGCTACTTATTTTTTTATTTTTATTTTTTTAATGCTGAATGATGAGCAGTTTTCAGGATCCCAACTTTGTTTCTGTTACAGGGGTGGTGGCACTGGTGTGATTAGTATCTTCTAGGACAGTGCTGGCAACCTTGTTTCTTCTACTACATATTGTTGGGATATCAATTAGGTGTTACACGAAGTTACAAGTTATGCTTGTTTGCTTACTTTACTGTTGCTTGTCTCAAAAAGCAAATTATCCTATTTTTGTCCTGTCCAAACCACTGTAGGGATGACAGCAGGACCCACAAGCCTAACACATGGGATGGCCAGACTGTACAGACTGAGAAACAGAAAGGAGAGGGGCTTTAACATTTAAGCGAGCTGCTGCTTTGTGCCGGCTCGTTCGTGTATCAAGAGAGCAAGCTGAGAACGCGCTGTGACTTCTCTAATTTGCTTCCCCGAGTTCTCTCGGCAAACTTTAAAGCAGGAAAAAAGACAAGGCAACCACTGGCCGCTTCTCAAGCTTAAAAGCAAGGGCAAACTTCGGTGAGCCCGCTGCAGCTGTCAGGCAGGCACAGGTGGGCAAGGAGCAGGGGAGAGACCCCCGAGCTTAGCAGGACCAGCCCAGCGGCCTCGGTCCCGGAGGAAGGATGGCGGACCGCCCCGAGCCCCGCAGCTCCGCCCGAACCGCCCTGCAGACGTGGCGCCGCCGGGCCGGGCCGCGCTGGCGGGCGGCCGCTGCCCAATCGCGAGCGGCGGAGCGGCGGGGGAGGAGCGGGGCCGGGCGCGATGAGCGGCGGCGGGCCGCGGAGCGGTGCTGGCGGCGGGATGGAGGGCGTCCGGCGCCCGCGGGGAATGGGCGGCGGGGGGCGGTGGTGCCCGGCGGCGCTGCTGCTGGCGCTGCCGCTGCTGGCGCTGCCGGGCGGGCTGGGCAAGCCGACGGCGTGGCAGGAGCGGGCGCGGCCCGGAGCGGCGCAGCAGCACGAGGACGCGCCGGGATTCCGGTACGACCACGAGGCCTTCCTGGGTAAGGAGGAGGCGCGGAGCTTCGACCAGCTCAGCCCGGAGGAGAGTCAGGAGCGGCTGGGGTGAGCGGCGGCCCGGGAGGCGGAAGCGGGGCGGGGGGGAGGAGGCGGCGCGCGGGGGGCTGCGGGGCTGCTGCGTAAAGAAGTGCGGAACGGCTGCCTCGCTTCTGTATCCCTTCTCTCCCTTCGCTCTGCCGTTCCCGTGAATCAAGCTGAAGCCGTTTCTTCTCTTGCCTTCATCACAATTCTTCTATTTCCCAGGCCGCCGTTAAACCAGCTCCCTGCAACTTCTCTGCGCGGGACAATTTGCTCCGTCTTGTTCTTACTTCCATGCATCAGTTGCCTTAATTTACTGCTTCTCTGTCCTTTACGTCTGCGAGAAGGCACGTTGCTAATTAGAACAAAGTTTCACAGTAGTTATAAAAAGATCTTTGCAATCAGTAAGCAGAGAATAGTAAAAAAAAAATAGTCAAGTTCTGTACTATGAGAGTGGTGAGGTGCTGGAGCAGCTGCCCAGAGTCTGTGGATGCCCCATCCATCCCTGGAGGTGTTCAAGGCCAGGTTGATCCCTGGGCAGCCTGGGCTGGTAGGAAATGTGGAGGTTGATGGCCCTGCGTGTGGCAGGGAGGTTAGAGATCCATAATCCCTGAGGTCCCTTCCAGCCCTGGCCATCCTGTGATTCTGTGAAAATGTCTGTACGTTCTCACTAAGAGGAGTTGTGCCCTTCCACAGGGAGCGATACTGAAGCATGGTTTGTCTGTCTGATGCCACCATAATGGTGCTGTTGGCTCAGCGTAACCTCCTGCTCCTTGTGCAAGCTGTCAGCTATTGACCTGCATCTCAATAAGCAAAGCCATGAAGCACAATTGACCAGTTTAATCCAGATTGTTTGAAAAGCGAGCAAAAGAAACCATCTCAGCATACACGTTTGTGACTTACATACAGCGTGTCACTAAACAAGGGCATGGGTTACTTAAATTAGGCCTTTCAGCTGGGGGTGTGAACCATGTGCAAGTGGTGAATGTTCGCAGGACTCACCCCAGCCTAGCATCGATCTACTGGAAAGCCGCAGAAGGAACTGCAGGGGTCCACAAAACCCAACGCTTTTGTCCTTGTGGCCTCTGCTAAGATACGTGCTTGTATTGTAGTTGTTTTCCTAGTCTAAGTCCATCGTAGCCTCTGCTTGCAGCCTGTGAGCAGATCCCCCCCAAGTCAGTAGACACGATCTGCAAGCCATCCGAGATAGTTTGTTCAGTAACTTTGAGAGCGCAGGTTCCATTTTGATTATTCATATCAATATTGAATAATGAATAGAGAAACGGTAAGATAATCTTCAAAATGCAAGAAAGCCTCCGTCAGTGGGACAGCTTTCTGCATTTTGGGCATTACATTTTAGAGGAAAATCAGGACAAGGTAACAATAATGAAGTTGGACTGACACCTGGTTTGTTTTTCTGCCCACCCTTAACGAATACAGCTCTCTTTTTACAGGAAGATTGTGGATAGAATAGATGAAAACAAAGATGGCTATCTCACAACAGAGGAGCTGAAAAACTGGATTAAACGGGTACAGAAACGCTACATCTATGAAAACGTCGCTAAGGTTTGGAAAGACTATGATACAAACAAGGACAATAAAATCACCTGGGAAGAGTACAAACAAGCTACCTACGGTTATTATCTAGGTGAGACACCATCAGATTATATGCTCAATGATAGCTGAGGTTAGGAGGCACCTTGTAGCCAAGCTGACTTTGGTATCACAGTGAGGGCTTTGGGAAATTGCCTAAAGATGCTCAGAGGTTGAAAGCTTCTTGTGTCTTTATTGTGGCCATTTCTATGTGGGTCACCACTACAGAGAATGTTTTGTAGAGGGCTTTATTGAGTGTACTGACGAAGCTGAGTTAAAGTCTCCTGACTCCAGTTAGAAATGTGTTATTTTTTAACATTAAAAATGGTGCTTACATTCAAAAACACAATTAAGGAATGTTTGTTAATTGAATCTCACTTAAATTTGTGAGAGTGTAAATGGTAAAAACTTTGGCTGGGTATAAGCTATAAATATACATATAGCTTATCTTTGCTATAACAGTGCTGAGAGAACAACAAATGGATATTAATTGGCCATGGGTGCATTTATACTGGAAATGAGAAGACAGTGTCTTAACGCCATATATGCAGTTTCTGGAGCAATAGCAAGCAATCATAAGTAGAAGGTTTGATTGCTTTTTCAAACCAAGGAGTTGTGTACATCGTACTGATTCCTAAAACGAATAAAACTTCTGTAAATGAAATCTACTCTGAATACTTCCTAAGCAAAACTTATGAAAGCAGATTAAAAAAATTCATCTACCAAGTATACTATGTGATGCTGCAAAAGCAGGCTGGATGTGGCTCTGGGCAGCCTGATCTAGTGGCTGGTAACCCTGCCCATGGCAGGGGGGGTGCAACTAGGTGATCATCATGGTCCTTTTCAACGCAGGCTATTCTGTGATTCTATGAAAAGCCTGGATTCCAAGAGGAGACTTACTTGGCCATTAACCTATACTATTAAGTCACCTATAAAATCGAAGAGTTTGACTCTACAGTTCCCTAGGAAAGAGAAATTCCAGTTTAACACAGCAGCTGTTCTAGCAATAAGCCTTTGTATTTCTAGACTCAGTGTATATATCAGTAAATTAGGAGAATTTGTTGTTCCTTGTGAAATGCGCTATCACGTAATTTTGTGATTGTCTTGATTAATTGGCAGAAAAACCAGAAGAATTCCAAGATGCAACAGATCGGCACAGTTTTAAAAAAATGCTGCCCAGAGATGAAAGGCGATTCAAAACTGCAGATCTGGATGGAGACTCAGCTGCCACTCGAGAAGAATTCACTGCTTTCCTTCACCCAGAGGAATTTGAGCACATGAAAAACATCGTTGTCTTAGTAAGCAGTGCAAAACCAATGACGCTATTTTTACTTCACTTAATGGCCAACTGGGGAACTGAAAGGGATAAATTCTTGAAATTTACTTGATTTAGAGCTTTCAGTACAAGGAAGACCGAACAAGAGCACTTAGACTGCTCTTAAATTGAAACCATTTTGGTATGGATGTGTACCAAAATAAAGGAAAAAGAATGCTGATGTGAGGCTGTCAAAAACAAAGTGTTCGATACCGACTTGTAATTGCACTTAGCTTAAAACATCAGCGTGATGTCCAGGTCAGGGCTGGAGTGCAGAATAACTTGAGGAGGGGAATAGCCAGAATTCTGTTTTCTCTTGATTACTTCAGTGCAAAACTATTTTCCAGGAAACGTTAGAAGACATAGACAAAAATGAGGATGGCTTTGTGGATCAGGATGAGTACATTGGTAAGACTTGAAGTTTGTTTCTTACAAAGTGTCCATTTGTCCCTCTTCTCTCAAAGCTGCAACAAAGAGGAATGTTTCTGTGCTCCCAAGTTGCCTGTTTTTACTAATTAGTCTAGCTTATTCAGGAGGTAAACCCACCTAGTTCTAAAAGGATTTTTTGCAGCAATGTCTTTGTTTCTCCTAGAAATACAAGACGTTGCATTAAGAATGAACCTTAGAGAAGTGAGAGTCAGGGTTCTCAAAAAACTGTGATGTGAAAAACAACTCTGCGTTACTTAAGTGACAGAGAACAGAATTGGAAACATTAACAGCAGATCAGTCACCGTTAATTTACACAAACTTGAGTCACTCTGTGCAGTTAGCTGCTGTCTTGCGCTTAGACATGAAAACAGAATGGACTAGAGATCAGCTATACATAACACCTTTTACCCTTTTGAATAATTCTGCTGATTCCAAAAGCTAACCTCTCCCTTTTCACTCACTTTGATGGGTTTTAAATCAAGGAAGTAGTACCAGGAAAGCTATAAAGATCACTTCTCGTGTAATCAGGAACAGTATACACATGTTAATTAATGGCAGGGGGTTTCTTTGCCTTGTAAATTATATTTAGCCTCAGAATGTGAGTGCTATTCATTTATGACTGAAATAACAGGGCAGCATAATTTCCACAGTAATTTCAGTTCATTCAGTGACATTACCTACATATAATTATAAGGTAATTGTCAACATTTGTTACCATTGCAAATGCTGTTTTTTTCTGTCTCTAGGATAGAAAGCATAGAATGTTCTAGTCACAATCACCCCACATTGGCAAGGATGATAAAAATCAAATTGACAGGACGTCAGGCGCTTCGAATAAACAATATAATTTGCTCTTTAAAAACGTGAAAGTGAATGTGTTGTCTGAATTTTTCTTTATGAGTTGAGGAAAATTGTTTAAAATGTTCCTACATCCCTTTTTCAGATACAATTGTGTTTTGGTTTTGATCAAGCTGGGGTTAAAAAACAGCCAAATCACTCCTTCCTTCTTGCCTCTTGTTCTGACTTTTACAAAATTAGTTTTAGATTTTATAAAAGCAGCAAAGCAGAATATCTCTAGTCACGTAAAGCACAGAGGACTGAATTGTCACCCTGCATGAACAGGTACTGAGCCTTTCAGGGATATTTTGAACAGTTCTACCAATAGAGAGGCCTCAGCCTAGTGTATATGCTTCCACTGTGGGGTAGGGGGAGACTATTCTTACATTTCAGGTCAGCATTTACATATACAAATGCCAGTGAGCCTGACCTTAAGACCAACCCTGTGGGATGCACTTTTCCATACCGTACCCCTGAAAACCAAATGCCACAAGTCACAGTAGTATTATCTACAGAGCAAGCTTCAATAGAAAAATCAAAGGCTTGAGAAATAAGCACCCTAAATGAGCAGGCACCAATTGATTGGCCACAGAGACCAGAAGGATAAAGCAAACACACTTGTGCTTCCTGAAGGATTTTTGCAACTATTGTGATTTGGAAGGCCTGTGCTGTAAAAGAACAGATGTAAATCAGTACTAGCTCTTACTAGTCACTGGTACTCTCCAAACCCTATTTATATAGATAGCAGCTGCCACTGTGGCATTTTCCTACCACGACCCACAGCAACAACACGTAATGGAATATTGGTGGGAAGCTTCAACCTCTACTGCTGTACCACCAGCATCTGTCTCTGACATCATGGGCCAACATCATAAAACAGGAGGCATTAGTTTCAGTGCAGCCCTTGTAAAATATATAATAAACATTCTAATTTTTAATATGTTCCTTAAAGTGTTAAAAAAGAAGAACAAAGAGAAAAAACAAGTGAGATATTTTACCTTGTTTTTTGAGTTGGACATGCCTGCCTTAACCACTCTGCTGGCTGGAGTCTGATTTTATCCATGAAGACATTTGCTGGCAGGGACAAGATAAAATTGCTAAGTCCCGTTCTACGTGACTAAGCCCAGTCTGGAGTCTCTGATTGCTATTTAGTAATAGTTTTCCTGAGGAACACTTCAAATATCACTAGTTGGTATATAATTTTCAAGTTAAGTATGACTTAAGTGAGACTTCGATTCCCTTTCCAGCTGATATGTTTGCAAATGAAGAGGGAGGACCAGAGCCTGACTGGGTGACCACAGAGCGTGAGCAGTTTGCAGATTTCCGTGACCTCAACAAGGATGGAAAGATGGACAAAGAGGAGATTCAGCACTGGATTCTCCCACAGGACTACGATCATGCACTTGCTGAAGCCAGGCATTTAGTCTATGAATCAGATGTCGATAAGGTACGCAGAGTTCCAATGTATTTTAGGAAAAACTAAGGTTAAGGGTTGGGGTTTTCTTGTTTGGTTGTTGTTGGGTTGGTTCTTTTTAAACATAGTCAGATAGTAAGAGGTGATTCCTGGTATTTGTCGTTATTAGTGCTCTGTGCTTAAAGTTTTAGAGGCTAGATACTATCTAGGAGGTGTTTCTGTAATCAGACACACATTCACTTCATTTAACATGAGAGACTAGTGGTTCTGTGGATCCCAGATGGTGATCATCTGAGGTGTAATGCCAGCAAAGTTGGATCCTGAAAAACCCAAACTCTTACACAGAGCAGCTTAGATTTCTAACAAGCAACTGTCTTGAAACAAATACACAGAGGATTTTTATTGTTAGGAAGGCAAAACCAAACCACGTGAAAAACTACGTACCAGGTAACTCAGACTGTTTGGTAGTGAGTTAATTACAAGTTAGTTTCAATTAGCAGTTGACCCAACTGAAGCCAGAGGGACTTCAGTGGGGTCGAAAAGCTCACTCACAGCTGCAATGACTCCTGAATCTTAAGACTGGTTTCTTTGAAGAACTTTCTGTGTCCCTGGGCTCTCGTAAGTCTGTGTGGTATCTTCTACTTAGGTTTGAAAATGTCCTTAAAGAGGTTTTCTTTTCTTCCCACCAGGATCAAAAACTAACAAAAGAGGAGGTTTTAGACAACTGGAATATGTTTGTTGGAAGTCAAGCTACTAATTATGGGGAAGACCTCACAAGAAACCATGATGAACTATGATATAAGTATACCAAGCAGCATGCCACAGGCCTTTTCTCCATTTTACTGAATCTACCATGTCCATCCCCTTTTTGGGGAGGATGGACAAGGGACACACACAAAACTGAATGACTTGCATATATTTTTAACATGGCAGTTTATTACCTCAGAAACTACGTAGAAATAGGGTTGTTTTTTTTTAACTTTCTTCACAAGGTTAAATGCTATATCTAATTATACAGTTCTGTTTTGGGGAAAAAATGGTAATGTTTCTTAGTAGGTTAGATCTGGGAAAGGCACTTACAACGTAACTCCAAGGATCTTCAATAATAACAGGTTTTCTTCAAATGCCCATTTTTATCATAGTAAAATGCAGCTACGATTAGTAAGAAAGAAACCTACTTTTCCAGTAGTCTAAGTTGTTTAGTCATCATTTCTAATAGCGTTTGAAATCATAGAATGCCTTAAGTTGGAAGGGACCTTGAAGATCATCTAGCTCTTAATTCCCTGTTGTGGGATGATTGCCACCCATCAAATAAGGCTGCCCAGGGCCCTATCCAGCCTAGTCTTGAATGCCTTCAGGGATCAGGCACCCTGAACTTGTCTGTTCTTACAGTTTCACCCTCCTGTACAGAGGTCTGACAAGATCCACAACCTTTTTGTCCACGCTGCATTTTTCTCTCTAAGTTGGGCTGAAGGAGATACCAGCAGACCCATGGATCATAGCTTTACAAGTGCATCGTGTGCAATTGGCCCTTCTCTCTAAGTCCCACTGAAGTGCAGAAGCAACACATGGCCCAACAGCCATGCTGGCATTCCTCAGCAAGGGTTGTGGAGTTCAGACTGACAGCTGTTCCTTCTGACAACAGAATAACATACATTGTTTGTGTGCTGTAAGTTATGCTGTTTCCTGGAAGGAATTATGCCACATGGAGCATAATTTATCTCACGCTTTTCACGCTTTACCCAAGCCATGCTCTTGTTCACACAGTGTGAATGGCAGCAGCTCCATGATGGAGAAAGAATGAGACATATCACCCCTCTGGGCCTTCTGTTTTCTGTACTACAGACGGGGACAGATCATGTGGCTGAAGTTCTGGTTTGTATGTATGTACGTATAAATAAGTGTTACTGAAGCAACTACATGGAGACAGCTTTCCTTCCAAAGAAAGGAATGAGCTTTCCACACAGGTGCTTTCTTTTTTTACTGTATAATGTGAGCAGTAACATGTATATTTTTATATACTTAACTCTGATAAGTTTGGTTGATTTTAAATATATAATTTTTAAAACAAGCACAGTAAAACCATAACTTTTTGATACCATGAAGGTGCAATAACACTAATACAGACAGACTAGCATAGAGAGATGATGTGATGCTTCTTATGCCAAGAGTTCAGCCTGCAGCACTGGCTGGTCATCTACAAACAGCAGCTGGATGTATGGCACCAACTTTTTCTTCTTTGCATCATTAAAAAAAGCAAGAAATAAGTCAAGTGTATATTTTTAGTATTGCTAGAACCTGTTCTGAATGCTAAGGTCACGTAAGAACAGTGCTAAATACTTCCAGTTGAAGATAGCTCAGTATTACACACACTGGCAGGGATTACTTGCCTTTGCTAACTTTATTATTAAGCTTTTAGCATGCACCTACAACATTGCCAGCAAGGTCTCCTAAAAGTCCCTACCTCTTCTGCTAACATAGAGTAGGACAGATGTCATAAGACATAAACGGTTTTTGCTTTCCCAGTAATTCCATGTCAAAGTAATGCCTAAATGCAATGTTACCTGAGAAGCAATAAAATTGTATCTTGGCACACATAAAAAAATTATCTGTATGGTTTATTATTTGGGTTTGGAAAGGTTTGCTGTATTGCATCGTCCTAACAACCTTGATAACTGCTGTTTTCTAGCAGCCCTTTCATACTAAAGTTTGAGATTTTTATATTTTAGTACAGAGATTTTATATTTTAGTCCAGAATTGCTGTGCTCTCTCTGCACTTGGATCATCTTCTGCTGTTTCAGGAAACAATACCTTAAGAGACCACAGTAAAAAAGCTTGTATCCTGCTACTGAAACTGCAGCTCAGACTAGATAGGAAGCCAAGGGTTTTCACTGGAGCCCAAGGGAAGGTTGTTTGGTAACTCTTGTTGAAATTCAGTGGGAGCTGGGTGCTGAGACACTAAGCATCATTGCCTGCAGCTAAACATGACACTTCCAAATCCACTGCATTCTGCCCCAACAAAAAAAACTGCATCTGAGCTTTGACAAGCAATCACATTTTCTTCTACATTACTCAATGAATTTGGAATAAAATTAGCATCAAATGAGAGATTATATTCCTTTATTTGTTCTCAATTTCTGTTAATGCTTGGGATACACTGGGTATTTTCCAGTATGAAATAATGCAAGAAGAGTGGTACTCAGAATGTGCCCAGCTACGATTAAGGCAAACATGCCAGTTAAAATGAAATTCAAGCCAATCAAGTTATCAATCATTTTAAGTATAATGGAGTCACACTAAGAGCATTTTTATAAAACAGAATACAAAAACATATTTTAGAGAACATATCATTGATGTGATTTCATTCTAAAGGCAACCTCCTTCTGTAGCTCGTAGTGTTTCACTTACCAACCTTCAGCAACGTGCAGTATATTTTGTGCACTAAATCTTCCTTTCAAGCTCAATGCACTGTGGAAGAGTAACTCCAAAAGAGACTAGAGCTTCTGGGTTTAAATTTAACACTATTTAAGGAAAGCAAACCTTTGCTAGGGGATATAACTGTTAACATTGTGATTTTTCAAGCCTAAGGTTTCTAATGGGGTTTGACTGTTCCAGAGATAAGATTTTTTTTTCCTAGGTAACATATTTCAAGTCATATTATGAGCAAATGTTACAAAATTTTAGTGTAATGTGAAATACTGTAATGTCAGATAGCATTATTTATCTGCTTAATATGACTAAACCCATTAATTGCTGGGAGCCATGCTTCATCCCAGCAACATGAAAATTCATTTTGTGCCTATCTTGTCAGTTATTGCCAATTTTCTTAATGAATAGTGACGTAGTGAAATTCTGTCGGGAAATATGTTTATGTATTTCCAACTGCAGGTTCTGTGTGCTAACTTCCTGTTACACAGATCCTCCATTACCTACGTGTTTTCATTATGCCTATGCCACACCATATCAAAGGTGCATTTTTCCTCCTTATGTATCTGGAAAGCCATTATTATTGCACATGCAGTTTTAATTATTAGAATTTATGGAATGAACTAAGTGGCTAATGTGCATTGTCTTATATTTCCATTCAATGATTCAATCGAGTTAAATCTGTCTCCCATTCCAATCGAGGTACTTTACATAACTCCCTGTGGAATGGAGAATGCAGCTCATCCTTATCCTATTACTTTTACACAAGTATCTTAAAATAGTCGCATAATGATTTACTGTCGCAATACAGAAGTCAGTCTGGATCCCAGTGAACTTAACAGCAGAACCCCTTGACCCTGTGCAGAGGGACAAAGGCCTCAGCCACATAAAAGCAAGCACAGTTACAATGGGGTGGATGGTGGGACTTGAGGTTCCAAGAAATTTGATGACCATCAGCTCCCAATCCCCATCTTACTACTGAACAATAATGCTAGGATTTTAGGTTGATTCATTCTCACGTAAGGTATTCAGGGCATAAGCCTGTTTCAAGGAGGACAGTGTCTAATGGTCTGTTCAAATACATTTATCCCTTCTACTGAGTGATGATATCTCTCTTAGACAGCTGATTACCATTAGCATATGTGACCATTGGCACATGTAACTTGTTTTGCAGGGTGGCAGAAGAGGCCACATGAAACATTTCAAAGCCAAAGATGTTGCAAAGCCTGGCATGGTCCGTAGTCAAATTCTTGGAACTAATAAGCCATACCTGTCTCTAATTTAGGATGCTATGTTCCATTTAATATGCCCAGCAAGGAACACATAAACCAAAGTTACTAAGATTCAAAGAAATAAAATTAGGCTCACATTTAATTTACAGGTACTAACGAGGCCCATCACATCCAAGTGCTATGTAGATTCCAAACCTGATGATTTTCAAAGCAGAAGAGAAAGAAAAGGTACCACCTTTCCCATAGTGTGCAGGTATATAAGGGACTTAGATGCACGTGACACAGCAAAGGCAGCTTCCCAGTTGCATTCTATCTCTTCATAGGATGAGATAAAATTTCTTTCCCAGACAGGAGCAATTCCTCACTATGTCTGCCACAAGAGTACAGCAATCATCAGGTATGTCTATTACTATTCCTGTTGACAACTGATGGATTTCTGTCTTCAGAACAAACGTTGGCTGTGCTTATGGCAGCAAAGTTCTGCAGCTCAGTTTCATCTACTGCACATTTATCATTTTCCTTGCCCAAACTAGCATTAGCACTTTCTATATAAGGAAGATGCACAAGATTGTGTCTACCAGTGTAAGAATTTATCATAAAGCATCCAAATACCTGGGCAGCTAGCATTTGCAGTTTTATAATTTAAGAGTTGGCCTCACATTTGTAGTATATGAAACCACCACATACCTGAACAGCTATATGGAGCAAGTTATGTCATGATACTAAGTCTCTGTGGTAATTAAGGGTGACACATATGTTAGAAGTGACAGTGTTTCATCATATCAACAAAAACTTAGTCATGCATCAAGACACTTCCACAGTTCAGTGGGAAAGAACTTTTTTTTTTTTTTTTTTAATACTGGAGTAGCCAGGCAGTCTTCAAAATGACAGTCCATGGGACCAAGGAAGGTACAAAAACTGGTGGAAAATGATACGTACAGCTTTTGGAAGCATACCTTAAAACCCTCAGTGAGACTGAGGATTGATGTTGCAAAAAAATGAATTGATAACCTTATAGCACACGCCACATTCTCAAAATCCAGTACAGGAGTGCCCAAGGTAAGCCATCCTCAAAGATGCTGCATTGATAACCAATGTATGGCCAAGGTTTAGGTAAAACAGAGCGTTACTCAACAGCCCACTCCAGTGTGCATTGCTTTCTCCCTGCTAAGGCCACAGATGGATTCTGAGGAAGCTTGACATCAGCGCTGAAGTTGGATACAGCAAATTATAGTTTAGTGGAAGAAACTAGAGGTAGTAGCATTCTACTCATCTGTATTCATAAACAAAAAGATTACCATTAGGATTACAGAACACTTACAGGGAAATCTGAAAAGATATAATAAACAAAGCTGGTAAAACCAAGAATGCTGAGAAAGAACATGTTGAAATACTGCCTTTAAAATCTACTTTCTTCAAGTGGAAACAAAACATTTTAAAAGACAATAATGCTCTAAAAGCTATTTAATTCACCAGCCAAATTGAACTGACCAAAATCTAATTTCTTCCTTGTCTTGTTTAGCAGATGTTTAAAAGATCAATACAGTTGTCTCTGTAGATCGGCATGAAATATTAACGGTCTGAACATTCTGAAGCTTTTTACAACATATTCAGCCTCATTAAACATTAAGCAGGTTTGAAATATAAACATAAAGTAACTATCAGCTTCCTATCCTTCATAGGCAGAACAAAGGTAGTTCAAAAGTGGGAAGCAGGAAGAAAGCTATTACATGAATTGGGAATTCAGAGAGAAGTTAACGTAGGAAAGCTGTCAGTATAAATAGACTCAACCAGATAAATTTTACCATAAGGAAAGATAATATTCTTCTGTCTCACAGACCGCAATATGTGCTAAGGAGCGAAGAACTGTAGTATTTACACCACAAGGAATTCATAAAAATACACCTCTGGCCACAAAAGTACCCATCTGAGGCCCAATCCTCATTTACACTTCACTCTTCATGTTTGCTATTAGACCTCCGACTCCATGGGTTCAGCGAGAAGGAACCTTGTTCACTTTGCCCTGCTTTTCATGACTGGCTGGGCAATACAAGAGAGAGGAGTTTCAGGTTCACTAAAGGGAGATGTCAGCTTTGCAAATCACTGGAAGTAACCGGACATAAACTGTCAAAATAAGTCAGCAAAACGGTGTGGTTATTGTCAGTACGTAACTCAAGTCTGCAAGCCAAACTGTGGCTAAAGATTACAGACAACACAGCGAGATGGCTGCGCCATGATGTGCAGATCAACTCGTTTACCTACAAATGCTGTTCTATTCTAATACCTTTTTCTCCCATTTGCCTGCTTGCCTTATCGTTACTGCAGACATCATTAAGAATAAAATTCAACCACCGCTGTGTTGCCTTTACCACTGCGGATACTGGCAGGGTTTATGGAGAAGCTTTTTAGGTAGCTTTCTCACTGTATTTCTTCTAGTATTGCCTAGACGTAAAGGCATCAGATCAGACATACTAGGGTTAGAATTCTCTACAGCCTCCGCTCAGTTTGGGAAGATGGTAACAGCAAGAAGAGAAACTGTGTAGAATTAATTCCTTGTCAGACATACTAGATTTTCCAAAAAGTACACCAAGCTATTAAGCTGGCACTATTAAGCTCTCTCACACAGCGATGATGGTAGGAATACCATCCAGCAGTCATCATTTCTTACGGTTTCTCCAAATTCAGTTACGCCCAGAGACAAATCAAGTATGTATTTTTAAAACTCTGCAACTTAAGCGAGATACCAGCGGGCTTAAATGAGTATCAAACACAGTTAAGAAATGATACTCAAACAGCACTGAGCTATTTATGCTACATTTTTTCTGAATAGAACTGAAAATAGACTTCTGCATTTCACTGCGTTGCACCATACTGCTGTACTTACTTTACCTATAAGCATTCTGTTAATAGGTATTGACTAGAGCAGCAACAAATCAAGTGTTCTACATTAAAGCACGTGCCAAACCTGCAGACGTGCTTTGAGGAGATGCTCGTGCTATCTATGAAGCTATATTTTAAAATTAAATGTAAATATGTATTTAATGGGAAAAGATTACATGCTTTGTGAGCAAAGCCAGGTTCTGCGCTGTCCCCAACTTGTTCCTAATAAAACATGGAGCAGTTTCAGATGCAAAAAAGCCCTGCATTATTAGAACAACACTCATTCCTTCCTTACTCTGCCTTTTTAAGTTTTTTTTCCTTTCTTTTTTAAATGCACAATGAATGCCTGGAGCTGCCATTCCAGCACAGGTGGTTGTGCAAGGAGTTCTCTCATTTCTTACACAGCCACAGAGGAGCACAAGGAAGCCACAATGTAGCACATAGATGAGGCTGTGTGATGCAGATGGGAAGGCACACCATCCACGTAGCTGTTGTTAAGGAGCACCATGTGCTGTCCTGCTTGCTTCTTAAAACTGAGCGTTTTGCCTAAATTGCAGATCCTGTGGGTTGTTTGGGGAAGGAAGGTAGCATGACAACAGTGTCAAGTATTTCTTTCATACCACAGTACAACAGAGAAAAAAATCAAGTGTGACAGTTTTCTTGCTGAGATTGCCATAGTTCTTATTTCTATAAAAATCTTCCTCCCTCTCAAGTCTGTGCTCATTCATGTGTCATCCTTGCATCTGAGCTTCTGGCGTGTAGGAAACAAGCCAAACAACCGAGTCACCTAAGTGCAGCAAAATTGGCATTGGAGCTTAGGGTAGAATGAGCAGGCACAGAGATGGGGATACATACATGCAGGCAGAAACAGTACTGCAAAGGGAGAGGTGAATTTTACCCATCCTGTTGCTTTCTAATCAGATCTGAAAACTAGCCTGGCATGGACGAAATCTATTTCACTTCTGATGTTCTGTCCCTTTTGGAAAATCGGAGAGATGAAAACTACTGGTGCCACACTTGCTGTAAATACCTACTCATGCAAGGTGTAGCAGTTGGCTTTGATGAAAGCCCTCCATTCCAACAGACACCAAGTGTCTTCTTCACCTTCCAAGTTCCTTCCAGCCTTCAGTCACCAATACCCATGATCTCTCACCTGGATGTTTACAAAAGCTTTATTCCCATCTTTGACCCACAGCACAAACACTTCACTTCCTAAATTCTTTGACAGTATCTTTTGGTTCAACGGTGGTACAGCGCTTAGCACAGTGAAATTGTGCCTCGTGACTTGGATTCCTAAGAGTTACAGTAATATACGTAATAAGACAACCAGTTTTAATTCTATTGGACTAAAACTCATACCTCAAGACCAACAAACCGTGAAAAAACAGCATTATAAAGAGAAAACCAGAACAATATTGCAAAAGCATCAACTCTCAGCTAGTATTAATTGGTATGACTACAAACAATATAATTTATTTCTTATTTTTCAGTGTACTTACACTTGTTTACATCCATGGCCACTGCTTTTAAGGAACTGTAAGCAACCCTCGTGCATAAAAAGAAGCACAGAAAAACATCCCTGTCCAATCTTTTTTGCTGCTGTAAAGGACATGTAATGGATGCAGGCATACTGGCACGTTAAAGACAGATGAGGAAGCAAATCCCTTCGTTGTTTGGAATTAAAAAGAATTTAAAAGGAATATATGTATGCAAATTGCTTTCACTGAGGTCTGTCAAGATCCTGGTAATTTGTTTTTTTTTTTGCACTGTCTGTCAAAGAATAGATAACCTACTGAAGATCAAGAGAAGAACATCTACGCACACATAGCGAGAACACCACTGAAATATGTCAATAGGAATAGGAAAGATCTTTTGGAAAACCATAACAGAAATCTACAAGTCACTGATATGAATTAGTTTCTGAATCAAATATACTAACAGCATAAAGCTCGGTTCTTTATTAAATGACTATTTGATACATAAGTAGTTGGATACAAACATAAGTAGAACATGGATGAACTACTGGCAAAGTCATTTGATCACCCGTTTTTTGATATTCTTATGCTTTTATTTTCAGAAGACATAGTGCAAGATTTGCAAACAGGCTGGAAAAAAACTAATTAGAACTAACTATTATTGAGAAATGTTAATGTGGAACGGGAGACATTTAAAAAACAGCAGCAGAGTTTAAAATATAAGTTCATTCCAGTAAATCAGTGTCAAAATGACAAGAGAAGCCAACATGGCTCAAGACAGATATATGGAACAATACATAAGATAAACAAAAAAGCTTTTGAACCCATCCACAGAATATGAGAAGTGAAAGATTTGATTAAGTATTAAAAGAAAAAGGCTAAGCCAAATGAAACAAAAACAAGAGTGAATCATACAGCTAAAAATCTCTCAACATGAGGGGGGTTTGTTTTGGTTTTGTTTTGTATTATATCAGGATAAAAAGCAAGAATTCAGAATTTGTTCTCCAGAATGACATTTTTCATTAACTAAAAAAAAAAAAAGGTAAATATATTTAAAGAATTAATTTTCAACTGTCCTATGATATATTTGCAATCTACCCCAATACTTCTTACGAGGTAGGTTTTAGGGCTTTTCCCCAACCTCCACAGCTTTAATGTACCAATGGCCTCAGCCCCAGAGCATTCCAAGTGACAGGACAGCAGACAGAAAAGGCAACATGGACCACACCAGTCCTTTCCAGTGACAGCTTTGCCACACATTGCTGGGGCAGAGTGCCTTTAGCAGATGTCTGTCCCTTTACTCTATGACAAAGAGAGAAAAAGTGAAAAAGTGAAAAAGTGAAGCTTATTTCCACAACAGAGCTTTAGGGAATTTAAGAGATCTCTGACAGCACTGTCTTTTGCATGATTTGTCTCAATTAAAGTAAACTTAGGAAACACTTGTAATTTAAAGCTACCAGCACACTGGGTCTTCCATAGATCATCCTCAGTCTTTCCTGCAAGGCTTCCCATAACTTTAAATTTGAACGTAAACCAGTTATATCCTAAAGACTTCAGTGCAATTTTAGACTGAGCTTCCTAGTTTGGTTCCCTAGCTTGGACAGCCAAACTAAGGATGTTTGGCATATCCTGAAAGAATTTCCTCCTTGATCCACTGGTAATTTGTGCAACTTTTTCCTGATGATTTATTTTCCCCATCAGCTGAGGGGTAACAACTGCTCCTTCAATTGAGCCCTACCTGAGTGGCCCATGCAAGGGAGTAAGGGAGTAATTTATGTCCCTTTCTCCTGCAGAGGTACATACTCCCACTTTGGGCCTCTCTTCAGGGCTCAGCTCACAGACCAGACATCAGATTTCTGAAAGGGTACAAAAATGTGGGAACAGAAATTGAGAGAAGTTTTCACCAACACTTTACAAGTTCGTGTAGTTCAAGAGAGATCCCCAAAGGCAAGAAAGAGACCATCATAATACCATTAGTAAAGGGAAAGCCTGGGGAAATGGAAAATGTATGTAGGGAAAGGTTAAAAACCATTTTAGAGAACCAAGTGAGGGAAACATTTAAAACAAGCACACTAGTGGTTTGATTAATGGTTCAGATGCCCATAGGAATAAAAATCTACAAGGATCTTACCACAAGGATAGACAGGGGGAAGCAATGGAAGTTGATGCAGAGACATTCTGAATAATTTTCCCCAAGTTTTATTTATTACATGAAAAAAAATTAGAACAGTGAACCTATTCCAGAAATGTGTACAAAGGACATTTGATAGGCTGTGCAAAGATCACTATAAACGTTGGGCTAGGCTAACAGTTTCAGAATCAGTACTAAAATGCACAGAAAAGTAAGCTTTGATTAATACAACAGGTGAGGGGAAAAGACATCATTTACTTTTGCATAAAAGAATTAGGATGTTGGTTAAAGAGAAGGTGCCAGCCCTCCTAGGAAGAAATCTGCCAGTTGACCTATCAAAGAATCCAGAATGAGGACAGGTAGAGACAAAAGTCTATAGCAAATGCTGATTTAAGTTATTGGTCCAAGCTCTTTCCAAGACAAAGAATACATATAACTCACTGTAAGTGATATGATTAAATTAGAACATATTTTTCATTTAAAAAAAAACAACACAAAAACAACAACAAACAAACAAACTTAACTAGGATGGTATCTTTTTCTCCTTTCCTTTTTTTTTTTTCTTCTTTTTTTCCCCCCGTCAATTTCATAATAAAACATTGGATAAATAAAAGAGCAAACTATCCCTTAGATCTTCCTTTTCCAAAAACAGAGTTACATTGCCCTCGGAAACTCCAGTTTAACATTATCCATCCACCAATTAACATGCACTTTGTAGCCCCCACTCTGAGTTCCACATTTAAGTGCTGATTTATTCGTCAGAGAAATCTAAGAGCTTCATTCTGCGTCACCAGTGGCACAAACTACTGCATCACAAACTCCCACAGCCATTCCCCATGTGGCCATGACTGCACAGATTTCATTTAAAAGTAAGTCTGCCTTTGCTATTGCCTTGTCCATGGAGAATGGGTGGCTTTACTTTGACTACAAGCCTTTAGCTCCAGCTGCAGCCTCATGCTTTTAGCTGGGAAGAACCCAGACTGAGTTCCCATGCACTGCGCAAGTATCACAGGTCGCAAAGAATATATGGATCTCTAGAAGAGGTGGGAGAGAGAGAATAAATGACAGCTAACACTGCTACAAAATGTAGATCATCACAAGGCATTTAACGAGGTTTAAAAATACCAACTGCACAAAACAGCTTTACCCAGTACCAGAAAAACTGTGACATAAATAAATGTGTAACCTTCAGCTGCTTTCTCAAAACAGTAAAGCCACATGCAGTCTTTTTCTAAAGGATGCAACACGAGAAGCCCTAACTCTTTTCCTCCAATCCTTCATTTATTAGTTGCATTCATAATGGAGCCCATCACCTTGCCTCGTGTCAGCAGACATCTGTGGGATAAGGCACAAAAGAAGATGGTGCCTTGCCCATTCCTCCCACTGGGCTGGTTGTCCTACAGCCTCCTCCATCTCTGGCAGTGGCTACAGCCTGCAAAATAATGGCTTCAACAGCTTCTTAGGCCCACTTGCTGTTATAATACATTTAATAAGTATTAGTTTAGCTTTTCATATGGAAAGTTAATCCCCTAATAACGTTTCAAATTACCGAACGGTATTTGGAAAAATCATAGCTACCATTCAGAAACCTGTGCTGTTAACAGCTACGCAAGATATACAGCATTCCATAATTAGTGTGCACCTTTCAGACTTGGCTAATTTCCTGTTATGAATTAAGATTGTCTCCCTCCCCTCCCCCAGCTGCTGCACTTGAAAGAAAAGAAATGAAGGGTAAGCTCTGTACTTTGAAGGCAGCTGAAAATTCAGCAAGATAATATCATTGATTTGGTTATTTCCAGGTGAACATCAAGTTATTCAACCTAGGTGAATTTAATGATTCTGGACAGGTTGTGCAATGAATCTTCCTATAAATCACTTATAATTGCAAACATAGAAATTAAAAATCAGTCTGAAGAGAGAGATAACAGTTACTAACGATGGAAAGCAGTAATGTACAGATAGTGGTGCTACTTTAATCAAGGCCATTCTGATGAGAAGCCTCTGAACCTTGTGGGGACAGTGACTAGGGCATCTCACCTTTGACAGCCTTAATGACTACATGCAATTAACAGATGTTTACCAATATACTGACATCAAAGCTTCAAAGTGTTTCTCTCCTGTACATTATTCTGCTGCAACTCAAAAAAGACCAGTTGGTTCCAATCTAAGCTTGGTTTTCCAACCCTGCTCCCCAGTAGCGTTTTCCAGCTGGCTAATTCCTCTGCTCTGAGCCACAGATTAGATTTGCCTCTGTTGCTATCCCAAGTCAGCATTTTGAACAATACCAAGCACTTCAAGTTCCAAATTCCCTGGGGCCAGAGACAACATTTTTGTATCTGTGAGAGCTGATGAGCTCCACGACTGAGCAGCCTCCTCCTGAAAGAAGTCAGAACTGAGATGGACAAGAAAGGCAGATGGAAGTCTGTGCTTTTGAAAGTAAGTGCATTCTAATTCATCACCTCTTTGCAGCTTTTTAAAGGTTTTACTTTAAACAAAAGCTTTTGGGAAATTAGCTGCGTCATAGGGAAAATAAAAATGAAAGCCATAGCACAGACTTTCAGAATTACAGATGGCTTGAATTTACATCTAGGAGCCAAAACCATTCACTTTGTCCTGAATGAAGTTTGAAGTCACAAATACAATGAGGATTTTTCTGGTCACATTTTAGATAAGACTGGACTCTTCTGACATGAGCTGCTTTTATCAGATTTTGGCTCTAGGTGAAAGAAACCTTGCAGGTACACTCATCCAGCCAAATGACTAACTACCACCCTTTGTGCCTGTTAATTATTTCTGGCCACAGCATCCTGCACATAATGGATCACGGACACAAAACGAAGGCTTTTTTTTTTTTTTTTTTTTTTCTCTCTTTTCTAAAATATTTGGCTCCTGGGACCAGAAGTCAACACTTGCTTTGCTGAAAGCCAAGGGATAATCAGCCAGGAACACCTCGAGTTGTTTTGTTCAGGCACTCAGTATTTGTAGCTCCCAACGAGTTTTGTCTAGAAATGTTAGAGCAACCATAATTAAAGAATTGGGTGCAAGATTCATTATTCCAAAACTCTAAAATCTATTCCGCAAATACAGATGTAATTTGTAGACCAGTATTAAAAAATGGAGTCTCCCCTTTGGGAAAAATCATGAACTCATTGTCCCAAGCTACCGTATTTTATTTTTTAACTTCTGCCTACCTACCATGGGACAGAGACATTGAAACCTTTCTATGGTATCACATTAATATCATATCATTCATTTTTTTCTCATGTGATAGCGTAGCATAGTCATGTTAGCACATTTCATTTTAAGTTAGTAAAAATGAATGTTAATAGGACCTGATACTAATCCACTATGACAGAAAATTCCTAATACGATAAAACTTTCATATCATATTAGTAGAAAAAAGTCAGTTCCTGCCTGTTCCAGGTCACTTTCAATGTTGCCTTTGAGCACAGAATAATGGCAAGCATTTGTCTGTCTACAAAAAGGGTCCCTAACACTGTTCAATGGTAAAAACAAAAATTACAGTCAGATGTGCCTCACTTTTTTCTGTGACTTAGCCCATTGCAGGAGAGCCCTCAAATTCATCATACCAATTAGCATCCATTTCCAAGCTTTAACTCTGAGTTGCTCAGAATGCCTCTTTCATGAAGCGCAATTGCTTTTTAAATGGTTGCTTCTTTAAATTAAAACAGCTGCAGAAATAAACATATGGTCCAATACAGCGTCTCACCTCAGCCTCTTGAGCAGCCTTTGAAGGAAAGCAGTCAATCATGGGCATCAAGTCCTTCAAAGCAAACGCCAACAAAAACGTTGTTTCCTTCCAGAACTTGCTGGGTATTCCTCAGAAAGCAATAAAAAGTGACAAAAGACTTGAAAGAAACACCAAGTTCTTACAAGGCTGTGTAAAGTCACTGATCACCTTAAGTGATAACAAGATCCTTTTCCTTTGTGCCCCAAACAAGGAATACCCTGGGTCACTTTGTCACCTGGTATAAACTAACAGAGCTCAGTCTAAATCCATAGCTCAATGCCAATGTTAATCAAACCACTGTCTGGCTTTCTTGATGTAGCTGCTTTTTCATTGCACTCTCATTAGCCTAGGCTATGGGAGCAGCAGTGCAATCAGGTAATCCTGTTGGTTGCACATACTGAGCTTCCATACAGAGGCTGCCTAATTCAGAAATTAAAGTTGGTGCCACAGAACTAAGTTTTTCCAACACAAAGTTTTGAGAAAAACATACCCAAGCAACTAAAAAGAATCCACTCATTTCAGCTTTCCTCCTGGAAATGGGAGGAACAAAGCATTCATCTGCAACTGCCATGGGACAGTGCTGGAGACAAACTGCTGAGCAACAGCTGAGCCTAGAGAGCATCCCATGGATGACACACTGCAATATATACTGCAATTTGTGCTCTACCTCAGGTTATTGGATACACTTCTGTGTTGAAGACACCAGAAAAGCCCCAAACCTTTGATGTAACTTCACTGTAGTAGCTTAAATGAAAAATAAAGCAGTTTTAGTGGTGAGTGGCCAGTTTACAACAACCCAAAAGCAGTAATTTACAGCCGCACTATTGCCTGTGAAACACCACAAGTGCAAAATGTAATTATCTTAATGCTATTTTTGATATCATATCAGCAAATTACACTGAGTTCCTACTGTGACACTTATATCAGGGTAAGAATTATCCTGTTGTGAGTGTCGATCCTGGGGGAAAACGAGGCAGAATAACTGGCTGTGATTCTTGAGCAATTAGCTGCTCCCAGACTGCAGACGCTCTTATTTAAAAGATAGTTATGGAATGTTTAACCTGTAAACATCTAGAACATTTACCTCCTATTTGTTTTTTCAGTAATTAAGCCTCCAGGGGATCATCCTATGTAACGAGCGTTTCTTCCTTGTTTTGCCACCCATTTTTCTTTTTAATCACGAGAAAATCCCTTTTTGCTATTAAGACACCCACCGTGAAATTTGGAATTGTTTGTAATAACTATGTCTTTCCATTAGTGCTAATACCCTAATGCCACAGGACAAGCATGTAATGTGCTGAAGGATTATATAACCTCACATTGAGCAGAAAGAAATTACAAGTTTCAATCACCTTTGGGAGCTATTTTGCTTTGTTTCCAAAGTTCTATAAGAATCGTTGAGGAAGGAGAGAAATACTCACCATCACAACTCATTTGAGATGTAAGCTTTTACTCTAGAGTCATTCACCTTGACCTGAAAGAGCCGAAAATGCAGACAAAGTCTGGATAAAGCAAAGGCTACATTAGCAGGAGATGATAAAATGCACAGGATGCAAACCAGTTCAGCACATGAAAAACACACACAGCTTTTCTGGAAAATTTTCTACTTGCAGTAAGAATAAGAGGATATAGAATCAGTGCTGCAATGCCATTTCAGCAGCAAGTTATTCAACAGTATCTATGATCCCTGCTTTCAAATGCCTTTGTAATCTTACATGTTGCAAACCAATTTCTGGATGAATGTAGCCCTTGTGTTTTTCCATGCACCTGCACAGGAAAAGACTTTGCCTTACACCTGAAAGTAAAAGCACTAATAAATATATATTTTAAAAATAAAATAACTTGCATTCAAATCAAATGTGTGCATTTTCAAAAGCCTTTAGACACAAATGGGAAACTGAACACATTCTGAAAAAATTAATACAGCCAGAAATCTCTCTTTTAGAGAAGCAATAACTTTTTGTAACTTTAATTAGCAGACAAAATACAAATGCAGAAATCCATCAGCTTATAGTTACTTTAAGAACTGGAAATGAAATCTTTCTCCTTCTAAGATAAATCAGCTTCATGGCTTATTCAGCATTAACTCAACATCTCCCAATTTCTGATACAGCAACATTCTGCTAAAGTCATTTGTTTAAACCAAACTGAATTACAGCTATTACCCACACTTCCATCAGTTTATGGTACTGCTGAAGAGAACAGAGCGCATGCTTTGGTAAACAAGGAAATTATTGACATGTTACACATACAATGCCATTCATATACATGCTAAGTTATTCTACTATGGTTTGGGTTTGTTGGTGGTTTTTTTTTTTTTTTTACCATTACTTCCTTCTTTGACTTCTACTTGCACCAAGCTGTTCCCCTGGATATTAACAACTTCCTTTTCTCATATAGTTCACTGTTTGAAAATAGCAGATGATTGTCTTCATCATTAGATCAAGTGCAGTACAGTTTTGATAAAAAAAAGGCCTTGTTCTCAGATTCTGGCAAACGCAGCGAGTTCCGTTCCAGCAAACCTTAGGCCCAGGCTTTGGTCTGTTACTGAGTACACACAGCACATAGGCCACTATGGCTGATACAGAGCTCTGTGATGTTTGTGCTATGTGCCTTATAGTGACCACAGCCACAAAACCTTATTTTTTCTCCCAAAGGGATCAAGGTGCTGTCAAAAGCACAAAATATTGGGAAACAGCAAAAATAAAAACTGATGCAGAGTTGTGACTCCTGTTGACACATTTCTGTATCCATTCTTATGGTTGCCAACCCCATTACACTCCCATGGGTCCCATATGCTTCACAACTTCTGTTTATACGAGAACACATTTTTCTCCCATCCCATAATGATCAGGAAAACAAGTGGCTTACGTTGCACTGTATTCTATTCAGATACTTAGTAGAAAAAGTCATTTGTATTCATTGATTCATGTGAACTCTGACCCTGGCAATAAGATTTCAGGTCAAGCTCTTGTCTAGCATTCAGCAGCGTTACCAGCAGAGGAAAAAGGATGATTAGGTGAAAAAGGAATCATCATCACGTAATCCCCTGACACAGTATATATGCCAGCAAATATCAATAATGCAGTCAAGTGCCTTAAAGTGTACCAAGTTATGTGGTACAATGGTGATATCCACTGCAGAAGTACAGATAAGAAACACTTGAAAAATACCTAAGTGTTAATAAAAAAAATAAAATGGGAAGTTTTCTAGAAATATATACAAGAGCACAAAACACATACATCTTCCTTAAAGTTGATATTGCCTGAAACTATCAAGGAAGGTGACACACATCTGAACTTTGTTCAACTAGAACAAAACCAGCCCATTCCACATCCAGTATTTCAGTGCTGCTGACCATCACTTTCTGGGATGGAAGAAGGGACACACAGTTGTGCGCCCTTCCTGGCCACGGCAGCATCGTTCATTATGCTTAATCTACATTAATAAGATCCCTTACAGAGAGATTCAAAGTTCTGGAAATAAATTCACTAAACAGCCATTAAATTAAAATACTATCATTGCAGAAACCTATAAAGCAAAAAGGATTAGGATGTAGCAACGAACAGCTGGATTTTGGCTGACAAGATTTTAGAGGGCAATGTCTTTATTTCCTCAATTAGTGCTAAGTGCTACTTAGAGAGAAGATTTTTTGGACAGAACATAGCTGGTCTTTCTCTTGCTGCTCTCTATGCATCATTCCTTTACATTTTTCACTAAGTAGAATCTTCATTTTCAGATGGGACTGAAATTAAAAGAAAGCATCTCTTGTGAACTGCCTGACGATCATGGGCACGCACGGAACTGAAGCAGCAGAAGGAAACAACACCAACAGCAGAACCACTCTCATCTTTAAAATGTACTGTGAAACTGTAAGTACAGTTTAAATACATGGAGAACAAACAGGAGGGCCCCCCCAGGACCCTTTTGTCTGGCACTCACACATTTAATTCTTATTTTCTTACCCTAAAATTGATACAGGCACTATCACTCACTCTAAACCTTTCCTGCAGCAAAGCTTGCTGTCTCAACAGTTTCTCTTTGCAGAAAGCATTATAATCAGAGACTGGGGGAGGGGGGGCTGTATCATAAATTTGAGCACATATGCAACAAAGAATTTCTATGGTTAGTTGTAAAGAACCTCATATGCTGGAGGGGCATCCAAATTAAAAAGAATCACCAAGGAAAAGACCTCCAAGATAATCCTGTTCAATTACCTATCACCAATAGTTCTCACTAAACCATATCCCTCAACACAACGTCCAAAAGGGACGTGCAAAAAGGGAGAAATCTTGTCAGAAATAGATATATATATATTTTTTTTAATTGGGAAAAGGAGCACCGTGAAATATTCAAAAGTATTCTATTTGAGAAGGAGATCATGAAACAACGTTTCTGAACCTGTTAGCAATAGCAAAGCTTTATATTAAAGAAAATGCAATACTTTGTGCCATCTGTAATGCATCCAAAGTAAAACATGTAATTAGCTTAACTAAGTATTGTTTCCTTTGTCCATACCAGATTCCTAACAAACACAGAGGAGAAAGCGTTACTGCAATGTACCCAGATGAACTTAAAAATAGCTTTAGGATGGATGAAAAGAACTCACAGAAAGCAACCACACTGAAGGGTAACTTTAAATAAGAGAGATACATTCCTATACAATAGTGAGTATAAATATTCATCAGATGCATAGATGGTCTAAAGATATTAAGAGAAATAATGAAAAAGTACTCCACTGTCATATGCTCTTGCAAATACATGCTGGGATAATGCTTCAGCTGCAATAAAACTGCTCATTATCTGGAGATGCAGTAACAGGAGAACAAACATCGTTTATATCACTGAGAACAATTCCGTGGAGAAAGCGAGGACCACAGGAACACAGATTCCCTTTTGATATTTGATGTTTATGCAGGCTGATTGAAACAGAATGATTACGGGCACTTAATTAGAAACTGCACGATAGTTCCCTACAAAAGAACAGTATATACGTATTTGTTCAAATTCAAAAGGTCCAGTCTGGTAGTAGAAGAAAATCATTTTGGAGATACAGGGAAAGGAAATCTGGAGAGGATATTTGTGCAGCTCTGCACTGATCAGAACATGGCAGATTTACAGATCAAAGAGTGGCTGCTCTGTTTGGGATGCGCTGCTCTCCAGCCCCTGCTCATCTGATGATCATAATGGGACTGCTCTGCTTCCATTACTCCATACAGCTACACGACCATCCACAGTTCCCACTCCAGGCTATGACTTACAGGTCTATTGCTAAAACAGTACTGATCTAATACCTGCAAAAAACAATGAGCATAATTACTCAAGTAATGTATTGGTGTTTTTTTTCCCTTTGCAAATAAGACTGAGAGTGTAGATGTTCACTGCAATAAAATACCCTCTTCCATAGAAATTACTTCTTTCCATTCAAATGAATACAGAGCTTCCCTATTGCCTACTACCATCTGATATCATATAAAGCATTCTTATTTTCTCTAAGTAAGAAGGATAAGAGCAGCAAGAAGTGAAGCAATTCACTTGATAAGAGACAG
Organism: Tympanuchus pallidicinctus; assembly: GCF_026119805.1. NCBI lineage: Eukaryota > Metazoa > Chordata > Aves > Galliformes > Phasianidae > Tympanuchus > Tympanuchus pallidicinctus. The sequence continues at coordinate 1,985,413 of NW_026294747.1, forward strand.
TAGTTGCTCTGAGTTGATCTGATAGCTCAGGATTTCCCAGATGCTCTTACTGTGCCTCTCTCCATAACCTGGCACAGCCTTTGCTGGAATAATCTCCCAGCAGCATTTGCATTAACCACGAGCCTGCTGCAGCACCCAAAGAGTTCAGGTAGGCCGTATCCTGTACTCAATTTTGTACCAACAAATATATGAGCCGGCTCCCAGTTTAGGCATCATTCAAAAATACAAGTGACTGCAGGTGGGATAACAATGGCAGCACCTGAAGGTTTCCTGTCCCTGGGACCTGTATCTCTTCCTTTCACAGGTGGTGCAGGTACTGACTTGGAGCAGTATGGAAAATACAACAGCACTGCCTTCCTCAACTTCCTGCGTGATGACACAGTCCTGCATCAAAGAGCAGGAGGAGCATCTGCCTAAAACCCCATGCTTGAGAGACAGCAGGCATTAAGGTAACAGCAGACAGAAAATGGTAAGGCCATGACCAAACACTACGCTTACACAGATGGAAATCTCTAGCAGGGTTACAGAAGTGAGAGCCAGGACAAGCATGTTAACAACAGAAAAACAGCACTGGAATATCAAATTCAAGATAAAAGTTTTGGCCTAAAGAAAAATGAATATTGCTGACAGTTTAAGAGTTCACTGGCCCGTTATTATTCCTATCAAGCTAACAGGAAGATAGCAACTAATAGACTCATTTTAAGAATCTAATACTTTGTCTGGCAGCAAAACAAAGCAAAGAAGAAAGAAAGATCCTACCTGAAAAAAAAAAAAGAAAAAAAAAAAGAAAAAAGGATCCCTTACTTCCCCTGCAGCAGGGAGTTGCCCAAATACAAAGGTCTGGGGAATTTGGACACTGTCAGTTTTGATATGTAACACACCAAGCTGGCAAGTCAGAAGGAAAATACTTCATTTAAGAAGTCTTGCTGTCACTTTTGGCATGAATCTGAAAGAATCAGTGCTTAACGTTGAGTGACCACAGCGTGCAAATCTATCCCAAGACTCAGCCCCCGGTTCCTCTGCGTCCCACACCTTGCTCTGCCAGAACCAGGGGAAGGGATGAGTATTCAGAATGCTCCAAGTCTGCCTCTCATGCTCAGGACCAACATTTTCAGCTGCACAGCTCAGCCCAGCAGTGACAGCTATTCTGACCCGAGCTGGACTGAGTTCACTGAGCACGCTTCTGCCCAGCTATGTCCCCTGTCAGGCTTCATACTGCTTTTACCTCACCCTGGGACATTTAAGCCATTGCAGGGAATTCCCCTCGGCAACAGCTGGGGAGAAGCTCTTCCTCCTGGCACCCCGAGGGAGGAGGGCCAAATTGGCAGCGCTTCCGAGCTGAAAAAAGAAACAGCCCTCGGAGCAGATGGCAGGCAGCAAAGAGTGGTGTTGGAAACGATCTTTCAAGGCAATTCAGTCCAAAAATCACAATTCCACACAGCTTTCAAGCGAGCCCCCAGTTACCTGAAAAATCCATAACATTCTTGCGAACAAAATTCTGCAAGGAGAGTAATAATGGTAAAAAGGTAGCAGTGTTATTGTTAAAAGTAAAGGCAGATCAATGCAGATTAGTGCTCGGGTACCACCAGCAGAGACGCAATAGAAACAGACAAGTTCAGTACCAACGTATTTTCCCTCTTCTGTCTGGATATCAACAGCAGCAGCCAGCCTGACCATCAGCAGTGATATGAAATTCATGGCTAAAGAAAAAAAGAAGCGTTCCTTCAGACCTCAAAGGGAACACATTTCGCCACAGGAGTGAAGCAGCACATTCTCCTTGCTGGCCACAGCTCACCCCATGACTAAATCTTATGTCAAGCATTATCTGCAGCAATACTCTTTTATTATTAATAGATCCTAACCTGATAAGTTTCATACCATGCTAAATCAGTTCATACCGAGATTTAGAGTAGAAATTAATGGTATTCAAAGAATGTAGCATCCTTTTATTCATTGTAGTTCATGCTGGTATCTGCTAAGTATCATTATCATCAGTGTGCCCCTCCTTGACTGCCCTGCCAATTAAAATCACCCCAAAAGTACAACATCAAAAAGATTACGTTTTCTTCAAGCTGACCTTTAAAACTGAAGTTCACAATGCCCTGGTAAAGACTTAACATATTCATTTACATAATTTTCTTCTAACTTACAAGTCATGTTTTATCAGAATGGAGTAAGCCAGGGGACATGAGAGAGATATGGGCCAGCAGCAAAACACTCAGAGACCAATGGGTGAAAAACTGCTCACAGACAGGTTATACAAGAAAATAAGATTTAAAACAAAAATAACAAAAATCTGCTATTGAATCACACACGCCTTCTTTCCCTAAGGTGCTGCCAATCATCTTCTGCTCTCTCTCTCAACATTTTTAAAGAGCATCTGAATAAGGCTGAAAATAAAAGTCAGTAAGTCTTGAAGAGCTAGGATAGTTCCTAACTGTCTAGGACAATCCTTGAAATAAGAAAGCTTGTTTTTGTCACTTGCTGCATAGAGGAATATCTGAAATGAAGGTGGCTGAGTCCACTTCTGGCCTCAACAGCAGCACAGAAAACATCAGTCCCATAGCAGCAGGGCGATGACCACAGATCCCAATGCTATGGGATTAGAGCAAAAGCTCTCTCAGCACATTAACACCCAGCAATTCATCGAAGCTATTACTGCTCCTTGATCAACGCACAGAAATGTAGAGTGGGGACCCAGAATATTCAAAATCTAGGGAAAAAAGCTGGTGTTGAACAGATTTGGAAAGCAATTCTGAAGATAAAAGGTGGAACATTAGCATTTCAAAATGTGTATGTAAACAGCTTAACAGTTTCCTGGGCCAAGGAATGGTGGGCCAAGTCAGCTGCTCTGGACCAGTCTGCAGGCTGGGTTTCTACACTCTGCCTTTGGTAACTCTGCATGCAGTGCTCCACCTCTTTGCTGTTAGATTGCCCTTTTATTGAATTAGCCACAGACTTACAGGGGGAAAAAGATTAAAATAATAAATGTTTATACTTAACACTCCCTTTTATATAGTAAGATTCAAAATTAAAAAAAAAAATCTTTTTTCCTATTCCCACTGCATACAACGTTTCTTAGACCATTTTTAGGTCATTTGCTCCTCTCTGGAGCCATCTGACCACCTGGTAAGCACTAGGTTCTCACACCTTTCCCTATCTGGACAAAGTCGTGCAGTATGCAAAACAAGATACTGAGCACACACACACACACACACACAGGAGCATCTGGCAAGTACAGCTATGTGCTGCTAAAGAGACACACAAAACAAAGAAAAAACTGCACAGTTCTGAACTCATGCCCAGGTTATAATGGGCAGAACTGAAGAACATGAACTCCTTGAGAAAGAAGCAAAGCATCTTTCACCCATCCATCATCACCCACACCAGCGCTGCTGTCCTGATTTCAAGCAACCCTACTACAGAGAAACAAAACAAAACATGTTATGTGGCAGAACTTATCCTTACTTGCAAGTTGTATGCATCATTTGCATAGCTACCCAGGGGATAAAATCTCCACTGTAGATAAAATCACACCTGAAAATATTTAAGAACTACGGATACTTCATCAGTCCATTGCAATACATCCTTTCTACTTGTTCTTTGAGATTCCTCCAGAGCTGCAGAGCACATTTCTCAGCCCTCTGAGCACTGCAGTGTACACTGACCACATAGAAACCTTGTTTGCCTTCTTGGTGACAGCTATCAGCCTGCACTCCAAGTTTCAAAAAGCAGCATTTCATAGCAAGCCAGACCTCTGCCTCTTCTGTCACCAGCCAGCATAAATGCTAGCTGTGTTTACTGGAGAGCAGTACAGAAGGCATGGAGTCATCTCACAGCCCTCACTGGGGAAGAGGCAGGAGCCCTGCCCCTGGCTCAGCTGCCCAGCAGTAGTTTCAGCAGGCCTGGCTTGCACAGACAGGGAAAACATGAAGCGTGTTTCAAAAGCACTGGGAAGTATTTTATTGCAGAAATGAAGAAAAAAAATGTTGCAATGGAGATGCACTTGTCAGCCACAAAGAGACGCAGTGCTCTCCTCTATGTTCTGCACAGGAAAGGGCAGAATTAATCAGGGCAAATACCCATCTAATCTTTAGCTCAGCCACGAGTAACTGTTCATCCTGTCAAACTGTATGCCTGCAGTCCAGCCAAGACTAGGGAGTTTCTCTCATACCGTGAGTACAGAAGGTGCAATATTAACCCTGGTTTGGAAAGATAAACGGAAGAACATGAGGCTATATGAGACTGATAAATTAATCTGAGTTATTACAGAGTCAGATTATAGGATTCGGGCCTATTTGTAACATTCCTAAAATGCAGACATAGAAGGGTCCTATATATAGACCACGAAGGATGCACCCAAGTAACAAGGCTATGCTAACTTACCTAACCCACACGCTGCTCCTGCCTCTGAACTCTAGAACGCCAGCGTGCATCACTACACTTGTAACAAATGGGATGTGTACCTTATTAGCTCGCGTGCACTTCTGTTTGTGTTTTTAAAACAGACAGAAGAGCTCTATTCAGCTACAAGCCTCCAGCTAATCAAGCCTGTCAAAGGCACTGCAGCCCTCTGTTTACTGAGCAAACAGGGGATCGTGCCTCGCTCTGGCCACGTCGGGGCCCTGCCTACTGCTCACTTTGCAGAGCAAAGCAAGCAGCTAAGGGAAAAGAAAGAGCTTTGAGGATTGTGTCACACAAGCATTAACGTAATGCTCACATCAGCAGCACTGCGGCTTTTTAATTTAAGGCATGTATTCCTCTGAGAGTTACCATTATCTCATTTTTTTGCACTCTACCTATTATACAATTCTTTTCCGAGATCTTAACGCGACTGTCAACGGCTCAGGAAGAGCCGGATCGCTACCCCCAGCCACCAGCAGCCCGCTAAAGAGGGCCCGGGGGGGGGAAGCCGTGCATCAATCGCTACCGCTTTCAGCGCGTCTTTTTAAAGGCAAGAGTTAAGTGTTATTTTATATATTTTTCATGCATAATTTCAGTTATTTCTCAGTAAACACATATCCCAGGGCTGCGGCATTTCCTCTTGGAACTTTAATTGGAGCGGGGGGTTGAAGGCAAAGGAAGGTTGGGGTGGAAGGAGGGGGAGGCAGGCTAACCGGCTCCGCGCCTCCGAGCGGCCCCCACCCCGCCGAGTTCCGCAGGGCAGCGCCCAGCACGGCGCTATGGCGCCCCCTGGCGGCGAGCGGCGGCGCCCGACGCGGTGAGGGCAGCAGCCAGGCGGGCGGCCCGGGGAGGGGCCGGGGACGGAGCCGTCCTCGCTCGATGACTGCACAATGAGGAGTGATATATTTTAATTTAAACACCATAAACCTATTGAGTGCTTAATTAACTTTAACCGTCTTTAGGGGAATGAAGCCAATTTGAGGGGGTCAAAAGGAGTTGTTTCAATATCAAACAGTTTTACATAGTCAATCCATTCATTCAGCCTACAGCTACTGATTAACACACAAAATTAACATGTTAGTAAAAATTCATATTCGGGTCTCCGGGGAAATTAAGATGCACATGCACAGAGCATGATTAGCACAACTATTGTTTTCCCCCAACAATATAATTTAATGGGTTTTCAGAATTACAGAAAGAGAGAGTCGGTGCTGGTTTGAATTGATTATTTGCCACAAAGCTTTGAAATATAGAGAGGACGGGAAACATCCCGAGCCAAGAGGCCAGCCACAGAGAAAAGCAGAAGCAAAGCTAGTCCTGCTGCAGAAGGGCAGGGCTGGAGCCGTGCACAGGCAGACATCAGGCCAGTATCAGGAGCTCTTCCCTTCCCCTCCACCTCCTCTCGCCGCTTTCATGTTGCTGCGTTATTTTTCCATCACGTCATTTGTTTTAGTAAGAGAACAAATGGCTCAAAGCTTCTTCCTATGCCTCCAAACACTGCACATGCCAATTCTCAGAAAGAAGAGGATTAGAAAGGCGCCGAGCAGACAAAGCAAAGGTGAATAAAAGAGGTGGTGTTTAAAAAATATATACAACTGCCAAGCCAATCAAAAATAGCAGCCTGAGCTGCAAGTAAATAAAATCAGAAATCTCCTGGGACTTCAACAGCATCTGAACAGGGACCTCCCACACCAAATCCTTGCCTCCAGAACAGCAGCCCTGAGTGGGGCTCAGCCACTCGCTTACACACAGACACAGGTGATGTACAGCCTTAAGAGTCTGGAGCAGGAAGTGGTGATCTTGTGCTAGATGACCAGAGCGTATCAGATCTCAGAGGGTCTCCATTTTTGCTTGTTTGTCAAAAACAGCTGCACAAAGCCCCATGTGACCTGACGCAACTTTGGGGTTAGCTCAGCCTTCAGCACAAGACTGAACCACTTCCAGAGGTCCCTTCCCACCTACGTCTCTGTTATTTAAACAAGGCAGAGAGCCTCCTGATGCTCAGCAGTCAGGGACCACACCACACACAGCACTGAGATGTCTTGAGTAAACAGCACCCAGCCAAGGCAGGGGCAGTGGGGCTTGGGCCAGAGCTTGCAGCCAGCCTGAGCCTCAGCACAAGGCAAGAGCACCATTCTTCACAAAACATATCTAAAAAATACATTAAAATGCTGCCCTATTATACAACCCACAAAGATAACCAACATTCAGGACTACAATGATCCAGGAATCTCAAAATTCTATATGCAAAGTCTAGACTTCTGCTTGTGCAGGTTAACATCTGGACATGCAATTCCAAGTACACAGTTATCTTTACACCAATCTCATCTGAACACCAAAGTGAATTAAGTTACTAAAGTAATAATTGTTAATTATATTATTAAAATAGATTGTTAATAACTTAAATTTAAATCATCATTTTTTGAACAAGACATAATAAGAAAAATAGGCCATTTGAATGTGATCACCATTCCCCGTATGATATTTAGAGACTGAAGAGTCTGACAGAGCATCACAGGATGGCCTGGGTTGGAAGGATCCTCAAGGATCACGAATCTCCAACCCACCTGCCACAGGCAGGGCCACCAGCCTCCACATTTAACACCAGCCCAGGCTGCCCAGGGCCCCATCCAACCTGGCCCTGAACACCTCCAGGGATGGATGGGGCATCCACAGCCTCTCTGAGCAGCTGTTCCAGCACCTCACCACTCTCATAGTGAAGTGAGTCTTTCTACATAGAAAATTGTAAAGACCAAAGAATTTGAAAGGCATCTGGAGTCTGTAGGTCAGCAGAGAGCATTAAGGCAAAATACTGGGGTAGAGGGAGCAGAAAGAGGACAAAACTCCTTGAATGTCTCATGACAAACAGGTTAGGAAACAAATACCTGGTTTATCACCAGTTGTTTCACCACAGCTACTGGGCAAATCATTTAAAAGTAAGAAGTTGGTAGCATCTTGGAGTCACTCTTACACAAACATGGAAGGACTGGACGAGAATAAGCATGAGATCAACAGCAGTAACAGTCAAAGCTGACACCCTGAAGAACATAATATCATGTAAGCCACAGTAACGTTTTAAGATGAGGAAGTGATTTATTTATTGTAAAGACTGAAGTTGGAAATAGCTCATGCTGGGAGAAGTTAGGCAAGTTAAATAACTCCAAAGAAGTAAAAACATATTTAAAGTAGTGGCAATAAAAATGAACTTAAAATGTAGGAAAGCGAGATAAAAAGCCAGGATTGTGATATAACAGAGCAAGAGGAATCTGCAGAACAGACAACTAAAGTAGCAAAGAAGGTAACTAACTCTCAGAACACCCTTCACTATTTAATCTGCTTATAGATACGTATAATACATACAATAGAGAAGTAGCAACAGCAGAGGTTTCTACACAAATAGCCAAAGCTGCTGCAAATCGAGAGGTCCCACAACATTTTACAGATGGAGATAAGAAATTAGCAGAGATAGAACAGTGTACCAATGAAATTCTGTAAGTAACAGGAGATACTGGACCAACAGCAAGAGAATTTTCCACTGGCCTTTCTCAAAATCCATGAGCCAAAATACACAATGAGAAATGACTGCAACAGTGCAAAACACAGCAGTCTGTACACGGGCCCTTCAGTTATGTTATATATTAGCTATTAATAGCAATTATTTAAGTTAGAAGAAAAACTAGAGAACTAAGAGGTACATTCACAGCTTGCAACAGTGATGCAAGTCAAGTAGATGTGCATGAAGACACTGGACATCAGCAAGCTACATCTATGCTTTCCACTGAAAAGGCACAGGCACTTAACAGTGCAGCATGCATGTGTTCTATGGAGGCTTACAACAGTCTGTTGCAGCTAGCTATGATGTTTTGGAGTTACAGAAAGAGCACTTCTTTAACTCATGTATGTGATGAAAGCAGTGCTTGATGCATTGACATTTTTCTGTGAACTTTTTGCATAGCACAAGTAATAATCTGAACTCCATTTAAAGATAGGAGAGCAAAAGCTTTCCCTATTATGATCTTTTCAAGCATAAAAAGTGAAGAGTTATGGCAAGTTCACGCCACTTCTAAGATGTTTAACACAAGTATCATAATTGTCGCTTAATGGGTCAGGAAACAAAGACAGACTTGTCTCGGTGGTGTTGTCTGTTCTCTATAGATCACACTTATTTTCCTTTCATATTTAGGAAATGTAATTATGTCTAATTCAAATTAGAAGAGAGAATAATTACGCAAAGCCGTTTTTTTTTCTTTACAGTTAATCCTCTGAATACTTTATTTGCCAAGGCATACAATTTTCCAAGAAGAAAACATTAACTTATGTGGCCCGTATGGAATTTATTTAATTATATGATATTCCAATAGGGCTCCCAGCAATTTATTATGTTAATGAGTTAGATTATGTGTGAAACATTTTACAAAGAAGCCTATTTCTTTACTTAATACATAGTTGTGGTGGTTTGGGTTTTCTTTAATCCTTTTAATGAGCCCTTTTTCAGAGGCTGTAAGAGAACACTGGGCTTTGCAGTTTAAGCAGCTGATGATCAGCCTTGACTTACTGAAGATTTTGAGAACCTTAAACAGCATGTTTTGTGAGACTTCAATCTACTTACTGTAATGAAATAGTAATTGGCATAACATCCTTTCAGTTATAGATGTGAGACCTTTAGCTGTACTCTGCCACTACTACGCTCCTGAATTCATCCAAAAGAAGTTTAGTTCATGTACGTGGGGTTTGTTGGCTAGCTTCTGCTTCCTCTCATATCCATTGTGTAAACTGAGAAGAGCATCTTTCATCACCCACCATTTTCAGCCCAGTGATGCACCATGTAACACAGAACAAGGCTGTTCCACAAAGCCACAGCAGCCCACAGGACAAGATACTGTGGAACTGGGACCTCTATGTGCACACAACAGCAGAAGCCTGAAATTGCAGTCATCCATCACAAACTTGCTCTAACAAGAACTTCGCAGACAGGAAAAGCTCCTTCTCAAACAGTAAAAAGAATAATCCAGACCTAAAGGTCACAATGGGATCCATCATTTGCAAACAGTACAGCTGTCATTTGTTTGTAGGTGGTAGAGGACAGAACCAAGGTTGCAGAAAGAGTTTTGCTCTGCTGTCAACACTGAGGGCAATGGCTGCTTAACACACACAGAAATCACAAAGAAACCCTGGCTGAACCAGTCTCTCTCATGATATTCTAAAAGGTTTTGCCTATGTGTCATTTGAAAATGTATTAACACTACAGAATCACTGATGTTGGCCCAAATGTCACATTTAAGTCAGTTTCCAATTATTATCTTACCATTTATATTCATTTCCCCTTAATGGGAGCACTGTTAGAACACTATAAAAAATTCTGCTGCGGTCACATATATCTCATAGCCTTGACAGGCCAGCCAGTCACAGAAACCCTATAAATATTTTAGACAACCTTTTTTTTTTTTTCTTTAAACCAACAGATACTAATTAAATAATAAAATCATAAAGGGAGACAGACGGGAAATAGGACAGAACATATTCCAAGCAACCCAAGTTGGTGTTGATTTCCTCCAGCCAATACGTTCAGGTTGTGTCCAGTTCACATTCACTTCCACGTATCGGCTGTGTTTCTAAAACGTTTCTTTACTTTGTGCTATGCCTCTTGGCTCAACAGTTTTGACAAATTGAGTTTGCTACCTCTTGAAGAATAATATAAATATTGCTATGCAAATTAAGCAGTGCACCTGGTAACATGAGAGAAGCTCATGCAAATGTAATGAATTTTGTCTTCACTGAAGACCTCAGCAGCATCAGGTCTACAAACCTAACTCTAAATCATTACAGATTACTAAAAACAAAAAAAAACCTCCCAAAAAACCCGAAAAAAATAGTTGTCAGAAAGCACTTAAGAGCCTTATCTTGCTCCTTACAAAGGAATTGGACTGCTGTCTTCATGACAAAGCTTCTATGAATAGATTAAGAGCACCTACTTTACAGCCCCCAAATTACTTTTGCAGAGGGCACCAAACACAGCTCATACCAAATGTCCTGTTCCCACTGGTGGAAAAAAATCTGCACAGTGAATCACAGCCCTTCCTCAGCCCTTCGCTCTGAGCTTCAGTGCTGCGATAGTTTTAAATTAAATGACTAGGGATGAACAAATATTCTTTCCACGTGTATTGTGCACTTCAACACACAACTGACAGTTTTAAAAACTCACGCATTAAAATCATTGCCTAGCTATGTATTTAAAACAATTAAGTCATCATTAATTCAGTAAATGCCACAATAAGCTTTTAGAAATTACAAAAGAATCCTTTCCCACGACATACATCGATATGATATTTGTCTAACTAGGTGATCTGCTTATTATGCACCAATTTAATGCTTTCTTAAAATACGTGGCAACAAAATGCACAAAGGAAGAAAGTTACCCTGCTTCAGCTTCAGATGTTCTGAACGGCCAAGCTAGCTAAAGCTATGTCAGTGTCACTCCAGGACCTCCCAGTTCACTTGGCACCAAAGGGTTAATATCTCACATTTCACATCCTGCCTCACGCAGGAATAATCGTAGCAAGGAGCAGGTTCTTATGGTAGCCTTAGTGAGACCACGCTACTTCAGAACACAACAGTAAAAAAGCCATGCAAATGGAGATGAATGGAGCACAACCCACCGAGGTAATTAAAAATGTATTTTCCATCTCCTAGTAATTGAATTGTGTACAAGCTGCAAGTTAATGAGGTCATCTACCCTCGAGCACTGACAGGAAAGCAGGAATAATTATCTTTCAATTTTTTCTTATGTAGCAATTAATTTTAACCATTCGCCTACACCCCACTCCCACTTCCCTCATTCCAGTCAGTCAAAGTCACGGCTAAGCCGAATTGACAAGCAATTGATACGGTGGCATCACGGAGCCGCCGAGGCGGGCAAGGCAATCAAGGGGCTGCAGCTGTTGAGGGCTAAGCTCTTCCAGGTGAATGTCACCTGAGATTTTGCATTCTGCCACTCGGAGGACCTGGGACACACAGCAGTGCCTGACAGCGCATCTGGTGCCAGGTGGGCAGGGAGGGGAAGGTTCTGATTCGGGAAGGGAACAGAAGGATGGACAAGGATTGATGAATGGAAACAGTTCTTTTCTCCCCACCCCCTTTATTATTATTTTTTTTTTTTTTTAAAGATTCACCTACAATCATTACTACGTTTCATAGCTGTACAGAAAGAGCGCTCTCACGCCTTGCCTTTCCATACCAAACCAGAGGCACCAATTAGGCTCAGAGCCTTACGATGCCTCCTGTAAGTGCCTGGCATAGATCTGCATCAGCTTTCCATTTCAGAGGAACTAAACATGTGCTGAATGAAACACCCGAGGGAAGTGGGAAGCAGAGCAGCCTGGTGCTTGGGCCCATGGATGGAGACCTGGCTATCTCTGTGCAAACACCCACGTTTGTGATGGGATAATCTCAGCCATTCTTCCTTTGACCTGCATCATCTTTCAGCAGCTAAAATGAACAGCTCTGTTCACAAAAAAAAAACACCCAAAAACCTCAAAACCCTGGGTCTTTTAACAGCGATGGCACTGGCAATGTAACAAATGTACTTAACTCAAACATTTCATTAAGGTGGCTAAGATCAAAGGCAGGAGGAGGCCCAAGAGTTTGGTTACTAATACAGCTTTTACATTTCCTCCCCCAGTTAAGATTACAAATGTTATCTGCACGTTGCATAAGAACAGAGCACACTGCCAGCCTCAAAAGATGTATGGCCACGTGAGCTGTGCCACAGCTCGTCCCTGGATGTCAAACTCCCACTTGCCATCAGCTATACGTCTTCTCCAATTTTTAATTATTATTTTTGGCTTGCATTTCGAGGAAGAAGCCCTTTGCTGACAGCAAGGATTCTGATTCAGATGCTCTTACATTCATGAGTTTTGACAATGACTGGGCCTTACTCACCTGGCTGAGCAGAACAGCAAGCCTATCCACCAGGTATAACTTCATTATGTTTGCAAGATGTACTGAAAAAAAAAATCTTTCTTAAACATGCAACTGTGACTGCAGACAAACACTTGAAAACGATAGGAATTCTTCTCCCTGTAAACAGGGAAGAAATCTCAGCCCACTGCCTTGCACTTCAAGCCCACAGTCTCCTTCTTTGGCTATTTCTGGCCAATGCAAGTTTGCTTTTGAAGTTGATACTACTAAATTCAGAAGTTACCAACAAATAGTTTCCTTTCCTTAGCATAGTTTTCTAAGAACAGAAAAAATAAGGGTAACGGAAGTTAGTCCCTAACACTTTCTTTCATTAGTAAGGCAAATAATAATTGTGTGGGCAAAAGTCTGACAACACCTGAAAGAGCAGCACACGTAAAGGTCACCTCAGCTTCAGTATAAAATTAGCATCAGGAAAGGCAAGCAAATGCCAACATGTTGGGACTGGAGGGAAAAGGAGTCGTCAGTTTCTTTTGAGCACACAGAGAATATAATAATGCATGACAGTGCAGTAATATAGTAATAGCAATAATTTCTACATGCTTATTTTATCCCCATCTGTATAATTTTCAACAGTCTCCCACTCTTCCTGCTATTGATGCTACATTCCTCATTCTAAAAGCTGCTGGTAAAGGGGAAATCATATCATACAAACTCATTTTTTACCTGCTGGCCTGCTTAGAAGCCTGTCTCTGCTGAAATGAAGATCAGTTGTTGCTTCTAACAGTACCTCATGATCTCCGTTTCTCTTCTTGTCATAGAAAGATGACTCTTGCACACTTGTAGCACGTGCACAGAACATTACCATCATAAAGATCAGCAAAAGGTGTTTTTACAAAACAAACGGAAAACAGCTAAGTCTCTTGATTTTCCTTCCCTCCTCTCCAAACACTACTAGTTTTACAAATTTAAGCTTGGTGCAAACCTGGGACTGTTGCTAATACTAGCGACAAGTCCAGATGAAAAGAAATCAGTGACAGTATTACAGAGAAAAGCGCAGCCATAATGCTAAGTGTTCATCACTCATAATTAAATTCCTTTGAAAACGCTACACAGACGTGATGGAAAGACGTGAATTGTACTACAAAGACTAAATCATTCTCAGTGGTTAGCTAAATGTTGTCAGTCAATCCCAACCATTTCACAGCCAGCTTTCTCTCTGTAATGGCAGATTAGACTTGGCAGACTTGACGGGGCATAATAAACTTCATGTAGTTCCCACTCCTCCTCTTTTTGCAGAGCTGGGGCTTGTTCTTCCGTTTAGTTTTACTCTAGAACGCACTGATAAAACAAGGAGATCAGTTTCCACGTCCTCAGGAGGCTCTCCTGCTCTCATTAGGAGGGAAAGCTGACATACACGTGCATAAACTGAGGAGCTACCTGAACTCTCCTGCCCCTGATGCATCAGAAGACACACGAAAGAAGCAAGCAAGCAGTCAGACAGGGCCGGTGCTCAAACAGCAGGGACAAGGCTCACATAAACAGGTGCATTATACAGCTTTTTCTCTTCAGAATACACAAAGTGTTCTGCAAGGCCAGGCAAACCCTGAGCAGCAGCCTGTCTCTCACAGAGAGGGTGAGAATTCACATGAGGAGGCTACCTTGACAACATCTCCTATGGTTTCTCTTCCTTTCCATCTCCCTGCTTCCCAAGCACCATTTTAGGCATCCTTGTAAGGAACATCTCTGCTTAAGCTTTTCAGCATCTGTTCCCCTCTTTGAAGCTGCAGATACTGCATCTCTGCAACATTTTGCAGCAATTACTTCCAGAGTTTTACTACCAGGTAAATTCTTGGCTTTTCTTCAGGTTTTTGGTTTCTTGTGTTGGTTTTTTTTTATTTATTTATTTATTATTTTTTTTATTTCAAAGTTGTTAAAAGTTGTCATGGCAAAACAATTGTGCCTTTCCCTCATCTGGTGCTGTCACAAGTTGATCCCAGCAGTAGATACTGGTGAGTTAGAAAGACAGTTACGCCTGAAGTTCAGTATGAATCTCACAGGATTTAAGAAGAGAAAAAATAATTCTTGCCATTTCAAGTAAACATCTTCTCCTAATTGTAAAGATGTTTCTAATGAAATTCAAGAGAATACTGTTTACTTCTGAGGGCTTAAAGTATTTACCACATGGGACAGAGAAGCTAGCCTGAGTTACCAAGCCAAAATCTCTGAAGTTAAAATCTTTTTCTCCAGAAATCAGAAAAATCAAAACTTTGATACCATTCTGAAATAAATCACAACCAGAAGACTAAGCAACAAACTACATAAAAAGCAAAAGTCTAGAAAAGAAGCATGAGAAATGCTTAATTGCTTTGCTCAGCAGTGAGAAGCTTCTAGCACACAAATTAAATAGAAATTTCTGCTTGGATGCTGACGTATGAAGAAACTCATGTTCCCACTACACTACAAGCATGACATACTGTCACAGATACACAGGAACAATTAAACTAAATTATATCAAGTCTTAAATACAGCCTATTCTTCTCAATGATCTACACAGGAGAGCTCATATGATTTAAACCTATACAATGCCTGAAGGTATAAATACAAGCCATCCTTAACACCACCATTAGGCCAGTAAGACTTCAGATTTGTGCTTAAATACAATGACCAAAGTGTCAGTTTGGAAGGCAGAACTTTGCAAATGCTTATCTCAAACGTTTTAAGTGCAAGTAATTTTGGTCCAGTGTCAGTTTTCAATGCGAACTTGGAGCATTGGAACATCCCAGTATTTTGCCTTCACTGCATTCATTACTGGATTTTTTGCTATTACTAGGCAAACATCAAGTGAATCAACTGGACAGAACTTACTTGTTCAAACTGCTCCTTCTTGTCGAGGTAAAAACCTCCAGCCCTTGCTCAAAGGTGTGCTGCAAAAGTAGATGCCTCACTCCACGAGTGTGTCCAATCTAAGCTGGAAAATCCAGCTTTGATTAATTTATGAGATAATTGATGCTAACAATTTTTAATTTGAGAAAAGTCAAATCCTGCACACACTTTTTCCTGTAAAGAGTACCAGAAAGGTCAACAACAGTTATCTGCTGGAGTAATGCATCTCCTAGAAAATTACAGAAAATCTCCTCTCCTCTATTTTTTTTTTTAATAAAGTTTTTCTCTGAAATAGCTTATTATATAAACATATGCACTCGTGAAAGATTTTAGGCTGCACCATTAAATGCTCCTGTTTTTCTAAAACATCTCATCTACCCAGCTGTTGCTTATCAGTCATCCATTTAATTACTGTATGCTGCTGCCTTGATCTGGCTTTGCCACACGGTGATAAATCAGGCACAGGTGTACCACACACACTGTTCCAGGCACACATCCCTCCCCACCACCCTTTTTCCAAAGGATTGAATAGGGCATCTGCATTAAGTAGATCACTTAGGAAATTTCACACAGATAAGAACATGGGGTTTTTTTTGTTGTTGTTGTTAGAAAGCCAGAGATCTTAAAAGGGCACTGATCACTGGTCACAGAACTGTAGGCTAATATTCAGTGAATAGCCACTGAAAGTTTCAGGATCCCATGTAGCAATTTATATTCTCTGCTGTCAGTGCTATTGCCCCCTTCCCTCCCTCCCCCCCCCCCCCCAAAAAAAAAAGCACACATGATCTTTAAAGGCTTTTCCATTCACCAGGTCATTCAGAATTAATTTATCATTCCCCCCTTCAAGCCCACCCCCTCCCCACATCATACAAAAATTACAGAATATACAGAAATGAACATAGTAAGAATGGAAGATTTTTCAATAGGTTTTCAGGTAAGCAATCTATGGAAACAGAATTAACTTCTGCTTATAGTAATGGGGGAAGCTCTGCTTCCTTCAGACCCAGAGAGTCCTGCATATTAGTTCCAGCAAAGTCCCTTTCCTTACATCAAAAATCCCAACGTAATAAAGTTTCAACAAACATTTTTGTTTAATGTTCCTAATTATCCCCAGATGTGAACAGAAGTTACCTACGGTCAGCTACAGCAGGCTTAACATCCCCACACAAGTTCATCACTGTCCCCTAACACTGACTTTGCTCACTTGGATCTCTTCATTTAATTCTTCACTGAAAACGTTACACTTCCCAAAACAGCACGATGACCAAGATACTTTATTCTTTTCCTACCTGTTGTCACAAAAAAAGAAAAACGATTTCAGTAGGTATTCCATATGCCTACATATTTGTTAGAAGCTGAGCTGAAGACGTAGGACAATATTCTTGACTGGTGATTCAAATCACACTTTCTGATCAGTGTTTCATCCTTCCCTTCTGCTTGCATTCACGATGAGACATTCAGTAATAAAACATTTAACTTCAAAACTGTAGAACGCTCTTTTATAGGAACTTTTTTTCCTCTGATATTTACAGTGTTCAGATGGTTTGCTGCCTTCCCAAAATACCGTTCTATTGCATGACTACCCTGGACAACACATGGCATATGTCAGACTCAGTGAAACACACAGGTCAGCACTGCCACATGTCATGTTATACTGCTGACAGATTACATAGCACTACTAACAGGAGAAGAAAACAGTAACTGAAGCTTGCAGATTCCTTTGCAGATATCTATTCTGGACTACAAAGATTTCATGAATCAATCTAAGAGTGCATCATCATCTGAAGAGAGCTCAACACCCAGCCTGCATCTCTGCAGGATGGAACTTCAGCGAAGCGGCACTGCCCTGCAGCACATCATAAAATTAGCCTCGTAACAACAGACTGAAGATCAAAGTAGTGAGACATTCCCACTTTTCTACTGTTTCCTAGGATACCTCTCTCTATACCTGCATCTCTTTCATGTCCGTGTTTTAAAATAGTCATTTGACATTTACACCTGAATTAATCGAGCTATAAATACTCATATATCCAGCTAGCTTTAGTGTGTTAGCAGCTCACAGCATCTACTTCATTAAGATCTTTAGGATTCTGTGAGAAATTGATAATCCATCCTTTCACATTTAAACAGAGCCTCCAAAGTACAACTATTAAAATAGGCAAATCCAGCTAAAGCAGATCTCTGAAGTTCTTCTGCCCTTTCAAAGCTGTTGCTTGTCCTCATCCAGTAGCACCTCCATCCTCGCTCAGACGGTCACCCAGTAATCAGTTCTCAAGTTCTAACTAGGAAAGTCAGCCAGTGGATGACTTTGTAATTCATGAAGACTACTACAGCATGCCTCCTGTGACAATCTAGCATACACCTTTTTTCACATAGAAGACAGGCACTGTGAATTGGACCGTTGGTTTATTTATCCCAGTAAAACAGAAAAAGAAATCAAAACTAATCTTTCCTTTGGTCTTTCCCTTCCCCCCAGTTTATGTGGCACAGACCAGCCCGCAATAATCAAACCAGAGCCATTTAGAGTATAGTCTAGGCTTGCTGTGACTAATAGGATGATTGGTTGTATAGCTTCTTTATGGTTGTTCATTATATCACCCTTACATAAAGTAATTTAATTTCAGTGGGATAATTAGGGTATTTCTAATCTAACTGATAGTCTGAATGAAATGAGATTCTCAGAGGGAGATTTGTGTACCAGGAGATTGCTGACCTTCGGCCCCAATTTTCACACAATGTATTAAGCTGACAGCCTTACTTCCAAGCCCTGCTGCACCAGTTCTTTGCCACTTGTGTAGATCTGTGTGCTGCAGAGAGCAGGGCTAGGTGAGGCTCTCCTGCCCCAAAATCCCATTACTAAAGGAAACTATAACATTTTCTTTGTGTTATGGAAAAATAATCCAGGACATCATCACTCACCAGCTGGAACTGAAGCACTATTATTCATCTGCCATGCAATGCCAGCAACTAAATCTTTGTATCCAGACTCTGAAAAACAAGGTTTGAACTTATGTAACATTCACTTGACCAGTACCTACACTTTAATAGGTACTGATAGGAAAAATTAAAAAAAAAAAAAAAAAAAAAAAAAAAAAAAAACAAACAAACTTTCTTCCCATACAATCTTCTGGAAACAAATACACAATAGTTGATGTTTGCACATTCTATATTGCTGACAAGCTGAACCAATGCTAAATTATATGTATGAACCAAAAACTGTGTTCCCTTAGCACTTGCTGCTCACTGAAGCCAACAAGCAGTACAGCTGATCTGGCTGGTTAACCTACGAGTTTTATTTGCTACCACTCACATTCCAGCACCTTACTGTGTCTGTCCTTGTTCTCTGAAAGCTGACACTTCTTTCCTGCATCTGTACAACAAGTTTCTGGCACAGACCAAGCCAGCTCTTGAAGCAGCACAGGTTTTTTTTCCTTCATTTAAGGACAGACTGTGGCTGCTGTAACCTAATCCTCCTCATCATACCTGCGGCAGTGGCCCTGCAGTTGCACATTCCTCAGCTGATCCTTGCCTTTACAAAGGATGATACCTTTAAAAACCAGAAGCCTTCATCCAATAGACCTTTGATATGATTTCCCTGTGATTATAGCAAGCATTGCTGACCTCAACAGCTTAGCCTTTAACCTTAAGAGCTAGAAGAAGTCAAAAGTATTTACAAACTGAGAACAATTTGCTCTGCCATTTAATTTATTTTTAGTGTTCCAATATTTGATGTAAAGGCAGCCAGTAATTTATGTTGACTTGCAGCCCTCTGTCCCAGCCTAACATAAGCAGCTGTAGCAAAGTGATTGAAGTGATTGAAGATGTCACTCAGACAGAATGAAATCTTGTATACAAAGTAGTGAGAGCTCCCACTAACTTCAAAGGCAGCACAACTGCACCTACAACTCCATAGTTATGCACAAGTTATCAATAGACAGTATCACGTAAACGTAGATGTATTCACACTGTATATCTGTATGCACACACTTAACTATTATCCTGCTTCATATTTCAACACGATAAGGCACTGTATAACATATGCACATGCACTGGTTTTCTGAAAAAGAAACCCTGGTGTTTACAGTGAAGCATGGAGGAAAATATATTAGCTATAGTATTTATGCCTCGACTCTTGAAACAATAGACACCATGCAGAAGTATTTTTTTTTCAAGGAATAATCACAATATTGCACAAAAAGGAGCAATACTCATCTGTTTAAGGAGAGATGCTTCACTTGTTTTAAAATTAAAAAAAAAACAAACCTGTAGCACACATTATAACTGCCTAGAGGCTTTTTATTTAAAGAACAACACAAAAATACATTGAAGATTACCATTTTGCATAGATGCACATCGTAAACATATCTGGGAGGGGGAGGTGGCAAAGGCAGCATAAGAGGCGCCCACCTCGATCTTTATTTCACTCCATTTCTCACCTTATCATTATTCAGTAATGGCCATTTGTGTTGTTATGTTCTTCACCCAAGGCTTGCGCTTGCAGCCAGTCAGGCCACTTCCTTGGGAATTTGTTGTTAGCAAGTCACTAACCTGAAGGATGGTAATGACTCTTTTTACAGAAGTAGCAGTCTTGTCAAGGCCTATTTAGGAGACTCTTTAGTGCATGGTTCATTGACCTGATAAAATGAAGAAGCCATTATAGTTTAATGGGCCAAGGCTGAGCTCCCAATACAAGAAGCAAAGGCTCTATGCTAATGACAATGAAGAGCTGTTTTCTGCTTTTGGACTCTTACTACAAACTTAATTTAAAATACATTTGCAGAGACAAGAGAGCGTTGCTCAAAATAAGTTTTAAAACAATAAAGATTCTGTAGTGTCTTCTTCAGATTGTTATCTGAAGATGAGCCTGAGTGCTCTAGTTGGTCAAAGGAAAAGCCAACGAATGAATTTGTAATCTTAGTAAATAACGCCACATTAAGTGATTGCCAAAACATACTAAGAGTATTTCACACAGTAAATATATTTCACGTTAAACTGTGAAAGTTAAACAGAAGCTTATTAGGATAAATCCAAAGCAAACGTTTTATTGCCACTACGTTAGTGTGTTTAGCAGAAATGACAATGTATAGTACTGGATTCTGCTCAGTTTCTGCACCTGTCACCAAAATTCAACATACACCTCAGTATTACTCTGTACTTCAGATGAGTTTTCACTGAAAGCATCACTAACTCTCCTTTACAAGCCATCCTGACATTCTCAAATGAACTGCTTTAGTCCTGCTTCTGCTTTAAGGGCCTGAATTTCCAAAGGTGTTAAAGGAATACACCTAATTAAGCATTTAGTGCCAAAATACACTAAGTTGAAATAGTACCTATAGTCACATGCATATCCATTCATTTGCTTGGGCAACTGCTTATCATTCTGCACACACAATAGAAGAATCAATTGCCCTCGGGTCCTAGCAGCATGCTCCCTCCTGCCAGCTGAGATGGCATTTCAGCACAGCTCAGCTGCCAGCCTGTTTCTGCTCTGGATCCTTCCTTTCCCAGCAGCACTTAATTTCCTGCTCTTTTAAGAGGAGTCAAGGCGTAGTGCAACTCTGTGATAAGTTATTTTGCCAGAAAGGTAAGTGGTAAGAACCCCAAGCTTATCTTTATTCAGTTGGAAAGACCAGCACTGAAGCCTTCTGCTGGGCTGCACCTTTACAGCCTGAGGTGCATGAGGGCAAAAGCAGCTGTGTTTGGCTAATAAGCATCTTGTGAAACCTGGCTATTCCTACAACCTCAGCATTCAGGTCTGAATGAGTTCCACACAGCAATGAGCCTTCATAAAAGCTGAAGGTACTCAGCAGTTTCCAAACTGCCTCACTGGAGCTTGTCCCTTGTCCCTGAAAAGGCGTGCAAAGCCTTTTAAATCCATAGCAGAAAATAATCTAATAATCTTTTTTGTATAAATAGTTATTTATGTCTTGATATCAAACTAATAGAGTGCACAAAAAACGTCTCCCCTCCTCTAAAAAAAAAAAAACAAAAAACAAACACCTTTATTCTTTGTCATTCTATTAAACTGTACTAATTGCTACAGTATAGAGAATGTCAGAGAAAGAAGACGTCTACTTTCACATATTTCTGCAACATTCAAGCCATGCCAGTATTAACAATGATGCACTTCAATCACAAGAAGCCACACCAAAGCCTCGTTTTTAAAAGCTACAGATGTTACTAAGACACGATCATAAAATTGCTTTATGTCTTATCCACGTTATTACCTCAATAACTGCAATGGAAATGCAAGGCTAAGTTTTAAAGAGACAAATGTAATGACTGCTGGAGAAAGTCTAATCCTTCACACTTTGTGCTGCTAACAGCCTTTCTGTTTTATCCTCTGAACAGCGATCGTTTGTGTTGTTTCATCCATTTCCATTGCCTTTACTGACTATTGGAATCACAGTTCCAGGGTAAACAAGGTGAGAAAAGTGTCTTTTCCACCCTCCTATTTCCTATCGGGAAGGTTTGTAGCAAAGGAGGCCTCCCAATAAGTTTTCTAATCCAGATAAGCAGGGCTAAGATATTTGACAGCTGTTTCACGCTCTTCATCATCATCTGAAACAATCAGTACGCATTAGAGAGTACTTTTCCCTTTACAAAGGTGATAATTAGATAACAAGCTGAGATTAAAGTAATTACAGTTAGACAGCTGGCAAGGCAGCACAGTCATGTTGAAATATTGTTGATACTTCAGCATCTGGTTCTAATAACAGCACAGGCTAAAAGATTTTACATTAATTACAGCACATAATTTAATATAAACATATTTAATTACAATTGATGAGCGATAAACTGTTCAAGAATGACTTAACCCCTTACACATGTCAAAATGATTGGAACTTCATATATATCTTTCCACGTTAGGCACGAGCTGCAGTCGATATGAAAGGTTAGGAATCTCAATTATTTTTTTTTTTTTTTTAAGAAGAGGTTCTACCTGGCAAGGTGAATTATCGATATGTTATTTAAATTTCATTCAAAAACACGTTTAAACTGATTGATAGCATACTCCAGCATTCAGGACCAGCTCCAGTAAGACGTTTAGACAGCTTGCAGCTAAGCCCAAAATTGCTATCTCAAAAATTCCATTGCAGTTGCTACCCAGCCCTGAGGCACCTACAGCTCCCTGGGGCCCCTAAAGTTTTCCCAAGGATGCTCTCAAATACTCTGATTTTATCAAAGCGAGGCTGCACAGAAACAAGCTTCTTCCTAAAGCACTTTGGCATCTGGAGCAAGTGTCTGTCCCAAAGGTGCAAGGACCCGCATTTGCATTTGAAACAGTCATCGGAGAAGATGCCAAACAGACTTAGGGGTGTAGCTGGGAAGCTCTCAAAGGTACGTGACCTAGCCACTAATTTTCTGCATCACACTTAATCTCATACTTCTCTTTGACCCCATCAGCACACTAATTTCGTGTACATACCCAATCAAAAGTGTTCGTGATAACAACCCAGAGCGTACAAACCCACCACTAAAATGAGTCATATTGGAAAAAGGATGAGGAGTGTTATCATTTTGGCTTAGCAGAAGTGGCAGTATCCTTTGCTGCACTACTACTATCCAAAAGCAACAGAGCAGAAGCAAGAGCAAAGCAGAATGAGCCTCCAGCACCAAAGCAGCACTTCACAGACAGACCTGTTCAGTCTGCTTGTGGATTCAATTCACTGTTTCAGCATTTTTCCAATCCTGTCAGTGAAGTGCAAGACAGATATACAATATTACTTTGAAATCACCCATGTTCACAAATACAGAAATTAATCCTTATGGAGATACACATACACCTGATCAGGTTGATTACAGTGTCAAAGTAGCAGTAAAAGACAGCACTGCTCACGTGCCCTTGTGGATCATTACCCCTCCATCTTATTTGTATCTTTCAGAAGTAAGCACAGGGAGTAAAGCTGTCAATAAAACCCTCACTGGTTTCATAGAATAGCCAGATAACAGATGTTTCTGGTCCCAGAAATCACTGTAAAAGCTTCATTATGTAAATCACATTATCACAATTCTATATTAGAAAAGATTTCGGCATCCTTTCTTCTTTCCACTCCCCCCTACATATATCACCTAATTCTGGCTGAGGGACGGTGTTTGTTCTGACATCCATTATGTCTCATATCTCATGTGAGATATGAACTTATATTTCAGTTCATCTTTTGTGCTTTATACAAGTCTACCAGAGATCCAGACCTTTATTTCTTCTTCCATATTCAGTCTGCTTCCCTTATCTCCTTGTGTCACTGCAGAGTTTTACATCGTGTCCTTCATCTGCATCCTCCATTCAACTTCTTGATTACAGAGGGTAGGCACACAATGTAAAACAGCATTCTATTTTCCCTCTCCACTCTAAACAGACAACCTCAACCAACCAAACAAAAATAAAGAAACCTGAAAACCACATCTGCTCTGCAAAGCACTCCAGATGCAATGCCTACTGGCCATGCTGCAATTGTTCTGTGCGAGTGCTCATGCCTCCTTAGAGCTGACACGCTTCAAGGCAGAAATTCCTTTGCCTGGCACATTTACCTTTTGCAAAGCAGTGTACACTTTGAGGTGAACACAGGGCATTCAGTTTTGATGCAGGTTCAGAAAAAGACTTCACATTCACTAAATACAACACAACTGAGGGACAGAAGGAGACTTACAAGATCAGTGGGGTGGGTGACACACAGCTCTGTGCCTCACAGACCACAGTAACCCCAGTACATGGTATCTTCACTGAAAGGTGTATTTTGTACAAACTAAACAAGTAATGAAGTTCATTTACAGGGACAGAAGTTTCATCTCATTCTTTATTATTTAAAATAGATTTGGACTCTAGGTGTGATTTAAGAGAGGCAATATTTAAAAATTAGCCTATTTACCATGACCATTTTAAGGCAATTTACATCCATCATTACTTCTTACAGGTTACATATACACTAATGTCCACCCATGTGTACACATCACAGCACTAAAGAAAGAAAAACTGCCTGTGTCTGAAGAGCAGTAGGCGGTTTTGACGGACATATGCTGCAAGGACAATGTGACTGCTTAATAAAACATGCTAAAAAGACTGGAGATGATAGAAGCTGCTGGACCATAGCCATGCGTGTTAGCACTATTTGACCTTTTCGCTCCCATTAAAGAAGAAATAGCTCTCAAGTAACCAGAAATAGAGCCTGGGAAACAGATCCACGGCTTTGCTTTTTGCCTTTGCTGGCAGTCACTTTCCACTTCTTAAAAGAGAAATCTAGCAAGATAACAGAAGTTTCAAGAAGCTGCAAAAGTGCATTTGTTTTGATAAATTTATTCATATAGAACATTTTAAAAATGTTTTCCCTTACTTAATTTAGAGGAAAAGTATTCATCTTTCTGATAGGTGATAATTAACCATTATTCTGTCATAAACACAAAAGTACCTATGCAGCACTTAACTGAGCATTGTGTTAATCAAACTGCGTACTGTTAATCAAAGTATGAAACTAAAGCTTTGAAGTTTCTTATATGAAGTAAGGTTGTTTTTTGTTTTGTTTTGCCAGAGACAAGAGCTTGAACATCTTTGGAACTTAACTCATGAGCATACAGACAGGCCTTTGATTCAATTTTATCAAATCCAGTCTGATTCAATCTCAAAAATAAAACGTGACCAGCTGTCACAAAGACAGATTTTAGTAATTCATGCTGATGTTGAACAGAAAGGTTTAAAAACTTCTCTGCATCTGCAATTTTAATAGGTTGGGAACAATCCCCCGAGAATCCCAGATTTTGAGATAGATAAATATGTAGTTATCTTAGTCACTAAGAGATGCAGGCAGACCTGGAGCTCTGTGGAGCTGATACACTGCTATCACAGCTGTGAGAAACAGCAAACAGAAGGGTTTCTCCAAATTACTCAGGTGGGGGCCAAAGCAAAGCACACCAACCTTCCCAATAGGAAAATTGTCCAATGCACCTTCTCAGAAATCTGTAGCTATAAGCCAAGCACAATATGCACTGCTTTCCTCTAAGTAGAAGCCAAGGCTACCTGATCAGCTGCGTCCAAGCATAATGAACCTAGTCAAGCAAAACATTTTACATAAAACATTCATAGCCAAATAAAGTACAAAAAGTACGGGTTCAGATTTACTATTTTAAACACGGTGAAGAGAAATAAAGTTTAGGCATAAAGATATTCCATCCTTGCATATGTTTATGCATGTGTTAAATAAAGTTTACTGCTTATGTCTAAATTGATATAAGATATATATTGAGATATATTTCCCCACTTTTCACCAAACACATGAGTACCATATACTTCTCATAATGGAGGAGAAGCTGTGAACAACTTAAATGCTGTACATAAATGTCTTTGAATGAGGACATTGGCATGCTGATCCTGTGGAAATCTATGAACTAATTTACAGGCCTTCAAGAGCCCAATAATGGCTCCAACTCAGCACAGTCATATGATTAATATAACAAATCCACTACTGGATTTCACTTCCATCCTATTTAAAGAAAACATACAAGCCAATCTGACCTAGTTCAGTCTTGCTTGAAAACCCTAGAGAATTATGCATAAATATATGACAGAAAACTCATTTAAGAACAGATTAACATGTAAATCTAGTTTGAATTATTCAATTTACACCATTTCTATTTTTCTCCAGAAGTTGAGCAACACAGACTGCGCTTACAGAAAAGTCTGCACATCTTAAGTGCTACATCTCTACCATAACACATCCCTTTTTCTTAAATTGAATAATATATGAAAGCCAGACAAAAACTGCTGCAGGTGGATACTTCCCTGAAGGTAGTGTTCTATTAAATAAAGGAAACAAAAGAGGAATTTGTATTAAAGACCTCACTCTAGAAGTAGGCAGTGGTGGTTTGGACTATGTGGGCATAGATTTCTGGATTTCAGCAGCTTCAGTATGCAGATTGTCACCCAAGTGGATGCCATTAAAAACAACAGAAGAACCCTACACTGGGCAAGAAGAACGTGCTCAGCTGATACGTGCAATATGCATGGAAGCAAAGTCTAAAAATGTGAAGAAGGTGATTAAAAGATGTTATTTTTAATAGTCTGTATGAGACTCAGTCTTCATAAAACATTGTTTTCTCTGTTTGTATGAGACACTGAACAAGTTTTAGTAAGAGTCTCGGTAACATAAGGTTACAGAACAGATGAAATTATTAACAACTGCACCAGTGCGAACATTCTTTCAGAGGTAGTTTGTTCACTGCAAAAAAAATGTCTGTTTTCACAAAAACATTAAGAATTTCAACTCTTCTTTCCCTTTGTGGCTAATCATAGATTCTGTATCTTCAGTTCTGAAGCTGGACTGTAATGCTAAAACATTCTGTGCTCTGTTTGTGTACTATTTGCTCGATTAATGAAATGGCAGAGATTAACAAGATTCCAGAAATCAGAACTGGTCAATCTGACACCAGAACCACAAGACTGATGCCCATCTCCACCTAAAATCTTCAGAAAAGGAAGCCTTCCTTACCCTTTCATGAACGTGGTTGGTAAAACAAATCCTGGATTACCTGAAATGTAATCAAACACTGCTGAAAGACAGTCCTGCAAGTCATGAAAATATGAGCACAAGCACCAGGAAAATCAAAGATTATTCAGAACCCTACATAAGCTGTGCACACCTTAAGCTTGAATGAGATTACCTCAGCTCAGGCAGAAAAGGCCAGTGAAAAAAACTGAAGAGTTCAGAGCCATTACACAGCTTCCTTTGACTGAAGGTGCAGACTTTTGGCTAATCCAGTCAACAGAGTCTGAGATATGAAGCACTATCTTTATTTAGGGTGCTAGCACTCTTAGTTATTATTCCTCATGGATACTATTGCCATCTCCATTTGGCTAGAGAACACTAAGCTTGAGGTGTAAGAAGTACTTACGATTGCATTTGCATTGTACAAAGAGCCAAAATCCAGCATATCAAGGACAAGAAGCGAAAGGCTTACCTAGAACTACTCTGGCTGCTTACAAAACATGCTACATGAAAACTGGATCAAATCCCATTGTGCATCTCGTTTCCAAGCTGTGCAGCACACCAAAGACTGAAGACTAAGTGACATTTGCAGGAAATACCAAACAATTTCAATTTCTTTGTACTTATTTTTGTGCATTAACTTTTAACTATAATTCCTGAAGTCATTACCTTCAGCTATGCTAAAGTAAAACAGGAGGGGGAAAAAAAAAGAAAGAAAGAAAGAAACCCACACATTTACCTAAAATCTTTTTGGCACAGAGATAAAAGCAGTAGATTTAGGAGGAGATAGAGTAGTGGAAAAGGTGAGGGAGCATTTAGAGCAACCTAAACCTTGATACTAAGCTTTGGGAGCCTCACAGCTGCAGAGCACAGCTTGGCAGCCTGCAGAGAATCAGAGAGGAAGGCTGCGTGGCAAGCTGCCAGGCAAAACAGTGAACTTCCAGCATCCCACAGGAACTGCATCACTGCATCAGGGGGTAAAGGGAGCCACTGAGTAATCCTCAGGGTCTCGACCAACCCTGTCCAAGATCAGAAAGTGAGCCTCCTAGAATGAGGAACACCAGAGGAGTGTTTAGAGTTTTGATAAATGCCAATACAAACTCGAATAGATCAGAATATTGTGCTTTGTTGGGTTTAAGTGTATTTAGTAGAAACAAGGCTATAAAAAAAAAAAAACCAACAGAACAATTGAGAACACAGGTGATTCCCAAAATCATGCCCACCAATGGCTAATTTGCATTTTTTCCTATGTCTTTGTTTATCTGAGTAGCTGCATACTTTTGTAAAGTGATAATACCTACATTAAAATATGAATTACCTTGGCAGACTTAAGTTACATACTCAGAAATTTATCTGCTTAGAATAATCAGGGATCTGATACCCACATTAATCTAAGACTGAAATTCTTTATCTTTTTTGAAATATACATTGCCAAAATGGAACGTCTTATTAATATTGAAGGACATTAACTAGTAAAAGTCAGATAGTTCAAAGTTAAATAGAATGATCCGTTGTCCCTAAGCACTGATACACATATTCACAGAAACATCCAAGAACTTATCTGCTCTAAACTCAACAGAGCAGTACTGTTGTTAATTGAACATGGAGAATGGGTTTGTTGCATCAGCTGTGTTCCTTTCTTCTAAGAACACCCTATGGAATACCAAATGTACTAAATATAGCTGTCAACATTAAAAGCATGCAACTCAGAAGTGCTATTAAAGAGCTAAATGTGCTTCACTCGGCATTATAAAGCCAAAGCCCTCTTTAAACATACGTCATGTTATTAGAGACAATTCACATTAATGTAAAAATCATCATACTTAATATATTTTACAAGACATGTCTAGGCTACTTCCAGGCTCAAGTTCCTCCATCTCTTTCCCACTGACTGGTAGTTATTAGTAATGAATCAATACTGTTTCAAGTAAGACAAAGAGAGTTAAGCATAGCAAATCGATACATTAGCTTCCCATTCCAAGCTGACTGACTCCAGATAAAGATTCAAAAATAAGAAGTGATTAAACACCCACAGAACTTTGGCAACATCTTATTCTGTTGCAATTACTACTGCGCTCTCCAGACACTATAAATTTTCAGATACCATCCTATGCAACTGTTAGCAATTTTTGGTAAAGAACACTGGGAGATTCCCAGGAAAGCCTCTGCTTAGTGACTAGTAACAGCTGTTCGCGTTTTCTGATGTACATACTGAATTTATTGAAGAAATAAAAAG
The DNA here is from genome assembly GCF_026119805.1 of Tympanuchus pallidicinctus. Lineage (NCBI taxonomy): Eukaryota > Metazoa > Chordata > Aves > Galliformes > Phasianidae > Tympanuchus > Tympanuchus pallidicinctus. Next base: position 2,014,330 of record NW_026294747.1, read on the forward strand.
CAAATGAAAGTAAGAGAGCCTAGAAGTAACTAGGCCTGAGAAATAGCTCACTGAAATCAGAATAACTGTTCATGCATTATACACAGTTAGCTACGTATTTGCTTATTAACACAAAGTGCAACAACAGCAGCAGAGCAACAAGATCCCAGGCTGCAGCAAACAAGGAACTGCTGAAGCACAAGTGCCACGGGCACAGAAATAAAGGACAGACACTGTCTACCTTCAGAAGGCTGCAGATACACAGGGATCTCCAGCAAGATGCCCTTGCCTCCACTGCCAACCCTTCAGTGAGGTCTGGGAATGGCTGGACCCTGGCTGCACCCTTTCCAGTCACTCAGCAATGTATTGCATTGCATGCAGCTGAGCTCCCTTGGTTGGCTCTGCCTTCCCACCAGGTGCTCAGCCACTGCTTCAATCTGCAACTTAGCATTTCTGTGATACTTACTTTTAAAGACCTCTTGCTTCCATCTCTACAGTTCCTTTCAAACTAACTTCACCTCAAAGATCCTGTTCAAGAGCAAATTTAGAAACAGAAGCTATTCCTCTGTAGAGCACTGAGAGCACTGGTAGAAGTTCTGTTCTCTGAGGAATACTGGAGTTCAGCATTGCTAGAAGTAATAACAAAATACTTTAAGCAAAACACACTCATTTAACATGACCCCTGCTGCGTACCTCTGTTAGTCTGTTTGCTCTTAAAACATGCAAAATTCATTTCAAAGACAGAAGACTTTAAGAAATGTGGTATTGAGCACAGCAAGTAAGCCAAGCATCTCACTTAACTTTTTTTCTCTGTCTAGTTAGCCTTTTTATTTCCAACAAACAAGATAATTAAATGGCTTGATCACCTCTTATACATCGATAAGCAAGAGTTTTTCAGAAAGGGAAAGAAAGCATATTCTCCTCTCTACAGTAAAACAGGTCAGTCTGAAACTCTAAAAGAACCACAGAGCAGTAAAGTCTCCTACAATTCAGAATATTCTTCGGCAGGGCACTAACGAAAAAACTAAGTCTGACACTTCACCACAGTAACTGAAACATTCACGTTATTGATGTTGGCATGGTCTAAAAAGGAAAACGTACCCATAGCAGAACAGCAAACTCCTTTTCCTCTGGATAAATCCTACCTAATGTTCATGTCAAACACTGATCTTGTTCTTGGCTGTTCCAAGTCACCATTCCCCACTTTCTCCCTCCATCCCCCCAGAAAAAAAAAAAATAATAAATACAGAGGAAAAGAAAAAAAGAGTTACAAAAGCATAAGCTATCATCCAGAAAAGATTTCTCCCTTGTTTACTTTGTAAACCACATGTTATTAGAGCCAAATCCCACAGGCCTTGTTTTTGTCAAGATTCCCAGTGACTTCAGAAGTCATTTTGACTAGCCCTTCCTCAGCTGGGAAAGACAAATCCAATCTTTGCCTGACACACAGCAGAACCCTCTTATGTAGCTCAGCATCTCTTTATTATTGTTTGCTGTCACAGAGCAGCAACTTATGGCTACGATTTTCCCATTGCAAGCATGCAATAAGGAATAGTCAGACTCTGATTAGATATTACAAAACCTTCTCGGAAGGTTTTCTGAACCTCAGCCAGCGGGATTCCCTGCAGCACTAAGGGCCAGCCTTGCTCCCACTGTAGTCTGCGGGACTTCTGCCAAGGATGTAAGTGGCATTATGACTGGTCTCCAGCAGCAGATAGTACCCATCACACTCAAGATGTGATTAAAGACCTCCCCACCTGCAAATATATAATAAATAAAGGGCTTAATAGCATAATTAATTATAACAGCTTTTAATCCACAATAGACAGCACCATAGGTTTTAGGTAGCCCGCACAGGCCAAACAATTCATTACATCAACATTTTCTCGACATCAGTTTACAGCAAGACTGCAGAAGGACTCAAAAGAGAGATTTTCAAGAACCAGAGATGACAACAGCAAGAAATAAAATAAAGTGAAATCAAAAGAATACCACCACAGCCTAGACCCACAGACAGAAATAATTCCACACTGTGTACACAAGCTTCCAACAAAGGTTTTCTCAAAAAATGCATGCATGATGGGCAGCGATTTTTGAATATTAAAGTACTGCTACTAGACTTTTCCTTTTCCAAGGTACCAGGCAGAGATGTAGCAGTGTACACAAGTGGGGTGTAAAGTCAATGGGATTACATTTTCCTAATTATTTTCTGCTTGAGGTTTACATCACATACACAAAATGAGATCAGCCGGGACTTGCCTGTCTAACAAATCACTCAGACTTAAACATTGCTCAGATAAACAAAAGGGGGGGCAAGGCTGAGAAAAGGCAGAGGAGCGCTTCTTCAATCACAGTAGCAAGGAACAAAAACCTGGAGGGGGAAAAAAGCTGTTGGACCGCCACCAAATCTCCCCCCACTAGAGACAAGAGCCCATCTGCTGAGCTCTGCAACTTAGCTTTAACTACCATTCAAATCGTGTCTCTGCAGAGATCAATCTGCAGAGCTGGCAGATGGACCCCTGCTTCCCTGAGTCGCTGTGTTATTTGTTTAATAAATTTAATTAATATCCATACTGCATTGGATTGCTCCCAGAAAGGGGGCTGCAGCTCTCTCTTTCCCCGATAGCAACATGATGAGTGATTTCCCAGAAAAGACCAGATAACAGTACCCCCAGGCCATTGAAAAATTAAAAGTGCCATGTGCTTACATTGCTTTGCATGTATTAATTTTTGCAGTGCACTCATTTGTTCTCAAAGCCTATTTTAACTTTACAAAAGTACGGGATTTTGAAAAAGTCGTAATTCATTTTGGTTTATATCAGTTACAAAATTAGCTGGAAAGAAAAAACCATCAAATCTACTTGGATTTCAATTTTTTTTCTTTTTTAATCTACTTGCAAGAGAGAAACAAATTGTTAATGAGAGCATCTCCTCAGGCAATATATATTGTCACAGTTTCTGCCAACAAGTTACAGGCGTTCTGGGTCATGTTGGACATGCTGTACTTTAATGCTTACGAACTTATTTTAACCAATAAAGACGTATTCAGCCCACATAAAACAATTTTTAAAAGTATGGAGGATGAAAGAAAAAAAAAACTACTAGCAAATGTTTACAGGGAAAAACATAATGAAGCAACACGTCAAGATATTTCAATAGTAGGAGAAAACGTATGATACGCACAGGTGTTGAGAACCAAAGTGTTGCCTTCAGCATTAGAATTTCATATTTGCTTCATTCAAAATGTTTTATTTTTCATCCTAAAAAAAGAAACTGAGGCATAAGTAGGAGAGTATGTCAGTGGAGCCTGTTTAACTCCCAGAATTGTGCTAAGTGGATACAATTCTGCCTGATTCCCATTTCCTCATGAAGTCACTTTGTATTTGGAATATTTTACTCTCGTGCTTATCAGCTTAAGCTCCAGCAGCAGATGTCCCAGAGATATCTTCAATATCTAACCTTTCCTAGTGCCATTTTCCAGAAGGAACCGTGGCAGGAAATGTTAAACATACTTCTGTACTTACCTGTGTTTCTAGGAAGGGTGAGAGATACCCATCCCTCAGCTCCAGGGACCAACCCCCTATTTCACCTGGAGTCAGCTTTATTTATTCAAACAGTTTAAATATCAGGCCTTTGCTAACTCAGCTGATCAAGAGTGAAGAAGATTTAAAAAGGAGACAGTCCTACAGACAAACTTGGAGAGGCACATAAAGCTCTCAGTTGACAATCTCCCCTCACCACACATTAAACTTTTCCACCACTGCTGCCTTTTTCATTGCAAATGTCTGACCTTACTGTCAGAAGGCAGAACAGTGAAAATATTAAGTGACCGTGGCCATTCTTCCACAGGCAGCAGTGATAAGAGTCAGGAAATAAGGGTTAGCACACTTCAGTGGTGCCCAAAATGCAACTGCCTTCTAGTTAGAGAATGAAATTCACTTGTTGATAGAGGATCTGTGAAAGCAATCCTGCACAGAAATGGGAACAACGGAAAAAAAAGCCTACACAGAACAGCCAGACCCCTCTGCATACTCTGTCCACATGTTTTCTAGCCACAGAAATGGGGATAGGAGGAGCCTCAGGACACAGCCTGGCAGTGTCCCCAGCCACAAAAGCAGGAGTTGCACCAAAATGGAGCACCCAGGGATCAGAGCTTACGTCACTTCTGGGAACTCGCTCCCTTCTAGATCTCAAGTACTGCAACACACAGCACTCACCTCAAGGAGGTGTTTAGTACAAAAGGAATGAACTTCTGCAGCTCAAGAAAGGTTGGCACATGCATAAACATGTATGTATATATATTTATTATATATATTCTTTTTTTTTTTTTGCAAGTCTAGGGTACTTGAGCATATTCTAGAAGATGATTCCTTAACATTATACTTCAGTAATCATTCAGTACTGTAGGCTCTAAATAGTTTCATTGTGAGTAAACTATTTTACAAAGTACACTTTGCCCAAAAAAGTGCCAAAAGGTACATTATTGTTTATAATTCCCCTTCTGGAAGAAGCCTACTATAAATAATCATCTTTTCCATCAAATGTCCAACTGTCTAAAATATTTATAAAGTCAAACAACAAGAAAAAAATAGAATGGCTAGCAAATGCATACATACCATTTTTATTCATTAATTTTACTGTGATTTTCAAAAATATTACTTACTATTCCTGTCCTATGTGCAAGGAAACTGAGATGCAGAGAAAGCAACTTGCCACTGTTACTTTCCAAAGCCAGAAGCACAGCCAAAAGCAGAACCCTCACTCACTTCTTCCAGTCCTGAAGCTTCCTTGGCAGCATCCAGAATGATCAGAGTACTTATCCTAAGTCTCAAATACAATGAACATGATGAATAACTATTTTTTTAATTAAAAAAAAAAAAAAAAGAAAGAAAATAGGATTAGCATTTTAGAGTGATGGAAAGGGGAAGAAGTACTGTTGCTTGACATAGTACGTCCCTTCAATTTCAAGAACTTCAGAACCAGGTACTCTGCATATACTGCACGACTTCCCTGCAAGTAACGCTACCACTCCTAAATAGGGAAGGTTTGATAGCCCAAGGAATTAAAATCCTTCCTGTAGCCACAGAACAGCCACTGCACAGCGTCGGTCAAAATTTCAAACCACGACAAATGCCTCTCAACTGTGACACTGAAAGCCAGTGGGGTGAGAGCGTACTCATCCTTTGTGCAGAAGACATCACTGGCTTCAATGCCAGGAAATTATAGAAGGCTGCAGACCCTGCTATAAAGAGAAACACACAGTGGACTCACCATTTCCCATAGGCTATGAATGCCTTGTAACTTGTGACTTGACGTAGGGGAGAAGTTTCCAGCTTTGTTTTTCACTGCCTTGGCAACCTCATTTCCTTACTATGATTCAGTTTTGTTTGCCAAAGGGAGGCAGGTCATTCGTTGTCTCATCATACTGAGCTGCCTCGATATGATTAACTTCTTTTTTTTAAGCCTCATTTCTCCCTCCATAACATTTTTGTAAATTGCTATTTATCATCCTCTAAACCTGAAATGAAAAATGTCTTGAATGACTCCTATATTTCATTTCCCAAAATAAAATGAAAATAGGATTTGAAACACTGCAGGGGAGAGGGAGGCGGAGTGAGGTGGGGAGAAAATTTTATATCTGATGGAAAATTCTTATTGTGATCATATAATTTCGCTTTGTAGGGGGACTCAGGGTTTTTTGGAGGAGAGAGCTTATGCTTTTTAGTTTTGTCAACTCCCTGAAGCCCTGAAAACTATTAAGAGCATCAGCTTGAGGATTTAATTTACATAAAAACAAGTCCAAAGGTCCAGGCACCAAATTTGTACTCAGACATCTGAAAAGGAAATCCAATTTTAATGAGACAAACTTTAAGACTAAAATTGCAGTTTTGCAGTTGTACTCAGGACAAGCAGGTTCCTTGGACCAAAATCTGTCTACATTCACAGCAGTACTAATTTCCACAATCTACCACACACTCATAATGCAATATGAGTTAATCAGACTACAGCTGCCTAAGTTTATTTTCAACTTCTCAATGATATGTTATTAACTGGAAGCCTAATTCACCTGACAGCCATTAAGACACACAATAACACTACTCATATTCCCCTGTGAAGTTATATGCATGCAAAATACTGAAGCAAGCGCAGGAAAGCAGTCACCTGTATAACAAATACACTGTGAAAACTTCACAAGATACAGCTGTAAGACATGAAAACCTGAATCTAACAGATTTAGACCTGAACTGCGTCAGCCCAACAGCAAAGCAAAGAAATCTTCAAAGTAAAACTCTCTTTAATTGCAGTGCAGAAGGAAGAAGTTCTTTGTAAAAGTAAACACATAGCACTTAACCTTTCCTGGTGATCTTTTTCTCCAAAAATTGGTTGGAGACTGAATTTATAATGCAAATTCCAGGATGAGAAATGGACAGCACTGCTATACCAGGGACTTTCTCCACAGCCTTACTTAATGTAAAACTACATTACATCTCTAATGTAAAGTCAATCATCAGTTCACACAGAACAGCTAATGGAATAATTTACCCTATGAAGGAAGCATCCTAAAAAGACACCTCCCTAAAGCAGGGAGGTATCACAAACATGAAAGGAAATTGTAAGTTCAAGAGGGCAAGTGGAGCTTCAAGCTGATCTGTCATCACATTATCTAAGTCAGAGAATTAGTTGCTTTGCATAAAAAGATAAAGGAGATGTTTTAATGCCATGACACTACAATGACGATTGACAAACAACCACGTGCTTTTTCAGGATGACAAATGTATAGAATGACTGCTACTAAAATATCAGCTAGAAATTCTTGCTAAGTACGTATGGAAATGTCAAATGGACTTCCCATGGATCAAAAAATCATTGAGAAAGAGACACAGTTCCTATCTGTGGAGATCCAGAATCCAGCTGTTTAATTTTACCAAATCCAAAAAGAGACTAGCTGAAACCATAGGTCTTAAGAGGCTGAAAAAGTCTTTTAATTCAGGATACACTCAACCGATGAAGCATCAAAGGCTGACTGGCAACTCATTCACATGGTGATCTGCTAAGCAGCAGTGGACACTTATTTATACACTCAGAAGGGAACATAACATTAGCATAAGTACCTTCACCATGCAAGAATTATGAGAAAAGAAGCCAGTTAGGCAGTATTACTTTTCCCAGATGTGATCTGCCCCATTTGCTGTTGGACTCTGCAATTCACTCCAGATTAGAGTTACTAATGTAGGGAAGAAAGAGAAGATGGGAAGAAGAAAAGTCGATCTCACGTTCCAAAAGCTCCACACAGAGGCTGTAGGTAGAAGTGGGTAACAAGGAGCTCCTGCAATGGGCAGTGGCAGTTTCTAGAACAGATAAGGAAGACTCTTACTAGGATCTAGTGAGTGGGTACTGCACCACCTGGGAGATGAATCATCATTTACAGAACTCAAGTGCCCTTAACAAGGATGAGCTTATGCTAATAATGCAACCTGACAGTCTGACATTCCATTACTGACTTCTGAGGTCACTCTGAATTTTTACATAACAGTTTCTCCTCCATATCCTACTAATATTTTGATTGCCAAACCAATACCACTGACTTCTATTACTAGTGCACCTGAACCATTTCAATGGCACTAATTGATCAAGAACTAATAGAAACTTCAGGTAGTGGATGTTTCAAAAACAATGTTGTATGGAAGTGTACTAGTTGACAACTTTTGTGAGAATAAGGTAGTATCATCAAGTTTCCACTGCCCAACCAGGTTGCAAGATTTCCAGTTGCTGTTGCTCCCATTGCACTTTCAACCAGAAGCAAACAGGTAACACCATTGATAGGTCAGTATCGTCTAGTATTATTTTCATTAATTCACATGCATCCACTCCAGAATGACCCAAAGACAAAGTAGAAAATATTGCAATCACTACGACAAGCAAAATAATGGTCCACATTCTGAACTTGAACATGACATCTGCAGCTAACTCCAATGGCACTGCAATTCAAACACTTGGAAATCTGACTGCACTGCAGCTAAGCATAAGTTTATGAATATATCTAAGAGAAGTGAAAACTCAGAGCTAGCTGGAGGTATTGTGAGCCACTGAGAGTGAAAAAGTAAATCATGTGAAGAAGGAAGTGGGAGAACCATCCTTCATATACATATGTGCATGGAATGTATGTTATAGATATGAGAAACAATGTGAAAAGCAGCTCTAAAATGCCAGCACAGAAAAAAAAAAAAAAAAAACCCTTGTTTTGGAAGCTTCCTTCAAGCATCTTACCAAAAATTCACAGGCTGAGTTAACACTATTCAGAAAATTCAATGCCTCGGTGAAGAATTTCAGCCTGGAACATTTCATGTTCCTAATTAACCTATCTTAGTCAGGAAAATAAGGATTTTCTGCACACATCTAAAAATCTGGAGGAGTGCCAAAAGCCACCAGTATAGCTGCTGTTAAATACTGACAAATCAGTATTTTTGTATTAAAAAAGAAAAGACACTGTAAACATCAGTTTATTACATTATTGTTTGAATGCCATGATTTTCTTATAAACAAGTTCTTGCTGCAGGTATTTACATATATGTATACTAATGTATATATTTAACACTGCAGCTCAGAAGACGTGGAGCAGAAGCAGCAGCATTATCAATGAACGTGGAAGCTGCCTGTCGTGAAATGCATTACAGCCTACAAATCAACACACTCTGCTGCAGTCAGACATGTCCAGCTCTCCATTCACCCAGCCTCCAACATCCCTATTTTATCACACCAATAGGAAAAGCCTATTTTACTCCTTCAGGTCAAAACCAAATGTGTGGTGAATACTTCTCCAAATTCAGAAACATTTGCCTCCTCTGAAGGAACTAAGACTGCTACAATACTTTGTGTAAGCCTTCAAAGTGCAGACAAATGAGAGTCAACAGTCACACTGTGCACTGATGCATCTTCTCTTTTGGACAACGTTCTTTTATGATGCTGTGGAGACTGGGCACCAGATGGACTGCATGTCTTTCCTGTGTTACTTTTGGTCAAAGAGTAACCTGAAGCTCAGTCTTCCAACAGATAAAGAAAAAAAATAATAAACTGCCCAGCAAAGAAAGAAATTGCCACAGTACACATCTCCTGTAGGCAAATCAGTCTCAGAAATCCTGAGGTCCCTGAAAAAGATAGCACAGCAGCAGGCCTGCATTTTGCCTTAACAGTCTTGTCATACTTCACGTTATGTTTCAATACATTTGTCCATTTCTGGAACTATTCCTCTCTTAGATTTGAGATAGAAGAACTCAGAATTATCTTAAAGTTTATAATCAAACATCATTTAAAGAGCAGGTCAAATGGTCTTTACTGGTTGTTTAGTTCTCTGCAAAATACAAAGTGAACAGGTCTCCCTCAACTTCCTTAGAAGACACTACAGAAACACGTATTGCTAGGTTCAAACTTCCCTAGCAGTTTCACAGAAGTTATTTTTATTTCCAAGCGTAGGATAAGATTCCCACATTCCCAAGGAATGGCTTACAGGATGATCTGTACTTTGTCAAGGCTCTTCTAAATTGTAAACACTGCAAGAATACAACACATGCTCTGAAATTGGTACTAGCTGTTTACCTGTAGAATTAAATATATTAATTATAAATATCAATTACCTTAAATGAAAGAAAGCTTTTCTTCTTGTAATTACCTGCCACTGCAGCACTAACTGGATTGCATCCTTTCTTAAGAACTGGGGGTCCCAAACAGGACCCTGCACTTAGACACCCTTTTTGTCCAAAATTGTCTAAGTAGCAGCAACCCTTTAAGCACTGCTATGTAACCACGTCTGTGAGGAAGAGAGGTTATGACTCCATGGATGATCTGGGAACAGATCTGTTTTTGCAGAACTCTGCTGATAAATTGCCACCTCTCTCTGAATAGCAAAGACTGCTGGATTGTGAAGTTTATTTTTAACTGATAGTTAACTTTAACTTACAGTTATATTCTAATTTATAGTTATTTAAAATTTAATTACAGTCATGTCACTCGAAGCTTTGTATGGGCTTTCTTTTTTAATGGTAGACATAAATCAGTAAAATAAATTAAGTGCCACTGCCTGCTGCACAGTTATACGGCAAATTAATGAAATCACTCAGGAATACACAGGTAACACAGGCACCAACAGTGCTGAATCCAACAAGTGGAGCAAATGCCTTATCAAAGCAGTGGTGCAGACAGGAGGGAGGCCACCAGCTGCAAGGAAGCAACACTTCCCTCCACGTCTCTGCTGACCCAACCCCTCACCTTTGTGAAAATGCCGTGAATTTCAAGAGCAACATGTTCTGGAGATGGAGACTGTAAGGCAGCCATTCTGTCCCCTTGTTGTGACTGAGGGTTTCTTTTCTGAGGACTGAGAATATTAACCCCAATACCCTCACCTAATCCTGAAAAGGATATAGCAGCTCAATTCTGACTATGTAAATAGCCTATCCATTTTCGGTTGATGGATTTTTTTGATGGTTTTCTGCTGGGTTTTTTTCCTTTCTTTTTTCCTTGCTTCCTCTCCTAAAATGTTGTGTAGTCCTGCTGCTCACTGTTAAACAGCTTCTGAGTTTCACCACTGAGGTGCTATGTGTCAAGGGTGGATGAAGTGATCCTTTTATATCAATTAGCAATTACTGTAAAGTGCTTTGGGGTGAAATGCCACAAAGGATTAGAACTTCAAGGAAAGAATAAGCAGCAGGAGCACATGAACTCATAAATGGCATAGATCCTATTTTATGTAAATTGCCCTGGTAATAAAGAATGAGCAAAAGGTCAGATAAATACAGAAAATGACATATAAGCAGAGTAGTCTCTAAATAGAATGTTTTTTCCAGTTTTCTCAGGCACTAGCACGTCTCTAGGCCAATAGCTCCCTCATCTGAGCATCTACAACATTCAGTAATACAGTATTTGTGGGTTTTAGCACCCTGTGAGCTAATTTCATTCCAGGCTGAGTAAAACATGTAACATCTATCAAAATCTTCACCAAAGATGGCAACAGAACAAGACCCCAAGCAAATAAACCTACCTGTGTGACCTACTGTAGGGAACCTGCTTTGGCAGGGGGGTTGGACTCTATGATCTCTGGAGGTCCCTTCCAACCCCTACAATTCTGTGATGCTGTGAAACCTGCCTTCTCTTCCCAAGAGATGCACACCTACTCCCCTCACACCCAGTCCCAAGAAGATCACTATTCAGTGATTCACAGAAGAACCACTTTTACACAGGACTAATGAATTGAGACAGGATAAAGAAAATCTAAACTACTCAAGGCTGCAACACACCGGTAAAGTAACATAAACATACCTGGTTGAGAAGCCTTGCAGTCTGAGAGCTTACAGTTTCATTCTAAAGAAAAAATCATTTCTCATTTCTGTATTTTCATACCATAATAAACAACCTTGCATCAGCTTTCAAAGGCAGATTACAATGTTTTCAACAAAATATGTAAAAAGAAAACAAGTGAAATGAATCACTGATAGAATACATTTATTCTACTACCAATGCATCAAATCAATGTTTCATTAAATAGGAGCTAAGAGCTAAAGTGCTTCTGCTGCTCACATCCAAAATTTAAGAGCCATTGAAATGCAGAATCAATTGACTAGATCATTTGACTAAAATGTGGCTAGAGGAGAAGCAAAGCGTAATTATCAAAGCCACCGCAAGTCATATTTTATTCTAAACTCTTGCATTAATTTTGCACTAAATAATCTAAAAGTAGCCTGTGCTATGTAGTTAACAATATGGCTATTTACAGCACTGGCAGGTCACGTCCTAGCTCTTGCAGTTTGACTTTACTCTCGTACCACTCTTCACTCCAAACCAAAAAAGAACACATGAAGATCAAATTATACACAGTGCTTAGTGGAGCACTTAAAGGTACCCCCCAAGCAGGCAACAAAATGCTTCATTAATAGTATGGAAAGGACATTATATTTAATATTTTACTGATGCTTTCTGAAAAGTAAACACTGCAGTAACCAGGGAACAAAACAACATACAAGATATCCCAAAATCTTTAAAACAAATTAATTTTTTTTCATCTCAATGCAAATAAGCAAGCAAATAAATAAATAAGTGACCCAATGCCACGTGTCTCATTTAGCATGATTTTCAAACAGTGCATCTATACAGTTTCTCCATCATTAATTCCTCTTCCTGTGTTTCCAAATGTCTTGCAGTTCTGCTAAGTATTGGTTCATTAGTGTTAAAAACGCTACCTTTTATACATCAGACATTTCACTAGTGTGCTTATTTAATGCATAGCCACAGGGGCTTGAAGAAAAAATAGCATACAAAAGAGATCTCCAAACCATTTTTCCTTTGAAGTCAAATCATTCCTTTTTAATAGGTTGGTTAAAACTGATTTAGAAAAAAAAATAGTGACCTACTCATTTTTATAAGATCCCAATAAATGTTCTTTAATCTAGCCTAATTATGCAATTGCAACACAGCCTTGAAATGTTCTGTATGCACATGAGAGGGGTATGAAGGAAAAAGTGATAAAAAAGACTCATCTCCCACTAAAAGACAGAACTGCAAGTCAGCAGACAAAAAATTCCCAACTCTGCTCCAGAATGGCTGTCTTACCACAAATAAGAAAAGCCATAAAGAGGCTTGTTTCTTACCTATAAAACAGGTAATGGTTGCTCCTGGCCTCAAAGATGTTAAACCACTTCATTTGTTAGTATTTGTAATGCGTTTCTGTCTGCACATACCAACATAGACAGGATAGTCATCAGGAAACACTACAGAAGTTCTATAAAATATTTAACCATTCATTTTCAATTTTTATGGTAGCTCTCATTTTTTAAAATGCAGACACAACATTCCAAACAACTACTTAATAAACAATTACAGCTCTAGCACTGCCTTGAGCTGAAGCTGTTGAATTGCAAGAAATGTTACAGAAAGCACTAACCACAGAATCACCAAGGTTGGAAAAGACCTTCAAGATCATCCAGTCCAACCATCCACCTGTCACCAACAGTACTCACTAAAATACTATAGTGGATGTTGGAAAACATTTTGGCTAAGCAGCTGACTGTCAAAGTTGGAAGTTACGCATGAAACACCATTCCTTGGCTCCAGCATTGCTGCCCTGCTCTGTCCTCTATGTCAGCGTCCAGTTTTTCTCTTCTACAAACTGCTCCAGACTAAAGGCAATATACTTTCCTAGAGCAGAAGGCCAGGATTTGAATGGACCTCCAACATCAGATATTTTCTCCCACATCTCCCTCTATGGTCACACCTTAAAGCAAATGTTTAGAAGCACTTATATTTGTTAAACATTAGCTTATGTTATACGTGAACTCGAAACCTTTGGTATTTATCAAGTTCTTCATACATGCTCTTCAGTTTAAAAAAGCTTACTTAGCTTGAATTGGTTTTGCTCACTTCTCCAATTTCTGCTTTTGATAAGCAGTGGACCTGCCAAAATAAAAGAAGAAAGCAAATGCTGCCCAAAGTATCACTCATGTAATGAAAAAAAAAAAAAAAAGGCTTGTTTATCATACAGTTACCATAAGTTTCTGCAACTTTAAACAATAAATCCAACCTTTCAATTGCTTTTTCTCAGTTAAATATATTAACTGCTCATTAGCTGCAGTCAATAGTGGTAGAAGACCAGGAACAACCCCAGATCCAGACTGGTCCCCTGGTAAGCTCTTTAAAGGTAATATGTCCAATAAATTCAAACAGAGCCACGCAAGACAAAATAAATAGACCAAGATACTGCTGGGCAGGAAAACAGTATCAAAAGAAGGAAAAAATTATATCTCAGGGAACTTTATCTGAACAGAAAAGATGCTTTGGTGAAACAGTCCTAGTAATACATCCTAGGTGTGCTCTTCATACATGAACCACTACACAGTATTAACTGGAGTCGTGCACTGAGCTCTGCCATTGCAAGCTAAACCTTGCTCTTCCTGTAACAGCACTACCTTCCCACCTTTTGCTGCATCAAACAGGCTAAATCCTAGAATGAGATTGCCAGATTGCCTTGTTACTTCTTCATATTAGCAAGCCCCCTCTGTCTATGAGGCAAGAAACAGCAGCACAGGCAAGACCCAACAGTCCTACTTTGATATGACACACAAGACCCCACAGTCCTACTGGTTTGTGTGATACATGGATTCCTATCAGCTTTTTCCCTTGAGTAGGAGTTACTACCTTAACTAAACTGTGAGTTACTAGATAGTTAGGACAAAACAGCCAGCCCCTATTTTTGCATCAAATTAACATCACCCCATCAGTGGTGCCTGGAGGAGAACCAAATTCATTCATCTCCAAAGCTCTCTGGCAGGTGTGGGGAAAGAAGGAAGTATTCTTCATCTGCTTCCATCTATCTCCTACAGATCACCCAAACAAAGGTTTTCAATTATGTCATTAAGATTATTCCAACTGCCTTAAATTACATGTCCACATATAGAAGTGGGTAACATGGATTAAGTGCACACAGCATTCCAATCGATGTATTTTTTATAAACAGAAGAAGTTTGGCCTGGGTGAAAAATCTATTTCCTTTCTCCAGACATTTTCCCCCAGGATCCTTATTGTCAGCTCTTTCACTTAGGCTTTTTCCTTCTCCTGCCTCCTAGTCTGGCAAAGTTGGGCGGCCGGCTAACAGTGAAATCATTAAAGATTCATTAGGAACATTGGATACATATTTAAAAGCCATCCTTATTTTAAAAGGAGCACTGCAGCGGCAGCGTCGGTGGGCACCTGCGGGTGCAGGCAACGCAGGCAGGGATGCTCAGCGCACGCTGCCCTGCCCCAGGGCTGCAGCCCCACTTCCTCTAGAGGCAGCCGGAGCGCAGCTGAGCGGCGCTGAGCGCAGCCCCAGACAACCTGACCTGGTTTTCTCCACCTCGGTTTGCTCCATCACTGCGGCATCAGACGGCTGCCGCCAGACGCACCTTCAGCTCTCTGCTCAGCCTCCAGGACATTCTCAGTGCACTCAGTTTCAGGGAGCCCGGTATGGATTTCTCACTTTCGTTAGCGAATCTTTTGTGCCTTACACCTGGAAATCTTTATTTTATTAATTGGAAGTTGTTATTTTATAGCCGGGATCAATCCCTGTATTACGATTGTCCTTCCTCTCGCTTTCCCAGCACATTACTTCAGATTTTAAAGTCAAAAATATTCAAAAATGGTATTTCATAATTTTTAAAGCATAAAGCTACTCCAGACTTTATTTAAATTTTTGGGTATACGTACATAAATCGTGCCCAACTCACACAGACAGAGCAGAAGAAAACAAAGAGAACATCTGATCTATACCTAACTAGCACAGAGTCTTCTCAATTTCTTTTGCTTTCACAATTCCCATTATAGTATCCCTGCCTACAGCATGAGAGTTGGAACTAGATGATCTTCAAGGTCATAGAATCAAAGCATCACAGAACGGCCTGGGTTGAAAAGGACCACAATGATCATGTAGTTTCAACCCCCCTGCTATGTGCAGGGTTGCTAACCACAAGCCCAGGCTGCCCAGAGCCAACGTCCTTCCAACCCAAACCATTCTGTGATTCTATGTCATTTATTAAAAAAAAAAATAATGTAAACAGTAAGCATTACAAATAAAACATTATCTGAGGAAAAAACAATTTTAATTTCAGGTAAGTATTTAAGATAATCATTAGAACTCTAGAAAATGAGAGTAGTCTGAACAAGGGACACAAGGAATGGAAGAATCACTCAGAAAACAGGAAAAAAAATCAATGGGAAGATTGGCATGGAAAGCCCTCCATGGCTTGTTCTCTTTAAACTACAGGTAATGTGCATAAGAGGGAAATAGGGTCTCCCACATCAGTGTTAATCTAGGCTACAAAATATGTGAAAGACCGTGTTTGTCACCTGTTGAAATGTTACAGTGCCTTACACAGATATAATTTGATGGTGGGTAGAGTAATTCTCTAGTGTATGGTATATTAATTGCTCTCAAGAGACAACCTTCTCCTTAATTACATGCTGAATTCCTCCTTCTTCCACAGTCCTATCCAAATGTTACTTGTTCCAAAATTTTCCACTTTGCAAATCAATTAAACCGAAGTGTGAAACAGTCAGGTTGGCGACTTAGCGCCTATCATCATGAGCCATACCAGATCATTTGCCTTTCTGAATTGCATTAATTTAGGTGGAAAGGGGTCTCAGGAAGTTACCTGGGCCAGGCATCCTCTTACAGCAGGGCTGATTTTGACATTAAATCAGGATAAAATTGATCACTTCAAGAAGCGTAGTATGATCGTGTTGTATGAAAACATTTGATCTTAGAATCAAACGGAAGAGAGCACTTAATATCTGAAATTTACTTTTCATTTCTCTTTTTCCAATGTTACTTTTGCTTCATTACAGTGGAGAAACTAAGCCTGAATGACAAATATTTAAAATTGCATGTATTAAAAATTCAATCATAAAGCTCCACCAAGTGGAAATTGTTAAAACTACACTGCGCTAATTCACCAACAAAAGATCATGTTATAGTAACAGTTTAACACTCTTAATTCCAATCATACACAGCAAACAGCAAAGCTGGCAATCCGTATCTATTATACAGTTTTTCTACTAGTGTATTGTAGAAAATTTTATTGATGTGGGGGAAATAATGAAATTAATCATATAAAAATCATTCTCCCACTGTTTAGATCTGCTTCTCTGGGAGCATTCATTTTGATATGCCCAATACAAGCTACAGTCATCTCTAGATATCTACTCTAGCCATCTCTAATTTGTTCCTTCATTTGTTACTACTCTTTCAACTTCCTGAAATTGCTGTGGGCAACCTTCAGCCTCCTGTTCTTAGTAAGCAGCTTTTGTTATTTACAGAAATTAACAGGCACTGCCATTTTTGCAACAGTGTCTTGAACAAATGTAGTTAGCTCTATGGTTTGCTCTTTCTTACTGCTGAAATATTCATTATCTATAATTTTAACAACCTGATAAAAACTGTTAAAAGCATAGCAATGCTGCCCAGCAGGTAGTGCCATTTTTAATGAAACCATAACTATCATAAATAAATAACCAGCTCATGAAGTATTCATAGTGTACTTCAACTTCCATAGGAAGAGTTGGCTTGGTATGCGCTCTGCAAAACATGCCACAGCTACTCTCCTTCAGGAAAAGGAATTAACAATGAAACATATGCTACATTTTGTTCTTCGAGTGTTTGAAGTTGATCTTACTGCACGGAATTTATTTTCTTGGTACATTTGACAACAGGATGCCTGTTACACAGCACAGCGGAGGTGCTGGCAGGTGCCTCTCTGAAATGAGAGCTTTCCTTCTTTAGAGATGCACCCTCCCAATACATTTGCTTGCATTCACATAAGACTACAAAAAGTTACCAGCATGGTAACTGGATCCTATCTTGCACAACAGAGAATCCAAGACTAGCTTGTACAGCCCAAACAGTGTTAACTTGGAGGGTGTCTGTATTAACATTTAGTTCAGATCACTGATGGGCTTTCAAAGTGAATTTCAGCCGCTGCTCTCACCTACCATGCTTCTGTTTGAACTGCAAGCAGTCTCAGAACATACCAGTGGAGTTTCTTGAAACTGAACCAGAACCTGCCTTCCAAATGCAGGTATTCCACTTGCAGTACCACACAAGAGCTGGTTTAAAGTACCCCAAAACATGCACAGTATAGACATGGAGAGCTCACCGCTCATTTCTCTAATCTATAGAGACATTTCTACCACACCACATTTGCTAACATAAACATAACTTTGGTTATCTCACTTCCGCAGCTCCTGTTCCTATATTTCCCTCCCCAGCTCCCACTCTTACAAGCACATATTCAGACACTCAGGCTTCATTTAAAACAACTGCTAAACTACTGTTGCAAACTGCTTTTAAATATTCTATAGAACAAGATCTACTTTCCAAAATAAGGATGCATCAAATTATCATAAGGATGCATCAAATTATCTAAGCTTTTGCTATTAAGCACTAGAAATAAAACAAAACAAAATATACACAGTATAGTTGAGACACTTGGCAAAACGAAAATATTTTAAATAATGCATGCAAATAGGACTAAGGATAGCAGCATAATTAACAGTAATCAAAGCTATATGGAAAGTAAATCTTTACAAACGTTGTTATTCGTAAAGCCAACTGATAAGGGTAACTGTGTTAACACTAAATACAGTCTGCAACAGGTGCTACAGTATGGCATTTTCTCTTAAACACAAAGTTTGTCACTGTACAAAAATTGATGAGCTTCACCACAAAAAGACTGAAAAATCAGTGAAAAGATGGCAAGAAAACAAACAAAAAAAAAAAGTGGAATGTTAGAGGGATGTTCTTAGTGGTCTCAAAGACCTGGCTTACAGCCAGCACCACTACCTTCATCAGTGACTGCAGAGGAAATGGATCAGTACAAAATTTTTGCTAGCAGTGATTTTAAAGGAGTGACTCCATGCAAAGCACCAAAACTACATCTCTCAGAATGCTGTCCTCAGACACTGGGAAAGCACCAGAGCCCACCATCACCTGTGGGGCTTCTCATAAGCAATGGATCTTTAATCCAGGAAACAAACAAACAAAGACAACTCACGAGATGCAGCTGCTAGGAGCACAACTAGAAAAGCTCACACAAAAGGAGAAGATTGCTTTAACAGTGATGGTGATTAATTATTGGAACGATACACCCAGCATTCTTCATCAGTTGAAGTTTCTTCCAGGCTTTTTCCCCAATCGAGATGTTACAGTTCAAGCAGGAATTCCAAGCTCCATGATGATTTATTAGCCAAAAATGCTTGCACAAAGTAACATAGGTCAAACCATTTGAACAGAAAGGTCCCACCGGTATTTAAAAATCCTGGCATCTGTGACAGCACCCGAGTTCAGGATTCAGTTTCTCACTATTTAAACATACCTTTGTGCTGTAAGCAATATGGCACCTCTGATACATTTCACAAGGCTGATAAGTGAAGTAAGAATGTGGTTTATTTATGCTCATTGGTGTACTCAAATTATGAAGGCCAAAAGAATAGGGCTGAGGAACTGGAGCAATGGCTGTATATCTCTAGTGTTCAAACAGGATTCTGTCACTCCTTTCACTTACCTGAACCCACCTGAATCATTTCTGCTTACCTGCAAGAAGTATTTTCCCAGGCATTATAACCAGTTCTGTTTTGTTATAACACACTCTGTTTTGTTTCATTGGAACAGCTTTATGATGATGAATTAGCTGCACAATCCAGCAGTGGACTGGGGATGTTGCATTCAAAATAAAAATTCTTAGCTCTATTTCATGAAACAAGCCTTTGTGGCTGCTAGCACTTGCTTTCAGCCATTTCATGTGGTTTCATAATGCCAGAAACTGAAAACCACCTGCTACAAGGAGACTTAGTGCTCAGCCACATATCAGCAAGGGTCCTCAAGGTGTGTATAATCAAAGAATATTAGGATGTTATAATCACAAAATAAACAAAAGAGTTAGGCAAAGCAGACTATGATGACAAAAGAGAATAAATAGAAGGCTTACCCCTATCCTAGGCTCACTCACAAAACACCAGCAGAGCAGATCTCCAGAAGAGCTCCTTCCCCACTGGTAGCCAGCTCTTAAATAGGTCTAGGAGCACATTGCCTTCACCTGTGCTCCTCTGGCTGACTCATGGCTCACCTCAGGTGGTCAATCAGAGGTTCAGGCTGTGACTCAGCAGTTCCTATACAAGGTGCTATCAATATCCCTGAAGTGAAACGTCAATGAAGGCCAAGCTGTTATCACAAAATATACTGTTACTCACAGCAATGCTTGTTTGGAAGGCAGTACCACTTCTGCAGAATTCCTCAACTGCATCAACGTGCATAAGACTCGTGTAATAAATTAGTATTTTTTCCAGCACTCAAAACACCTAATTGCAAAATTCCCAATTTATCCAATCCTCAGTTATGTTTTTGCCTTGAATTGTTTATCCTAGCAGCTATCAAGGTGACCTGGACTTGCACGGTATTAAATTGTCATTATTCTCTCTTAACTGCAAGCAATGAAGCAAAACAGAAGTTAAATACTCTTTTTTCCATGTAATCAGTTCCAGTAACTGCAACAAAAAGTTATGTGATTGTCTCATCATATGCACCATATCCTCTTTCCTTTACCCTCTCAAGCTGTCACCTACAGTGTGTTTATCCAGCTGTTTTAGGAACATCAAAAGCAGTTCAGGTAAGCAAGGTCATAGGTTGGACTCAAATTCAACAGCAGCTGGTTTGTTGTTTCATGTAAATTCACAGGTGATTTTTTCAACCAGACAGAATGAAGGGCAATGCCCAGTTTATTATCACTGTGCTCAGACACTGCAAAAGGCATTGTCAATAGCTTTGCCAACCCCCTGTGGTTTTTTCATTGGCAGAGCTAGCAAATGGCTAAGCATGATCAAACCTGGAGCACAGAGACATGCTGAGCACTTATTAGACATCTCAAAATTAAAAAAAAAAATAAAATGCAGAGCACAAACAACATAACACTGCAGCAATTGTATGCAAAGGAAGATCCTGAAGGAAAGATCAATCTGCAGCAACAAAGGTGGCACCTCACCAAAAACTCTCCTTTTTCCATTCAATTCATCTTGGGCAGAAGGCCACTTCACCAGAAAATAATGCTTGTTCCTATCCTGCTACACAGGATTTGAGCATTTTAAGGCTCTTCAAAATTAAGAAATGTAGAATTTCTACAAATGATGGTTACCTAAGGTGGCCTATAGCACACAGCTACTGAAAAGCTACTGGATCTGTGAAAGGACAGAAATGACTGAGAGTGCTTCAGTTGCGACTATTGAACTGTGCTTAAACTTGGTACTAGCCTACAGGATTCCCATTCCTCTGTTGCCCCCCTCCCAGACAGCTAATCCCATCCCCTCTGACCTGTCCCACTGCCCCATTATTCAGCAGTGCCTGTGCGGAATGACCTTGCTGCCCTGGCCATCATCTCCAAGTGTTTACAAGAAGGCAAAACCCCTTCGCTCCTTTCCACCAGCCTGGAGGAGACAGGGAGAGGTAGTGACTTCTTGAGGCATTTTGTTATGTTCTTCATTAGGCGAGGCAGTATTCCACGGTTTTTTAAATCAAATAATGTATTTCTATACATCTTTCACTTCCTCTCCCTACATCTCCTGAATAGCCTCTCACCTTAAATATAAATCTATCACTAAACAAAAAACATGGTGTATGAATGAGAGATTCCTGAACTCACCCCACACAGTGATGGCAAACATTCAAGAAAAACTGAGCAGAAGTTTGTTTTTGTGAGGCTTATGCAGCATGGCAAAGAAATTCTTTTGTGCCAGCTTTTAGTTTATGGACGCTGATGCCAGAATATAAAAGCAAGCAGCAACTACAAATGGAGATATCCTTCAGAACAACTTAGTGAGTAGCTTTTTCACTTCCAGCATGAAACCACACCTTGAAGCCTAGACTTCTGAATGCTTTCTTTATTGCACTTTGGATGTTCATCTTACCCAAGTGGTCCTGGATTTAATCTGATGAAAACAAACTGAGCCTAGAGAAGTGAAACAGACATGCAATTCTTGCATTCCACCCACTGAATTTTATAGATGTTGGAGCTCAAAAACAACCAAGAATAAAAGCCCTCTTGCCCTCTTGTTGTTCCTACATGAACCAAAGTGTTTAAGGAGCTATGCACTGTACATATGAGGTGTGAATGCTGTATCCCACTCAGCTATCCAGCATACATGTCATCCACATCTAATACTGCAGAAACTTGGCCAAATGCAGAACAAATTTTTCAGGTTTTCTTTATCTGTAAAGTCAAAACCAGTTCATATTTTCTCCAGTAGAAAAAGCTGCATGACTGGAGCACTCGGATCAAGTGAGAACAGGTTAATGGTAAGTACTCTTCTACCTTTTAAATACCACCTCTGCAAGAACACAATGACTCTGTATTCCTGCTGGACAATCTTCAACACAGTCTTACACTCAAGTGCTTTACACAGACATGTTTAAGTGTAGTGGAAGATTAAGAGTTTTTGGTTTCCCAGCAACTTTCTTAGGCATATAACCTGAAGAAAGCGGGTCATCTGAGATAATCAAAAACAAACTCGTATTTTAAGCCTTTCCGTCTCCCCAAAATCTCCACTGATTAATTTGCAATTTGAAAATCTAACAAAAATACATGAGTGTTACTTACAGAACACACATCTACTGCGAGTTAAGGAAATGCTGTCGGCGCAAGGAATTCAAATCACAAAAGTGCTGGGCTTTTAAAGCACATCACATTCAAAATTTAACAGTTATAAAACAAGAAAAGTCTTTGAGGAAACATGCATTTAATCTGTATTGGACTTTGTAACTTCGTTAGTAACATCTGCATTAGTCTGAGTACACATGCATAGGGCTGTCGAAAAAAACTCAGTCTGATTGAAATGTAAGTTGAATTGGGTTCTTGGCTGTTTCTTTTATAATACAACTAAAACAGCAAGGTGGCATGGCTGGTAGTTTCACTTACCTCCATATACTTGTGCTGCGTTATGCCAGAACAGGGTTTCATTCACTCTTCATTTTCTCTTAAATACCAGTCAGTGGCATTTGGTTTCCTAACTGACCTTTATCTTTACACTAATAGCTTATCTTATCAGCAGCAAAATCACTACATCTTCCACACAGCTGATCTGTCACTGTGTTTGGAACAATCCTTTACCCTAACATTTGGTGCTGACTATTAATAAATTAAGAACTAACAGCAAAATAATTACCCTTTCACCTAGGAAAACACTGGTGGCCACCACAGAATGCTCCCTCAGTGACACGATGTTTTGCCCTGTATAATTGATGCAAATGTGAAACAGGATACTGTTATGTTCTTTTCACTAGCCGTCACTTTCACACACATACTATTTGTCTCCATTCTGTGGCAGATGCAATCATCTACCACGAGGTGGATTTTTTTGTTTGTTTCTTTATTGAAAGCAACTATACTTTTAATGTTAATTAAGCTGTATATTCTGACAAAAATATTGGGTTGTGGGCTTTTTTGCTTGTTTTGTTTTTAAGGCTGCAGATGCTGGTAATGTCTAGAATTATCTTACATTTCAATTTCTGATAAATTTGAGCCTCCCAGCAAAAGCCAAAAGGTATTTACTTCCAGCTTGCACACACAACCCCGTACCATTGAAACTCTTGCAAGCCTCTTATCTATTAGCCGTAGATGCGTAATAAATTGTGGTGAATAGAAAAAAAAAAGTCAGCATTTCACCTTAGATAAGCATATAATTCACAGAACGCTGCAGATGAAGGAGCAGAGATCTCTTTTCTCCACTATCAATAAATTAACCTCAAACTTTGTTTTATCCATCTGCCAGCACAGTGGTGAACTGAGGTGTTGCAGGCGCCATTGTGATGGACTAAGGAAACGCTAAGGTCTGTTGCTTTACCTCATCAATCTGGAACCCGAATGGAGCTTTCCCTAAAGGTTGCCTCCAAACGCATTCCTGAGGAGCACTGACTGGTGACCAGAGCGGCTGGCCGGAAAAAAGCCATGCAGCACAGTAAGGGCGCTAACAGCTCTTCACCAAGACGTGCCGCCTCTTTCACTAAGGGGCTCACCTCTCCCCCCAGCAGAGAAGATGTTCTGAAAGCAAGGGCTGGGATTTGTTTTAATTAATGAAGTACTATTTTCACACTTTTTCTCCCACACATATAATCAGAGGCAAGAATCAGCTATACGCCTTCCTGGCACAGTTAGTAGAAAATGCCATGAAAGGACACTCTTCCCCCAGCATTTAAGCACTGGATGGAGCTAGCTGGATGCTGGATGCTGATTTTATTCCGAGCCTGTTTGGTGACCCTTGGGAGTACCTTCCTGCTTCATCATTTCTTTTTCCACAGCCTACAAATGCTTTGTTTTTGTGTTGTTGTTTTTTTAATATAATATGCTAAGATGTCTGTAAGAGAAGCAAGATGTTAAAAAAAAGAGCAGTACAAATGTCACTACAAGGAATTTTTCACCGACAAAAAGATTTAGCTGAGTTCTGTCTACAACAAAGGCTAATAACAACAAACGTTATTTACAAAGGATAAATTAAACTTTATAAACTGTCACTGAATTATCTAATTGGCGTTTTCTCTCTCCCAAATGCACTCCAGATTAAGTATGTGCTCACAACTGCTCTTAAGTCTTCTAACTATTTATAAGTCTCCTAAATATTGAAAATAATGTATTTACATCAGGATTAATCATCGCTATAATTTAATTAGCATTTGACAAGAATTGATTTGGCAGAACTTTTCCCCTTAAAATAGGAAATGGCCATAAACCAGGGGAATGGCCATAAACTAAACACTGTTTTTTCTCTCCATCTGCTTCTGGTAAGATGCATTCTTCAACTGCTAATTCAGTCAAGATCTTCTCAACTTCATTTATCCAGTTAATTAGAGTCAGATGCTGACAACATCCAGATTATAAATCAAATCAGGGTATGCAGGCGAAAAGAGAACTGCTGCTAACACCAATGTACACGTTTTGGTTTCTAACAAAAAAAGACAAATAGAAGCTAGTAGCACAGTGGAAGCAGAATTACGATTACATCTTATAGAAGGTGGGTTAAAAGCTAAAGCACTAGCCTTGCAAATTCCTGGACCTAAAAGCAAGTTCTAGAACCTCACACCACCGCGAGCCTGCAGAGGAAACTGAAGTTGGGTGTCTCACTTTCCTGGCCATGTAATGATTTTGGATCCAGCTAGCCTTAAACAAGCCCCGTACTAATAAAGATGGGAACAGTTTGGAGCATGCAGAAGTAAGCAATTCTAATATCTGCAGAGCTCCAGAACCAAATGGAGTACACAGGCTGGACATGCGTTTCATTTTTGGCAGGCAATAAGGAGATGTAACCCATCCCCATCCCATCTAACGTTATTTATGTGTGTGTTTTAATATCTACTCAAAGCCATCGTGTTTGTGTCATCACAGAAAGCCAAACATAATTAATGCTGATTCAAAAGAGACAGCAGTAGAATAACCTTTGGTGTAGTTCCTTGCCTTGTTTATGATTCGATGGACCAGGAAACAGATCAGTTTCTTTCTGTTTTGAGCTTTCTCAGCATTTTGGTATATTTTTAATGTGGCAGTATGTAATTTTCATCCTAAAAAGCAAAATACCAAACAATCCAACTCTTAATTCTAAAGCACAGAACAAGTTATTTCAGAGAACAAAGACTAAAAAGACCCTTGGGGTTGCTACTGAAACCATGCTGACAAGGTTGAGTTTCAGTTCTAGACTGATCTATGTACACAAGGCATACACCTAGCTTAAGGATCACATAGACTCCTGAATGTTATAGTCCAGTATCAACCAGCAAAGTGCTTTTCCACACCTTTGATGGTATTCCAGAAGTAAAACTATTTCTTTTCACACTAATTTAGAAATAGTCATTCACACTCTAACTGACTGACTAGTACAAACCACAGGTGATTGGAAATTATTTTTAATGGTGGGTTGCTTTTTCTTTCCCCGTGAAGGAGTCAGTTTCTATTACTCCTAAACTTGACAAAAACTTTGCTCATGAAAATCTGCACTAACCAACAGACTGCTCCACCTACCAATCTCACTGCACTCTTGCTCAAGCTCTTACAGCTGTGACAAATATCAAGTCACACAGCGCAGCTCTGACAATATTAACTTACCACTGTGACCATGAGTTTTCATTTTGCAGGCCAACAGCCCTTCGTCGGGAACCAAACACCAGCCTGGGGTCTCAGCAGCAACGTTTTTTTCTTTGGTGCATTAAACTGAGAAGTTTTAGATGCTCATCAAACCACAGAACAACGCCAAGAGCTTCAACTTACTGGATAAGAGGATCACAGCAAAGGGTTATATGATCTGTTTAACTACGTGTGGGTAACTGAAAGAGATTGTGTGGAATATCTGAAGAGAAATAATAATCTAACATGCCTTGAAACAGCAAAAGAAACAACATGCAGATTTACACAGGAAATTACAGTTTCTCTTGCAAGCACTCCAACTCATATCTTTGCCTTACAGGGAAGCCATCATTCACTGGAATAAGTGAATTAAGAAGGAGTAGACAGAGTTCAGCTCTATGTGAACCATGCCTCCTGCAAAGGAAGTCTTGGAAATCTTGTCCCACATGCAGACAGGAGGTGTGCATCTTCCCACAGCGTGAGACAGGTTATACATAAATAAGTGCAATCGCAAACTAGGTTCTCCAATCATGCAAATCTGCGAGGAAACAAGCCACAAAACAACGGTGTAAACTGGTGATATAAACAGCTCAGATCAGTGCTTAGAGCAGTGCTTGATTTAACTCCAGTGGTTACACACAAAGCTGAAAAAGAAGCTTTCTATTCAGCCCGTGGCCAAAATCTCGTTGTTGCCAGGTTCTGCTAGGAAACAAATGTTTCAAACTACCTTTTGCTTTCAGCTAAAAAAGAAAAGATGGCGAATGCTTTATCCTGAGCGCATCCCAAGCACTAAATAAACCACAGTGAATGTGTCCACCAATTACGTCTTCATTTGGTTTTGTTCACTTAGGGTTTTTTTCTGCTACAGCATGTGTGATCTAAAGCATCATTGGAAAGGACTTGGTCTGCACAGTATTCTGCTAGACACAGAGATTTTCCCAGAGCCAGACCCTCAGTTAGTGAGATACAGCAAAGCTGTCCCACAATTAAAGAAAATAAACAAGAAGCAAGGAGTCAGCTTTGTTTTGACCCATCTTCGCATGCAGCACCAGCCAAGGTGAGGGGAAAGGGTAAACATATTTTCTTGCTCAGCTACTCCCTTTATCTCAGTTATCTTTACTCAAGTGAATTATCAGATTTATACCATCTGGGTTTCTATACTCAATTCCTGAAAAAGATTTTTTTTACACCTTGACCCATCCGTTACACTCAAACAAGAAAGTGTTGTCACAGAAATGCTGCTCAAACAGATACTATCAATCTCAATGTGATTTTTTGAATCTCTTAGGCAGGTTTATAAGTTTAACTTCTTAGCAAAACGGGAAAGTTCTTCGCAAGCCTCAGCTCTCAACCATCAAGATTTATCAGTCCTTTACATAACCTACATCTCAGGGGTATTTGTGTTTGTTTTGTTTTGTTTTAAGCCAGAGTACCAACCCAAGCCATTCAATGATGTTCATTGCAAGCCAGTAAATGATCTCATTTCATACACACATTCTCTATCTGGGTTGAAGTCCCTAAAAGGCGAGTACACCATACAATTTCCTGCAGAAGAAAACCTCTGAAGTGAGTCAGGCTGACAAGAAACTCAGATTAGACTTGGCAAAAAGTTTGCAGAGACTCAGCCAAATTGGCTGTTTCTGATTTCTAATGACACCAAAATCACATCTGAGCCACTCTAGTTTTACATATCATAATCCCAAGGAAGCAAACCTGCTCCTTCTCCAGACCGATTTCCTCACATAGTACCAATAACCAGCTGATCCACATTAAGTAAGTGCTTACTGAGATGTTATAGGTATTACATGTAACGTGGCACTGATGCAAAGCTGCTCAGCAGTTCTGCAAGAAACACCAAAAAGCCACTGCAATTATAATTCTCACTGAAAAACAAAATTGAAAAACAATGACAAAGAAATAAAAAAAAATTAATATTTGCAAAATATAATTGTTTTTAAATTAGTTCTACTTCACGTTACTCAAATATTCTCGACGTGAAAGAGGAAGCTTAAGACATGACTGAGACGTATTGCAGTTCTCTTCAGGATAAGCCTGAAAACTATGGGAAGGGTGCACTGCAGGCAAATCAATTTGAAGTTAATATTTTAAAATTTGCAGCAAAAAAAACCACCATATATCCATGCAAGTGTATTCCACTGCAACTGTGAATAAACCAACAGAAATTCAAACAGAGCTAGGCAAACATGAGAACAATCTAATTACAGATGATGATAATGATTTTAGCCTAATGGAGACAAATGAAAAATACCCACAGCCCCACTGAAAACAAGCCAAGCACACAGCTCACTGCATTCCAGTTTTGTATTTGAATTTATTAACTTACAGTACAAAAGGATTGAATTAACAGTATGCTTCATACCATCAAATAATTCCACTGGCCTAGAATGAAGCACAACAAATAATTCCTTAAACCTCAGAAAATTATCAGAAGAATTTGTCTCTGTGCTCTCAGCACTGCCTGTCACATGTTTGGGGGTGGCAAACTGACCCAATTATGATTTTGCAACTATTTTTGTACATATTATTGCTTTGTGCATTCACCTTCTTTTCCTCTGAAATTTGTACTGTTTCAGAATGGAGAAGGGAAACCTTCACATTTTGAAATCTTAAAACAGTACTTCTGTAGCTTGAGGCCTCTTGTACAGATCAGGCAAAGCATGGTGTGATCTCAGCCTCTGCCAACTTGATTTCCATAAGCTTGCTTTGTTTTCTTACTCTTTGGTTGCTCTTCTAAGTGAACACAAGAGGGCACAGCTCTTGTGCTGTCTCAGACTTTATTTGTCCTACTTGCAAACCAGTCCCCTGCACAAAGCTTGCATGTCAAAATAAGGCAAAGCAGCAGATCAGAAATATTAAAGTGCACATCATTTCACCTACTCTATTAAAGCTGAAATACGGCTGGTAAAACAACACGAGATTAATGGCAAAGATAGATCTGAGCCTGGAAAAGCAAGATGTAGCACATGTTAAAATCTCTATTTCGGGAAATCTGACTTCACTAACGTGTGAAGATCCTGAATACATAAAGCATCCTGGATAAGGAGTTTGGATAAACCTGGTAAGCACAGGGGACAAAACGAGAATGCAGGGTTCTTCACTGCGTTAAATCTTCGAAACAGAACATCACCTTGTTCAGAAAAGCACAGCAGCAGTACCTCAGCAGGCAGCCCATGCCATTTTACTGAACTAGGCAGTGCCATACATAAAGTGTCACACCTGCCTTCAGAGCAACAAAGTCCATGAATTTGCCTGCCCAAGGATGGTGCTTTTACAACACGCAGTAATGCCAGCAGGAAAAGCAGACAAATTCTGCTTTTTGACCATACTGGCATTTCATGTAAGCAAAACATTCTGTCTTCTTGGTTTAACACCACCTGTCTTCATGCGAAAGGGGAAGCCTACAGAAATCTGCTGAGAAGCCTGGATGAGAAAGATTTAACCTGAATAGCAGCTCACAAGATACACAGAAATGAAAATAGGGACTGACATCAACTCTTCACAAGAAATCTGTTCTAAAGAGGGCTACAGCATACAGGTGTGGTTAGAGCATAGATTCAGTACACATTTGGTAGATTTTTTGGGATACATCAAATCCTAAAAACAGCTTTCACTACAACACTTTATACTTCTTCAGTCATTGATCTTTGCATTCTGTTTTTCCAGAACAAATGCTTTGCTTTTCTTAATAAACTTAAAAAGCAGTAATTGGACTGGAAAAACACTCCTGTCAGGTCACTACCATCAGTGCTGCATCTGGCAGCGTGGCTCGGGTCATGGCAGGGCATAAACATAGCAGGATTCAGCATCAATATATTTGGCTGAAGGTGTTCAGGCATGTCTGAAACTCCACCTGCATCATCACACCTCAAAACCCTCTCCTGCCCTTCAAATGTCCATACCTTGTGGGCCACAAACAGCCTGCTCACTTTTCTTTAAAAGTAAAGAAAACCAGTGGGTGCTCTAACAGTCACCTAAGTGACAAAATAGCAAGAACTCCGAGTGCAGCCGGCTCAGTGGAAGAAGTTCAGAACACCTTTCACCTTCCACACAACACTCTAAGCAGCAGGATGCACAGTAGGGAAGGCAGCTCCTGGTTCACCCCAGGAACACACGCAGGCTCTGATCACCAAAACAATGGCTCCTGGCTTATGTCCATCTCCTACCTACTCTTGTTTTATAGCAGGATAAAAGAAAAGCATCTACCGTGAACTCAAGGGTGAAAAGAAAACAAATCCTTTTACATGCAGCATGAATGAAAGCAAGCATCCCTGCAGGGTGTGCTTTGAATGTCCCTGGTCACTATCTATCAACACAGCCTTCGCTATAAAGTGCTTGGTTTTTTTATAGGTCCAAAACTCCGTAAAAATGAAAAATAAATGAAATACAAGAGAGGTCTTCAAAATGAAGGGGGAAAAAGTTCTAGCACATCCAGAAAAAAGTTCATGAAAATAGAGCATTAAATGGAGGGAAGGGAATACACACATCATTAGAACAAAAACTATTTTCCTTCTTCTAAGTTACCACAAGTAGCATATAAGATTAAGTAAAATCATCTTATGAAATCAAAACTGCTTCTTAAGGATTACAAACAGAATAAGAGGGAAATATAGCCACTTGCTTTTGCCTTCTTGGTAAGGTGACAGAAATCTGTCGTATCAGCAGAATTGTTGTTTTCTTTCTATTTTCAGAAATAATCATTTCAGCAGTAGTAAGAGGCTCTAAAAGAAAGAGATCACACAGGGGGCTGCATCAGATTCTGTTCCATTCTCTGAAATGCTATATGTTACTGCACACGTGTTTGTTTTTATCTGTCAGTGTGGTTTATTGTTAGGGAAGTGTCGTATCAGCTGTCTCTTCCCTGCCATCAAAGCTACTTCATTAAAGTTAATAGTGTTTGACTTCCAGAGGATCTTTTACCAAAGTAACACACAAAACTTCTGCTCATCATTATTTTTCCAGCAGTAAAGACACCGAATGGATGCAAGATCCCCTTTATCTTAAATAATAAAAATTTGAAAAATACACTGGATTAATCCACTGCAAGCATTTAAGCATTCGACTCGTCATTTGCTAAATTACTTTTGCTGTGAGCAACCGTGCCCCAAATGTTAACAGCACACCATCAGATGGCAGACTGCACTGTAGCAACAAAAACCTGCTTTGGGTTGCAGAGGGATCCCACAGAAAGGCTCCCCTACACCTGCGTGGGTCTGCACTGCTGCCAGCTCACCACTACTGCCCAACGGGTGCAACTGCAGCCTTAACTAAAGAACGTGCAGAGAAGATAAAGCTGATTTCATCCACAATTTACGCTTGGTTTTAACTAATTATCATCTGACAAGTATTTGATAAGGCATATAATCTTAAAAGCTCCTACATTTTCAGAAACATATTCATTCCTTCCATAGCATCGCAAGCTTTGCTATTTAGGTTTACAGCTCTCCTCATCCGTATTTTCTGTAAAATCACCTGATTTCAGGAATGGAGGTGTTTCCCAAAAACATCACTGCTGACCAACAACAAAACTGGCAGCAAATGTTATTACTTTTAATCATAAAGTGCTAATTCTGTGAACATCATTCTACCAACGAAGAAATACGCATCGATGACAGAATTGCAGGAACATAACCAAACATCATAAAAATTTATGTGGGTAAGTGTTTATGTTTGAAAGCTGTTTACATAGATAAAACGCTGCTGGTTTAAATAAAAACGTGTTTGTTTTCATAAAGCCACTTAGGGACTGAGTGTACGGGTTTCAGCGTAATACACATCTATCCCATTAAAACACATAAAGACACAACACAGTCATCAGAAACTTGATGGTCATCGTTCCCCCCACGTGAAATTGCTGATTGCAACAAGGCTGAAAGTAGAGCTCTTCAGTGCACAGCATGAATCCACAATAAAAACTTCCAAAGAAGTGCAAAAGAAAGCACTTCTAGACGAAGCCCGCGGACACGAAGGCGCACAGACAGAACCCTCAGTTGCTGGCACAAGGGGGAGCAGTCGGGTAATGTTAACAGAGCTTGCGACCCTACTTAAGGTTTCAGATAGAGGTTTACCGAAGGGCTTACCGGCTGCCCCAGCCGACTGCAGACAGAGGATTCCAGAAGCAAACAAACGCACCAGCAATCATCTGCTGTGCACCAAAAGCCTGCTTCATCCAAAGCCCCTCTGTATGCATGCTCCAAAACGCAGCCCTGGCGATTTCATCACAACATTTGCAGCTGTTTCCTAAAAAGCAAGAAGAGAAATGATGCTCACAATCTGCTTGTTGTTCCCTCAAGTCACAACATCCAACTGCTTGTGGAAAGGAGGGAACTGCTATACAATTATTTATTTTTGGTGATACAGCAACACTGCAAATTAAGTAAATTACAAGGCATCAGGGTGTCATCTAAGTCTCTGTGCAGTCCTGCATTGTATTTCAACTCAAGTATTATACAAAAACAAGAACAACAACAAAGAAAAAAAAAAAAAACGACAGCAAAAAACCATTAAGTCTCAACTGTTCCTTCATTCTGAGGGAACTGGTAAGGTGCAATACACACTGAAATATACTGAAATGCATTTGTAAGTCATCAACTCTTCTAAACTCTGTTGTTTAGCTGACGAAATTGATCCTTACCAAGAAACTAGGAGAGAGATCTCCAACCCAAGTTCAGTGTCACAAGTTACTTTGATGTTCTTCCAGATTAATACAGCTGTAGCACTTCCTGTGTTACTGCAGGCATCCTGCTGTCTGGAAACCACCTTCCCAATCAGGCAGGCCTGTACTGCTGAAAACATCCACCTTCTGTCTGTGACCAGGAATCACTGTTGCTACAGTTAAACACTATTGCAAACATAAACTTTGGAATTAATGATAATGATACATTCTAAATAATAATAATTCAAACAATAATTTAAATTACAGTGGTAAATTCTCACTCCATAGTGTCAAATGCGACTTAATATAAAAACTAAAAAAATCATCAGGCAGACACACAGACTTGAAGGAATGAAGCAGAGCTCATTTCTAATCCAGATTTTCAATCAGTACTTGTGTGTATAGATAAACAAATTTGCACTACTACTGCATCCAAGAAATAAGTCTTGCTTCTCTTAGAGAGCAAATGGTAAAACATCAGACAGCAAATATTCTTACAAGTGCTTACTCTGCTTTAAAAACAACATTCTAGAAGAAATCCACACACTCAAAACCCCACCCAAATTCCACAGAAGCCAGCTTGAATCCAGTGAGAGCCTGATGGAGTAGATGGTACTGCTCACCAAGTTGGATATGATAAAAAACAAACAACCGTGAAATGCCCATCCAACTAATAAAAAAGAAAATAAGCACTTTTTTCATAGAACAGTAGAATGGTTTGAGTTGGAAGAGATCCTTAAAGGTCACCTTATCCGACATCCCCAGGGACACCTACAGCTCCATCAGTGCTCAGAGCCTGTCCCGCCTGACCTTGGGTGTCTCCAGGGATGGGGCATCCACCTCTCTGGGCAACCCGTGCCATTGCCTCTCACCACCCTTATTGTAAAAAACTTCTTCCTTATATCCAGTCCAAAAACTCTGTTTTATTTCTCCTTATTATCAGCCTGAAGTTTTTTCAGAAATTGAAAGGAGTACTCGAGCCAAACTAAACTATGACAACACCCACAAGCTCTTTCAACTCCTCAGATTTGCTGGAGTTATTTTGACCAGCTGAGAACACCATGATCACCATGAAAGAAATGCAAGGAAATCCCTTCAGCACAGCAAAGTCCGAACCGCAGGTCCAATAAATCAGCCCTCCAGTTTAATTAAAAAGAATATTTTTCGTGGAATCACTCCAAAAACACGACAGTGGGGCCATTTCCATCCCCACGGCCCCGTGCTGCCCACGTGCCAATAGCCACGCCGACGGTCTTATCCTTCAAAGGTGCATTTTAGGGAATACAGCCTTGCGTTTGACCTCTCTACATCAGGAAAATGCTATAATCTGAAGGAGAGACCTTTTATTTTAAAGGATAGCTTGTTCTAAATTGATGGTGGGCTGATACATACATAAAAATGTCCGTGTTCCAAACCAGAGGCATTTCAAGATGCGCTTTAGTACACGGTACATCAAACTGCAACAAAGATGGCTTGATGAAACCAAGATCATAAGACAGCGCTGACATCCCAGATGCGCCTACATGGAAAAACAACACTTGTTTTATCTCCACTAGATGTAAGGAAGTAGATAATGTCTGTGCTGTCACCGGATCCGAGGCCAGTTTAGCTGACAGCATGAGGCAGATCCATTGTTGAAGGAGCAGAAATTGTTAGAGAACCATGCACTATGTTGCATCCCAGTGAAAGATTTGTAGAAGCTGAGGAGAAAGCAGGTTGTGTATCACAGCAAGCTTGGCTTTCATGGAAGTATTAGCCTTGGGCCAGTTATTAAAAGGGCCTCTGGAGTGTAGTCATAAAAAGAGGGAAGGATTTCAAAGGTAACTCAGCACAACAAACAGCCGAGCAGGAACAACTCCGTGTATCTGCCAAGAGGAAGATGGCTAATGCTCAAAAATCCAAAAGGAAAAAAAAAAAAAACAAGAAAAAGCAGAAACATGATAAGAATAGAAAGGATGTTCATTTTCAAGCAGGAGATAAGAAATGGATTAAAGTTCATTCTCAGAATAGTGCAGAGAAAGATTTTATTGCTACACTAGCCCCAAACCAGAAGATTCCTTACTGAGTTATTTAAGTAATAGGGTAAATTGAACTGCTTGCTGTTCGTAAAGTGTGCTGCTGTGGGCTGTAAATCCTGGCACACTTACACTTCTGGGGATTCTGTCAGCCTTTGTTCTTCTGGAGTTTGGGTACAATTCAGCTGTTGTATTTTTTATGTTTCCCTCTCTGATTTTATCTATGTGGACATTCTATTAACCCATTATTTTTTGTTGTTTGCCTCTGGCATTCAGTTTTTAGGTCTCCCTCAAGAAAACCAAGTAACCACAAAAAGGGTGGTAACTAGTAACTAGTAGCTAAGGGTGGTAACTAGGTGTAGCTAATCCTTCACAGACAGATGATGTTCACATCTTTTCCTTTTTCTATTAAACATATGTAAATTCTATCCATGCACCTCTTGGCAGAATGATGAGCACTGGTTGGTAAGCTGGAGAAAGCGAACCTAGAGGAGGCGAGGGGCTGGAAAACAGAGATCAGTTGAAAGAAGGGGTTAGCCTGCTTCTGATCAGCACAGCACAGCCTGAAGAACTAACTGGAAAAACAGCAAAAAATGATTTCACAAAGCCTGTGTCATCAGCGAAGCGTGGAAGGGAAGAAGGACTAGGAACAACACCAGTTATGAAGGAACAAGCAAAGCTTTACCCTCGTTTAAGCGAGGGAAAGAAAGTTACTGAGGGAACATGAAAATTTTTGTGGGAATATAAGAAGTTCCTTACAGAGTTGGCAAGGAAGCAGTCTGCAAATACACATTTAGCCTTCAGATGTGATTTAGGACTCTCACAAAATGTACAGTGTGAGTGGATGGAGTCCATTATTCAAAACAGGAATGAGTATGAGTGATCTTTTGCTGGTCCTGTAATCATCATTTGACAGAAACATTGAAGGTTCACATACTGAGTTTCAGTTTCTGCTTGGTTTTGGCTTCCCCCATATCCTTGGGCAAATCACTTGATCTTGGCAGGTCTCCTTCTTGTTCTGCAGTAGGAACCTGTTGATATTTCCCTTTGCCCATTCTCTGTCCAGTCAGGCAATAAACACCTCAGAACAAGGGCAGCCTCTGCATAAAAGTGCTACAGCAGTAAAAATAATGACTTCTGAGTTTTTCAGACTGTAAACTCGTGGTTTGTTCAGGAAGAGTAACAAGGTTTGACAGACTTTGTGGCATTTTCCAAAACGTTAATGATTCCTATCTATGGGGAAAAGCCAGAATTCTACAGCAGTACACTTTCAGGCTATGAAAATATTTCTGGTTAGATACACGTGGAAAGGAATGGCAGAATTTTCAAATGTCTCTCTTGTTCTACTGCTCCTTTCGTATTTTTCTCCCACTCTCAACTTTGCTTCTTTTTCCATTTTGCCTTTTATACTTTGAATAACTTCCCATCTGCCACATGCCAAATCTCCCTTAGATCCCTCCTTAAAACCTACTTCCTTCACATAACCTACTTATGCTGATATTTTCACCACGACATCTCCATTCATTCCCCATCTGAACTATTGTCCCATAAATCATATTTGTCTTGCTTAGATTGTCAGCGCTAAACATAAAGCATGTCCCGGATATTCTAGCAGTCATTCCTAGTCTGCTGCCACATGAATGATAGCATGGTCTTGTATCAATTTCTGTACATTTCCCAGCAGGAAAGAGGAGAAAAAATAATTCAAAGAGCTTCACAACAGCCCTGAAGGCTTGTCTGTATTACACAGCTGGGAACAAACATTTCTTCCTCCTCTGAACTACAGCTCACATCATTATTAGATAACCAAAGGTTAAATGTAACTAACAAATGTTTGTTCCTATTGCACGTGACAGTTCTTTATACATATATGAGCATCTTAGTAGATACTAAAATATACCTTTCTTCTGAACATAAATCTCTCGAATGACTCAGTATCTGAACCTTAATGGAAAACGTAATTGTTAGCCCTTAGCAGTCAGCAACAAGAAATGCATTGCCTAAAATTTGACGAGAAAGATCTGTGAGCAGTTTTGAAAAAGAATTTTGTCAGGTCATGTTTAGTCAACAACTCTCTTTTTTGATTGTGAAGATTAATGTTTTTTTCCATTAAACTTATGCCAAAACTTTGACTCTCTGGAAATAAAACATTAGTTTAAAGAGCTACTCATTATCATTCGTTTTACAGTAAAAAATAAATGTAATGAATTAAGATGTAAACCATTTTGTCACACAGCAGTATGTTAAAGAAGACGTGGAAGGCGACCTGAACGCAAACAGTTTGTACATCGTTGCCAAGTTCCCAACTACTGTAATGCTTGCACAGATCCCACGGAAAGACAGGAGTTTCACTTGCTCAGACTGCTAGTTTTGGTTAGCTGTCCTCTGCAAAGGAGAAATTAGAACCTCACCTTGTACAAATGTGCTGATGACCGGCTGTCATTTTCATTACCTGCAGAACCCTCTCTGTGCATCGCCACCCACTGGCCTAACGCCGGGATGCACGCTCAGCGGGACCTTCAGGGACATCACACCCGATGTGCGAGTCAAGATTTCTCACATGCATAGGAGACCTCAGAATAAGTCCCGGTATGGGGCAACTGCAAAGGAACGGCCCCTTCTTAGAAGCACTTCTGCAGCCCGCCCGGCTGTTGCCGCCTATTGGAAGCAGCAGGTCCTGGGACAGCCGTGTAAGAAACAAAAGCTGGGAGGTTCCAAGTATTTCTGGGTACTTACAAATGGAAAGGGATTGTGTCCAGTGGCATAAATTCATGCTTGTTTGAAATCAAAATCTTATTCTAACACTGAAAATCTCTTTTAAATATCTAGATGAGAAAGGTAAAAGAATATATAATGGTAATTTATTTTTTAATAATATTAACTAGAGCATCAAAAAATCACACCAGAGATTCTTACAAATTTTGCGAATCCTTAACTTCAAATTGTCCTTTATCTCCCAGAAAATGCTGTGGTCTTCAGCTGTTTTCCTGTCATGCATTCAGTAGGATGTAACTCACATTATGCTGCAGTTAAGTTTTATTCTCTGCTTTGGTTTGTGAACCAGTACCTTGGTCACACTTGTTCTCAGACTGTAGTATTTTTACTACTAGATGTTTTTTTTCTCACAGAATATTTTAGACTCATTCTTAACCTACAGAGATCTGGAACTGGTATTCTTGGCTTCAGGGACACTAACATGACAAAGCTGGAAAAGCATTGGCAGATAATGCCTTTGCAAATGGGGACAGATATTTTGCAAAGGCTGAGAAGCTAAGGAATCTGCAGAATTCCAAAATCTCAGTGAATTTATTGCTTCTGCCATCTCTAAAATACCAATACTTTGACATGTGTCCCATTTCCCTGATTCACCAGCACTGTGAATCTTGGAAGCATTGATTCTGGTTCTGCAATATGAAATACTTTGAAAAGTTTGTCATTTTTCAGGGGAGAAATGAGTACCTTAAAAAAACATTACAATCCCTTTCAGAAAACAATGTATTTTCAAGATGCTCCTGCTTGGCTACTTAAAAATGATAGCCAGAATTTCTATTCACTGCAAATAATTCGGGCATAAAATAAAACCACCACTGGATTCTTAAAGCCAGCTGCCTTTTGCTCCATGCCAAGTTCTCATCTTTTCTCCCACCAGCTTTTCAAGCTCATTTGGATCTTAATATTTACAAGAGAGACTTTTCATGCTTTTCACATCCGAGCAGACAATAATTGCTCAGGTACATCTGTGAGAGCTCACCACCTTCATTTCAGCCTCTCATGTTATAATTCAGGAATGCACTTGAGCAAATCCATCACTTTTTAGCAGTGCGTAGACTACACAGATACTCAGCTGTTTTCTGAATGGGAATGTTTTCTTACAGATCTAGACTTGGAATATATTCAATACTTATTTTCATGCAGCACAAGAACTATATTTCATCTTTTCAGGGTTAACTGTTCCAGGAATTAAAAACAATAGGAGATGCACTGTTTATAAGTAAGTTTGCTGCATACAGCTGTAGGATCCTTTAAGGTTCCTTTAAGGAGTATTTTTACATTCCCATTTTTGAAAGTTAGACTGCACTTGAATGTATGAGTAAAAAGCAGTAATTACCTGAATGCGGGCATTAAGAAGCAGGAAACTGGGAGCTGAAAATCAGTTTTAAAGAGATCTCTTCCTGCCTCAAAGAGATGGCAGTTTGTTAGATTACATCTGAATTCTGATAGCCTGAACCCTCATAGTGACACTGCTGTTGGGAAGCTGGCACTGCTGGCTAAGTGCACAGTTGAGCCCCATCTGTGCCACACGAGGGAGATATGATTGGTTACATTTCAGAAATCAGCACACCTTTACAAAAATAACTGTCTTCGGCATCTGATGGCAGCTCCACAGCATCGTGCTGTGATTTACCCACTGGCTACAGCTAAGAGTTTTAGAACCCATACTTCCCACTACAGAATGCCAACATTCAGACTTCAGAGAAGTCAAAGTCCCTGTATGTCCAAGGCATATTATACCGACCACAACCATAATTTCTTAATTTGATAAGATCTACCTTTGTTGAAACTACTCCACATTGCCACAGGATTTCCAGGTGTCCTGTGAAGCCCAGGCTTAGTATCCCAGCAGTCTGTTTTGGCCTGCTCCATGACACAAAAAGTACTTCTGATAACTGATTAGCAATAGGTTGTTTTTATAGCAGTGGTTCTGTACACATGCCTTCCTCCAGTATCCCTTCCCTATTCCCAGAACAGAGACACTCAGAAGTCACAGATTACCATATTACATCAGAGACCCTCATTAAATCACAGCAGACACCGTTATCTTTTGTATCCATCGAGCCATGAAAGGTTACCTGAGTTACTAAAAAATTCCAGGCGTGTCTTCTTAATAAACAACAGTATAGTGATTAATTACTAAAAGAATCTGGTGCTTTAGGAGTAGCTTTAATTTGGGAAGTTTAACATACTCATTTACCAGACAACTGAACTCTCCACTTCTCACTTTCTCAGGTCACCTGCAAGTACGAAAGATTTATGTGAGCAAGAAATATTGCTACTTTTTAATGTGGTGGTGTTTTTTTAAGCAACATATCTCAGATAGAGAAGTAGCCCCACGATGCATACAAAGAAAGAGACTTTGCTTTGAGAGGATTTGGTATGAACTGGGTCACAAAGGCAATTAAAAGTCGTAAACCAGATGTATTATGTCTGTTCAATCCTTTTCATTTGTGTCAACGGGTGAAATCGTAGCATGGTACGCCCTGGTTCATTTTGTCATTTTAAAACTAGAAGCCATGTAAACAGAAAAGCAGCTCTTTTTGTGAAGGGCACTTGTATTATTCCACCGAATGATAAATTTGAAGCTGCAAATGCCTGTGCATTTTTAAGGATTCTATAGTCGCAGCCATTCAGCAGTTTGGATTCACATTAATTGCAATTCATTTTCTTCCATATCCCACAGCACCTTTGCACAGGGTGAAACTCATGTAAATAAATGACACGGTTAGTGCTGTCTCTTCATTCACCTGTGGAATGCTTCGTATGAACAGCAGCTTCACATAAAATACATATTTTGGTTTCATGGGGCTGAGCTGGAGTGAATATGCTTTCTGCTTCCATGGAAGATCAGTACAAACACAGCGTAAGAGTAAATCATGCATGCGGTTGCTTAGTAAGGAGTCACTCCAGTTAATTATATTCCTGTTGGTTTTGGCAAATAACTAATGCAACAATATTTACTCTAGTTTAATAAGCTGAAGCAAGCCCTGAGCCTCTTCAAAATTACACTCCGTAGAGCACAAAAACTGTAAAGACTGCAGAATGACAGTTGGGCTTGAAAATACTTTCATTACTTATTTGCTAAATCTCCTGCAAGAGGATTTGCTACTCAGTGATGTATCTGCGTAGGTAACTGCTGGGGGAGGTGCTGCAACATCTCGGTGGCACTGGCCAGCTGGCATTGTGGCACCATTCCTAAATAAATGATAGCACTGGGGAGAGGGAACAGAGTCTCTTTGGCCTCTTTGCTACCTAACAGGATAAGCACCGCTGATTATAAAACTAGCTGATGCATGTCCTTCTCTGCTCCACTCCCAAAAATCCACTGTGTCTGGCTGCCCAGAAGACCTCTAGACATGCAGTCTGCTGTGGCATAGCAGCGTTATCCCCATTGCTTCAGGTTTCCTGGATTCCCAGCAATGGCAGCCCTGAAACAGAACTGATCAAAATGGTCCAAAAATTCCATGAGTGCGCCTCAGAAGTTCGCCTTCGTTAGCCATCCGTCCTCATTTCACCTGGCCTTGTTTGGGTCATCGCTGTGTTCTCACCTGCACCTGTGGGACCTTCTGCACGGTGCTGGGGGTGACGGGGAGGAGAATGCCACACGTCATCCCTAAACAACTTCATTTCCACAGCCAGGCAGAAACGTGCCTGCAATTTACTTTATACTGCCAGTGCTTTCTGAGAGAGGAAATTGTTGGGCCACTGGAAGTTATTTATTTTCTACTATATTTTATTAGGTTATTTCCTGTTTTTCTTCCTGTTCCTTTGCTCTGTCTAATTTGGCAGATTGATTTTCTTCTTGTACTTTCCCTCTTCCTAGATTGTTCTCCCTGTCCCGTTCACCATCTACTTTTCCAAATCTTCTGGACATCAGTTGAATCTTTGAAAGTAGACTTAACCAAGGATTCCAATTCCTTTTAAAATGCAGATAAAGTAAGATTTTCAGCTAATTTAAACCTTCAAGTTTACCACAAGAGTTAAACTGAAATACAGAACACAGGCATTTCATCTGTTGGTTTTTTTGTTTGTTTGTTTTCGTATTTATTTTTTCTTTATATTTTATTATCTTTATATTTTATTTTCTCCAACCTTATGCTGGCCCTTGTTTGTTCTTGTTCCTGGAAAATCGCTCACTGCATGACAAAAATTAACCTGTTTCAGAAAAAGAGACCCTCTAAAGTCATGTGCTCCCCTAAATTGAGATAAATTGAACAACATTAGATGCATCTATACTTGGGAAAAGTGATCGTTAAGTTCAACTCACAGAGAAAAAGCCCCAAGGGATCCTTGGTTCATTCAAGCCATAGCCAGCACAGCAAATTCCCAAATTTGATACATTTAAGCTATTTGATTTGCCAAATATTCTTCAGCCGTATTGCCACAGGCCCTTGAAGTGGAATTGCTCAGCAGTTAGTTCCACTCAGCAGATGCATCAACACGCACCCAAGGAAGGCAGGGGGTTTTGTGTCACTCCTGCAGCTTTTTTTTTTTAATTTCCCTTTTAAAAAAAAATGACTCTTTTCATTCTAAGAAAAAATGATATTTTAAATGAATCTGTTACTTTTTCAAACTCTTCAAAGTAAATGATGCTATTGCAGAAAATTCAACTCAGTTTGACAGCGCATAGAACAATTAAAGAAAATGATTTACCAAAATCCCATCATTACAAAACCCAAATGAGAAAGACACATCTATCTTAAGCACATATTTAATAGCAACTGGTCACAAGCCATCAAGACTGGAGAAGGAAAGTCCTAACATTGCTTTTCTAATCATTTTCTAAAACATTATCTAAGTTTCAGCATTTGTTAACTAAGCACAAATTTGAGAGCATTGAGGGGAAGGAATATGCTCAAGGCAGATTATGGAGTCAAGAATATGCTGATACTAAAGGCACTGAAAAACTATTTTTCATGCCAAGAAAGAAAAAAAAAACCTTCGGGTATGACCTGGAAATTTGAACACTTGAAGAACAAGGGTTCAGCGTTCCTTTATTTTTCATTTTTGGCACACTCCATTCACTCCAATTTACTGCTCGTGCACTTGGACACAGATTCGACTGTCTCCTGTATCCAAGGATAATGACCTACCACTCCAGTGATTTAGTAAACCTCAACTCTGTTCAACCACTCAATCAGTGATGGGCTAATCCCTTAATGGCCATTTGTGTCTTTCCAGTGCATCCTAAGGAGTTCTGCAACACTCCGATCCTGCTGCACAGAGTTACGTGCCCTCCTTCCGCCCTCGTTATCTTATCAGGTAGCTAATTCCCACAAATGATCATGCAGTTTCAAGTTTAAGATGAAATTGCAATTGAATCATAAATTTGTCACTCTTTAGACAGCTGCAAAGTCAGTAAAATCTTGATCAAGTGGGGATTAGTCACTGGATTGAACAATTAAGACCTGTGAGAGCATCTGGCCTTCTGACAGAAACATGTTTATTGATAAAAAAAAAAGTTTATGTAGAGGTTTAAAATGTTATTAATTCTTAAGTGGAGTATAATCTTTTGTCTAGTATATTGTGACACATGGCTAGCTATCCTCCTAACGCCTTGATCAGCTCAAGTCAACTATTGCTCTATTGCTATCAGCTCTATTTAAAAGGAATTAATCTTCTGAAAGAAGGATGGCTGTGATCCTTTACAAATACCAGAGCAGAGTGCAGATGGAGATGTCATCTGTGAAAATTGTTTGCTTCCATATTATTTTGGAGTCAGCAAAGAAGACCCTTTCGGATTACCTAGTTATGGTTCTATTAAAATGTTTGTATACATTAACAGACATATTTCCTCCACAAGAAGAATAAGTTTCCCACAAAGAACTGACACACACATGCATATCTAGGCCCTACTTTGAAAAAAATAAGGCAATAATGCTTATTACGGGTCGCTCATTACATAATGGAAACAAATAGAGAAGATAAGCACTTCCTGCAAGGTAGTGAGCCCTGTCCAAATTTCTTCCACAGGGGCAGCTGACCTTGTTACTGGTGTCTCCTGTGACTGATCAGATCTGACTTGGAGACTTCCCCCTTGGGCTCAGCCTCAGCTTGGAAACACTCCTCTCCAGAATAGTACTATATAGAGCTCAGTAAGCACAAGCCAAGCCCCAAATAAGTCGTACCTCAGATCTATGTATGCTGCACCATCCCTGGATAAATACTTGCTTAGTTTCTCGGGATCCCACAGGTCTCCACAGGTTCAAAGAGTGAAATGCCACGACACTGCAGGTCTCCACTCTTCTAAGACTTTCCCTAATGCTCTCCATATTCCATGCCAGTCAGCATTCTCTGGTTGTGGAGAAGAATTCTTCTCCATAACATGAATGGAGAAGGTAGAGATGCTGGGGATTGTAGGATTGTACCAGGGGCCTCATACGTGCAAAGCATGTGTTGTATCACTGAGCTGCATCTCCTGCCAGGTAAGCAGCAGGTAATAACCAACCAAATTCTTCCAGTGCCACCAGTATCATTTCTTTCTGATTTATCTGGTGCAATGAAAAAAAACAAACACAAAAAAACCCACAGAAGCTTTGTTACATCTGTAAATTAAAATGGGATTTGATTGCCTAATTTTTACATTTTACTTTCTTATTATGAAAATGATTCACTGGAATTCCTCCAGACAAAAGAGAAAAATGGAATTTGCACGCACTGCAACCTGAATGCTTTCATTTCATAGCTCCTAGTACAAGATGTCTTCTTTAAGCTGCTCTGTACCCTTCAACCCTCGGTGCTTTTCTCACAAGATACTGAAACAAGACATTCAGTTTGGGGTTTAAAAGAAACGCTTTGTTCAACTAGACACAGCAGTTTTCACTATTTGATTGCCACAAAAGGAAGAAAAAAGAAAAAACAGGGAAAAAAAAGAAAGAGAGAGAGAGATGCTATGCGTAAATTTGGCCCAACGAAATAGGTATTCGGGACAGAAAAGTACGGCTGCCCTTCTGAAAAATCACTTCACGTCCTTAATTAACTTTGCAATATAATTTACATAGCAATGTTGCAGTGTTCAAACTCACATTAATGCAACAACAAAGCATTAAGTCCACACGAGAAGCTGAGATTAATTAATGTTATGGAAGAAATGAATACCTCCTGTAGTAAGATAGCGGCGATATTTTTCCTCGCAGTTATGCTGAGCAGCACCAGATGCAATATCATATGCAATAAACAACCATCATACTGTTTAGCTCTATTAAATGTTCACAAGGCTCAGCTGGAAATAAAGGTATATATAATTTTGGCAGTGCCTAATTAAATTCTACGTCTTCAAAATACTTTATCCACCATAACCAACAGCATGCAGAGGTGGTTAAACCCAGACCTGCCCCTCTCTGGGGCTTTACCCAGCTCAGCATTAGCACTGGTGGCTGGCTAGGTGGGTGCTTGGGGCTGGGCTCATACACCTGCTGTCATTGGAATGTTTTAATTTGCATTCACTGAGGCAAATTCTCCTCCCCATCACACCCT
This sequence comes from Tympanuchus pallidicinctus, assembly GCF_026119805.1. NCBI lineage: Eukaryota > Metazoa > Chordata > Aves > Galliformes > Phasianidae > Tympanuchus > Tympanuchus pallidicinctus. Next base: position 2,058,915 of record NW_026294747.1, read on the forward strand.
ATGTTCTTTGTCAAGTCACAGCTGAAGGGCCTCTTGCTCGAGGAACGCAGCCTGAATTCTCCTGACAGCCAGGTTGGATTAGGGTGATTCACTTAATGAATCAGACAGAACATACCCTACCTCAGCCATTGCTTTTCTGCACTGCTCAGAAGCATAATTTTGTAAATAACTCTAAAATTCTACCCTCGCAGATCACAGCCATTTCATTTTGCCCTTGCCTTGGGCCGATTAACGCAAATTAAATTTCATGCCAGTCAGCTCAGGCAATCTGCACAGAAATTCAGAGGTTCCACTAGAAGGCAAAATTGTTTTTACCAGTTACTAATGTTTTCAGAAAAGGTCAGAATTCTTACTGTATCGATATCCAAGAGAAAGAAAAAAACCTTAAACTTCAAACACATTAATCTCAGATTTAAAAGCAGAACTGAAAAATCCAGCTGGGTTACTTAGGATTTTTTTCCAAGTGTAGTATATGTCTGAATAAAAACATTTTAAGTGTAACAACAATTCTGCCCTTTAAAGATGGATCTCTGTAAAAAGAGCCAGGAATGTACTTAGCTATTTCCAGAAAATGGCCAACTTAAACAACACAGAATGACAAAATTCCCCCTGACTGAAAAAATGTAATACTTTTCATGACTATTTACTACACTGCTCCTAAAATGAGTCCACGTTCTGAGCTAGTATTTCAGCTAAGTCTCCTGATTAGCTCAGCCCTATCCTCTTACATTAAAGATTAATTCCAGGCAGAGAGGGGAAGTTGTGGCTTTTTTTGGTTTTGTTTTGTTTTTTTTTTAAATAAAAAATACTGCCCTGGGTTTCTCTGTTGCATAAAATTATGTTCTACTTAAGTAACATTCAAATCTTATAGTGATAAATGCAGAATCACATGTGAGACGTACTGGAACACAGCAGAACTACAGTGCTGTACAGAATATAATCCTGTCACATACTTTCTTCCATAGTCAAACTGCATATTCATTGCAATAACCAGTATGCTAAACTGGGACTAACTGGTGCTTTCTGAACCTAATCTGGCAATTCTGGGTCAGGATGAAGCCCTATTCCTATTAACTTTGGGAACATGGGACCTTCTTCTCTTTTCTAAGTAGGGATTTAAGACTGCGGATTCAGCAGAGGCTGTTACTGGAGTATTGCCTTATACTACGTGTATTAACAAGGGAGATTAATGTTTTAACTGGCTAGCCTCAACATTCATAGTTAATTGGGAAATTCAATCTGTAGTCGTTTTTGTTTCCCTGCAGTACCCAGTTCCAGTAAATACTCCGGTGCCATTAGAAATTACATTGCATAAGTCTTTATTAAACAAAACATTTCAAGATGTAAAACCTTCAAAAGAACAGTACTTTTTGCAGAGGCTGTCTCCTGAAAATTACTTTGGGTCAGTGCAATTTTTTTCATATAATTTGAGATACCCAGCCTGCACAAAGCGTTCTGTCATCCGGTTACTCAAAACCACGCATCAGAGGAAGCAGGTGAACTACAGAGGGTCTTCAGTAAGAAGGAAAAATCACTCAGGTATCAGGCGCTTCACGTTTGTCATGGTGGCCACAAAACAGTCTCCCTTGTGCTGACTGACTTTAATTTAGCCCTCGCTCATAACCCAGTGCCCAGCTCCTGCACATGCGCATCCACGAAGCGTGAGAGCCAGAGAGTGGGAGGGCAGGATGACAAAGGGCAAGGCCAAGACTATCCAGTTTGGATCTGCAGTTCAGCTTTGAAGGCTTGATGTGAAAATATACACAGCTACTGCCTGCTCCGTGTGCTGTGTAATTAAAAACAAGGCTCTACCATTTGGAGCCGGGAAAATTTCCTCACTGGTACGCTGGTTACTTTTTTTTCTTTAGTACATCACCATTTGTTCAAGGTACAGTGGGAACGTCTTGATTTTGCTTTAGAAGGAAGGGAGTCTCTGAAAGGCAGAGCCATTAGGCCTGAGTGAGCTGGATGAGGGCTCCGGGGTTAACAAAGCAATTGTGGGCAACCATCAGGCAGAGAGAGTAGCAAACATGCTGGACACAAACAGGTGATAAAAGCCGATAAGAGAGATGACAAAATTAAGAAAATAAAGAACACCGTTATAAAGATTTATAGATCAGCTAAAGCAGAGCAAAATAAATGAAAACAAACACTGATAAAATAGAAATGGGGCATCAGCCATATAAACAGACAGAAAACTTCAATGCTTCTGTGTAGTACTATGACACTGCTTTGTTTACACCAGCATTGACCTTTTGCTCCCAAAGAAGTTTATTAACCATCTTGGTCTTTCTTTGCGTCGCTTTACTCATCAAGAGAAAGTTGTACGGGGTTGATACTGATGAATGGCTTTTTCAGAAAGTCAAGTTATCCTTGACTAGATGCAGATGGCCTAGTAAAAAATGAACGCTGCCAGCAGACATTGTCTTTATCAGTAGTAAAAGTTCAGCAGGGACTAGACTTCCTCATCTCTGGCCAGAGAAACCCAGCCTTCTGTTTCAGCACCATATCACATATTGTCCTAATGAATTCTTGTAACACACTGCAGCCCAGATAAATATGCTTATATTAATGGTTCTTGGCAGTCTGGGGCTTGGTACAGAATCGACACAAGTGTTTGGATTCTGCCTGAAGCAGACACTAGGAATTTACACAGCTCAGAAATATTAGACTGTTGTTAGGTTGTTTGTCCTGTGTGCTGACCTTCAGTATTGCACACTGCAGTTCACTCACTCTGGACTGCCTTCATAAAGGGGAAGCCTGCAGCACGCCATGCTGACGCCCTGCAGCCCAGGGCAGAGGGAGAAAGCAGCTCTGTCACTAGGAAGTTTCACCCATCCCACAGCAGTACAAGCACTCATCTGAGATCCTATGTCTAGCAGCCCAGTGGACAATACTCACTGCAGGCAATTCGAATCCTGCTGCCACGTGGCCTTTCCTTTCCTTGACTCTGTTAATTCTTCCTGCCAGTAATAGAAAGAAAGCGAGGCAAGGAGCAGTGAGTGATTCACTGTGAACTTCTCTTCAGAGCATGAAGCACATTCTAGGCAACAAGCTCAGGGACAGCAGGATCTTGGCCATTAAAGAAGGCCCCGGGCGATACCAGAGACAAATAGCAACCAGATTGCAAAAGCTGTAATTCTCAGTAGCTACCCAGATCCACTCGGAGAAAGGCTGTGAAAGCAGTAACAGCACAGTGCTCGGGGTACTGACACACATTTTGAGTTGTGTTGCATGATATTCTCCAGCTCGGCTTGCTGCTTTGCAAGCGCTGTAACTTTGTGTTGCAAGTTAGGAAATTCCATCAGCGGCAGTGGGTGGCTCAGCTGTGTGGTGCTCCCAGAAATGTAGCTGTCCTGCAAACAGGGAAACCTTCCATGCTGAGCCACCTAGTGTCTGAAAACGAAAAAGCTTCCAAGTTCTTTGTCGGGCTGGATTTCTTACCACGCAGCAGATAAAAACCTCTTTATTGGCATTTATGGTTTACCTTTGCTGTGGCATGAGGCCCATAGCTTAACCTAAAAAGCTCAATGATGTAGCTAAAAATATCAGAGACCCTTCCAGGAGGGAACATTAAGCAGATGTGGCTACTTGTACATTAGTACTAGTAGAGCACATTCACAAGAACACACAGTTTCCCGAGAAACTCTGGGGCAGGATTTCTTTGCAGGCAGTGAAGTTATTCCTTCATTTATTTATTTATGAAGTTGTGTTTTTCAACATTTCACTGAAATGAATGGAGTTCTGGGACATGACTCAGAGACGAATGAGGCATAAAAAGAAACAGCCTGAAAATAAATACAGTTGTATTTCCCTCTTGCACCGCCACACTAAGGTGATTCAGTGCCCTGTGTGTTTTTTTTTAATCCTCTTGCACCAAAAGAGTTTTTTTTGTAATGCTGGGGGAGGGCGCCTCATTTTGTACCAGATCCATCTAGCCAGTCAAGCCAGGATGATCAGACAGATCTTCCCATTTCTGTTCTGCTTATTTTTGCAGATTAAGATCTTGGCTCTGCAAGAGTTACCCAGAATATAAACAGCCTGTTTCACTTAAAAATAAAAACAAAGCAAAACAAGAAAACCCTGTGATGCTATTAAATAATATTCACACCTCTGTGACACGCATTTTATTCATCAGGATTAAAGAAGCCTTGCCTGGGACTGTGCTTTTATCATTCAAGATGTTCAGTGCCTTTAAACCCATGCATTTGAACACCTTACGGATGGCCTGCAAACTGTTTGTGGCAGCACTTTCCTGAGCTCCTCAGTCCTTAGCCCAAGACCTGTCTGTGTTATGTGCAACTTCCACAAGAATACCACCTTTCACACCACCACTCAACACTCAGGGCCCTCTGAGGATTCAAAGCTGGCATTTCTGATTGGATTTCACACTCTATGGAAACCTGTACTAAAATTAACTGATGCTCTGGCTTATTTCCAGTGGCCAAGCTTGCCTTGGTTCCTTCACCACTATTATTTCAGAACCTCTTTGTGTTGGTGGAGCCACATCAGCTTGTCAGTGCAGAGATGGTTTGAGTTGGAAGGGACCTTAAAGATTATCTAGCTGATGGCCAAACCAAGCACTTAAAACCCGGCTTCATCACGCTGCTATCTGAAGCCACGGAAGTTCTGCCAGGATATTTTATGGGAATTGACACAGGCTGTGCTGGCAATGTCAACGTGAAAGTATGCAGCTTCGTACAAGCAGAGAACATAATCTCTGTATATTTTGTCTTTGACTCATTTGAATCATATCCTAGCCAACCCTGTTGTTTCCTATATTACAAGTAGTCTCTCATGAAAACTAAAAAAGAAAGTTGTGCTTTTTTTCTTCCTTTTGGTGTCTCTGTATGAGCTCTGCACTGATAACTTACTACAAAACAAGCTGCTCAGGTAGGACCTCCTCAAAAATAAGCACTTTTAGCAAGTCTGCCAGGGCATCTCAGTAGGGAACCCAGAGGCAGCAGTCACAGCCGTTGCACCTGAGAGTGCACCCGTTGCTACCTGCCAGGCTCAACTCCCTCCCAGACCGCCTCCCATCATCCCTCATAGGGCACTGCAGACAGCCCTGGTGCATCTATCTCCTCACAACACCCATAGCTGCCCCACTCCTCACTGGAGCTGGGTTTTGGAGCCCTCTCCAAGCTACTGGCCCACCGTGCCTGTCCTCTGAGTTATCTCAGCTCTACCCCCGGTTTTGTCACTGTATCCTTCAATCCTCTCTCTCCCCATAAAAGTGTCTAGCTGTCTCTTAAACTCACTTTACCATTTGCTTCTTTGACCTCACTTGGCAACTTATCCTTGTGTTTATTATTTGAGGTGGAATAGTTCTGGCTACATTCCTGGTTTTACTCTTAATTGTCTAATTTTTAGAATGGTGTCAGTGGGGTTGGGTTTGGGGTTTGTTTTGTTGTTTTTTTTTAACTCACCACTTTTGTGACCACATCTTCATTTTCAGTAGATTCCTTTGTGTCATCTGGACTTCCAGTAACTAAAAGGATCCTAATGAATCTTTTATTGGATCTTCCCAAATATTGCAGCTGGATCTTCTTGTCCATTAGTGCCATTCTGAACTGCATACATTGCCTTTAACGACATCTTTGTTAACTCACGGGGGGAGCAGTTTCCTAAAGCGTGGAAGAGTTCCCCAGCTCAAACACTGAGTGATTCTCCCTGCCCATTCTTGCCCGACAGGGAGGTACAAGCAGGGCTCGAGCAGGACTGGGCAGCACAGCTCTGACCATCTTCTGGCAACCCATCTCTGCCAGCTGGCTGCCTTTGTGTACCCACCTCACTAGGTGCAGGCAGCTCCAAGATGCAGAGCTGCAGGCATCTTCTTGGAGGCCCTCAGTCCACCCCAAAGCCTTGGACTGGTTTTACTGTCAGGTCACACTGATGATTGGAAAACACTGCATGTGATACAGTTTTCTCAGTGCCTGCCTGCAGGAGAGGGAGGAAGAAACACTGGTTTTAAGCACCCACCTGTGTCTTCAGGACCCATTCTCAGTAGCCGTAAGGTTGGTTGGTGGAGCAGTTTAATAGTCCTACTAACATCCTGAAACAGATAGGCCAAGTTGGATTGGTTTCTAAAATGAACAACTTGCCTAAATCACCACGGAAAGAGAAACAAAGAGCTCTTCTCTGCGAGTCCCTCGCTTCCCTCGATGGAATGCCTGAACAGTAGGACTGCCTTTATGTTGTTTGCTTTACTGTAGCAAAGCAATGTCTTGGGACCTACTTTTTGGTCAGTACTCATAAAGAATACAACGTGCACCAAGAATATGATCAGGTGGTTACAATCTAGGCATGTTAGGTCTTAAGTTTTCAGCAAGCAGAGAGTTGGACTTACTTGGATGCATCTACCTTAAACAATCGGTGCAAGGGAATCCTTAATCTTGGCTGACAACATCAGAGAACTGACATTATGTTCCCTTTCCTATCCAACACGTGTTGTACCTCATAAAGTGACAAGAAAAAGCTACAGAACAGAAAAAGTATGTCAGTCACAGTAGACATTTAACCATCAGCCAAAATAACACTGCTGACTAGTTCCAGTTCATGAACACAGATCAGAGGCTGTTGACTGTGAGACTGAAAATTTTCCAGAGAGCTAAAGATACTTGTAAGATAGAATAGCGTGCAGTCCCCTCATCTTTCACATGGAGATCAAGCCCACAGAAACTCAGGCTGCTGAGCAATTTCTGCTTGCCACAAAATGAGGAATTGCATGCTGCAAGAAACAGCATCTGGGGGCTGCTTCTGAGAAATTCATGTAGTAAAGCGCTTCAATAAAGGTGGCTTACCTTGCTGATAGAATCTTGGAAACAGGAAAAAGAGAGGGAGAGACATAAGAGGCCTCACGACAAAGACTCTGAGATGACTAGGAATAAAAATAACAAAGAGCTTCCAAACGTCACCGCTGTCTTCACCGTGGTCGGAGTGTCGGAGGGCGTAATGAGCATCAGACAGCAGAGCTGCAGCAAGTGCTTTCATTGAAAAAGGGGCAACAGCAAAAGCGAAGGGACATACTCTGTCACTCATCACCCCACGCTTCATTTTTGGTTGCTGTCTACCATTATTATTATTTGGCGTGCAATTGACCAAGCAGAAAAGGTATGGATGCAGTTATTTACAGGTCACTGGAAGCCTGGTCTGTGCTGCAGCGGAGTTTCGGTTATATTTCACAAAAGATAGTTTTATTTATGTTTGACTAATGCAGGCACAACTGGAGGCTGATTTTTCTTTCTTTGGCTTTCAGTATAAACACTTCTGGCAGCTCTCTATTTTGGGTGCAGGCTGAAGAACATTGTTTTGTAGTTGCAGAACACTGCTGGGTAAATCAGAGGACATTGTTATTACGACTGAACTTTTCTCTCGAGAAAGAAGGAGGAGTTGCTTTATTTTTTAATTCTGTGCAGTTTTATATACACCATTTACTCCAACTATTTGATGTTTGCCACACTTGTTATGAGTTTCTCCAGAGAGATGCTGTCTTTTGGCAGCAAAAGATAAAGTTGACTGATACAAATGAGTCACAGTACCCCAACAGTAATTAACAGTGATGCAATACCCCAGCGAAAAAGAGGACTTGAAGAATTAACTGTTGAGTTTTCTTGACGATGCAGCTGCACTTTAAGAGAGAAAGCTCAACCCATCATAGAACTCCATTGTGTACATTAGAGAAAAAAGCTTGGCAAGATACATTAAAGATTTTTGCTGAAGAGATACAAATATTTTGCAAGGTCAAAGGGCTCTCAGGCAGGCTGTACTTACTTCCAAAGAAAAGCAGGCAGTATGACAAAGAAACAATAATTTTTTTTTATCTCCATTTTCACACTTCATCATGTAAGAAGGACTGTCTTTTTCAACCTGCTGAACTGATTTAAGCCACCCCAGCTCTAAGTTAACTTTCAAGTAAAAGTCACTGCACGGCATCCTAATCTTAGAAGTTATCTGTGCTCGTGGTTTCAGCACAGTTCTACAGAAGGCCAATACTGCTATTTATAAAGTGGATTTTACTGCTCTGTGAAGTTCCTATACAAATCTTACAGGTTTCAAGAAAAGGAATAGTTTTGTAAGAAGACGAACGATTGAAGCAACTGTTTTATAGCGCAATATGAAACTTGACACTGTTTTCTGCTGCCAGTATGATTCCCAAGTGAGATGGATAAATTGTGGTCAAGACCTGGACAGGTTAACTAGTGGTCATCAGTGCTGGTGGTACCTTTATATACAAAAAAAAAAAAAAAAAAAAGGATTCTATTGGACAGGGCATTTGAAATTTAATACCAGACATGAAACAAGACATCTGTTGGACTCTCATTTGTTTCTCTTTGAATGGGCTTTAATTGAAAGCTCAGTGAAAAATGCAGGTTACATTCTTAGTGTTATCAATAGTTTGTAACAGCAACAACATCAGAACAGTGATGCATCTAATATTTATACAGTTTCTAATTTTAGATGTCTAAGAGCAATACATTATCAGATATATATATATACACACAATTTCAAGCAATTAAAAGTAAATAATAAACCCCTCCTCCCAAATCCCTGAAACAATATATTTCCTTACACTAATAATGTCTTTTTCACATATACTTGACAAAGAGTCTTTTTTAAGTTACTTATCTTAAGAGTAATCTGTTAATGGAGATCCTGGACCAGCCCCATTAAAAGTTCAGTTTTAAGTTTATACAGCTTGCTAGCCACATAACCAGTGTGGCATTACATTGTAAACAAGTCCCAAATGTCTACAATGATTGGAATCACTTTTGTGTAAAGGAGATCTGCGCATCTCATGATGGAATAAATTTAAACAAATACATTAAAACAGAAAGAGAGAGAGAGAAATAGAGCTATTTGATGAGTAAAACAGTTTGGGGGGGAATCGATTATGTGATTATTTAAAAAACAAGTTAACTTAATGGTAAGATTCTTATTTTCTATACAGAAGTTCTCGTTCATCTAGCACTAGCTGCTCCAGAAATAGGTTCTTTTAAAAAAGGGTTGATTTGTGAAATTCAGAAGCATTGCCTCCAAGTTTAAAAGTTTGCCCTGTGGCAGCACAACTACAAAGTTTACAAAAAGTATCTCAGCTGATTGTTCTGCCTCATCTTGTGAGGATAGAGGTTCTAGCATTTGGAAACTTCAGCATGTGCTCAAAAGCAGTAAGCGTGAAGCTTACCTTCAACAGGCACTACTCGCCCTACCCACAGCGGGACTAAAAAGAGTACAGTAAAATGCACCTAGAACAGCTCAAGCAAAAATAAGAACAGGAAACTGGAAACACCTACAGAATGTAAGCATAGTTTAGAGTAATCTTGAAACTGCGGTAATCTTGCTCGTTTTTTAATGAAATTGCAAATAAAGTTTGAAGTTATTGAACAGGGAATTCTGAATGTCGAAATGGAAGCTGAGCAGAATCCTACTGTTTAGTTAACTTGTGTCAAATGGGATGCGAAGACAGCCGCAGCTCTCTGACAGAGGTGATCGAAGATGGCTGATAAAGTTTGCAGTAGCTCATAATGTCCCATCTGGTTTATTCACTTGTTTGAAATGCCTAAAGGGCCAACTGCAGTTTAGTCATGTTCCTCTGGTGCATGTTGTGATGACGGACTAATTCATCAGACCTGGCAAATTTTTTTTGACAGCTGGGCCATCGGCAACTGAAAGGCTTTTCACCTGTTAACAAAACACCCTGTTATTAACTGGGTAGAAGAGCTCGCCTGGGACATCACTGCTCCTTCTCTTTCTGTAGCGTTGTGAGAAGCTAGGCAGATCTCCACCAGGAAAGGTGTGCTGGGCCATCCTCAGAGGTTGTGGCCGTGCCCTCAATAACTGCTCACCTCAGCACCCAGTGCTTTCTTACAGACCACTCTGCTGATGTTTAGCCACAGCCTTTGCAGGCGAGGCACTGCATTCTGCAATGGATCATTCCTGAAGACAGGCCCTTACTGAACATCCTAGTGTCACGTATACTTTACTCTCAGTTCTTGGATGAACTGGTTTAAAAGTAACTCTGGCACCTACAGAAGTTTCGGTCACACCTTTGACTATCAGTCACTAGGAGAATTGTCAGTGATTATTCAGAGCTTGACCTCTAGTCAAGGAGAATTTTTCCTGCGAGCTCACTAAGTTTTGCCCAAAGTTATTCTGTGATGGTGAGGGTGGTGAGGGTGAGTGGTCAGTCAATATGAAGTGGCTGAACCAGACTGAAAGTTTCCCACTACTGTCTAGATTCCTTCCTGCAGGAGATTTTAAAGGACCAGAATACCTAGTATTTTTATAACATTCCCACGAGTATAAATAATAGCCACTAAAAATGACCCCAAGCAAAGTGGTTGCAATTTTGACAAGAAATGCCATCACCTTTTTACAGTTTAATCTGCTGTCTCGATTTTTCACAACATTATGTGGAATTTCAGGCCTTGTGTCTGATGCTGCAGGAATGCTGCTGGAATGCTTTCATTAGCTCAGAGCAGTGCCCGGTGACTCCTGTTTCTTTTAGGCTTGCCTTTTCTTCCCCCCAGCTCAAGATAGATGCAGAATTTTATAGTAGGTTCAGCTCTGGGACAGGACTCTTCCATGCCATCTTACACACCTCGTACTCTCCATCTCAGGACACCTGGGCTAGGTAGTTCAAGCTCATCCAACCATCTTCTTCTCTTCTTTGCCTCACACTTTGTACATTTCACATACATCCAAACTCAGGCAAAAATCTGGGAATCTGGGAGTGGCACCAAAGTTGTGTATTTCTGTTTGCAAAATCCCATGAGATAGACAGATCACATAAAGCAGGGGAATCTACGTAAAATCTATTTTATCCACGCCACATATATGCTGGCAAAAGCATCAACCATCTCACGAGTGCATAAAACAGTATAGGACAAAGCTGCCAGAGCTACTGATAAAAATCACAGATTGTATCAGGTGGCCTTCTTTCATCTCAGCTGCATTTGCAATATCATCCTGCGACCTGATGTGAGCTGTGGAGATTTTCACCAAAGCACCACCACTAAAGCAGCATGCAGTTTTGCTGTTTCACAAGCAGTGTGACTGTCCACTCATGACAGGGACAACATCTATTAGTTCTGGGCTGGGCACAAACTACCTTACAGCTTCCCTGTACAGGTTCCAGAAGTCACTTTTTGATTGCTAAAAATGTATATGGATGTGTGGAGCTTTTGTTTTGGATTCTTCTGTTGCTTTTTTACAGCTAAGATTGCTTTTACAGTAAACTTGCTTGCGGAGACAAGAGAGCAAATAGTTTAAGAACTGACTTACATTTAATCCCACAACAGATAAAAGTCACTTGCACTATGCTTCATCAAAATTTAACATGGAACAAGTTAACAAGTTAATTATTTTGTTGTAAGAGTTAGAGAACATGAAAAGAAAGGAATGAAGCTACAGGGCAAGATGGACATGAAGAATCGCCAGCCATCACTCCTGCTTGTTCCTCTCAGGTTATGTGTGTTTTACAGTCAGAAGAGCACAACATCCAGCTGCCGATGGAAGCATCATCACAGCAGGAGCAACTGGGCTGCAGAGCTCACGCAGAACCTCAGCAGAGGGGCTATGAGGCCATCAGCACCCAAGGGCTGCTTTCAGCAACAAGGGAAGTGCGGGCTTGGATTGCGTGGAGCAAGGAAGAACTAAAATGGGGAGATCAGTTTCACTAGAGAAAGTGATTCTTCACTGATTTAGCTGGCTTAGGCTAAAAAAATTACTGAAGTCAGGAAAGTATGGAGTCTTTCCCTGAGTTAGCAGATCAGCTAGTGGCAAAATGTGAAGGGGAATGTAGTTTCTCCTAACTTGCTAACATGTGGCAACCACTTGCCATCTTGTCTCCATGAGAACGTTACCTCTTGATGATTAAGAAAGTATCTTTCTTCGTGCACATGCACCAAACCCAGGTCCTACAGTTCATCATGAGCTACAAAGCTTCTGCAAGTTGCAAATGCTGATATTGCCACTGCTTGATGCATTTACCTAGTTGGTGCCACAGAAAATGCCATTATTCTTAGATGAATTGCTTCCTTTATGAAAATTTCTCATTTATTTTTGAAAGTCTTTAATATGTGTTTTTATGATCATGAAGAGAAGAAAGAATCCTTAGCAGAGGAAAAAGGATTTTCAAGCTCCTTGTCATTCAGTAGAGAAACTGAATCTAAAAGGTTAAACTCAGTATGGCAAATACTGTGATGTCTAATGACATGACAAAATGCTTGGTAAACAACTACTTCATAAAAATACTGCCTATGTAATGGAAGGGAACAGAAAGTGTCAGTTCACAAGAATAATTCTAAAGCTTACAATACAGATGACATTGCAGTTGCTTCTTAATGGTGTTTATATTTACTTGAGGGCAGAGTAGACTAAAATGCCTGCTTTTTTTTTTCCCATGTACTGCTATGAAATATAGTTTCTGCACAAAGGTCCTTGAATATCTGAGTAAGCTTTTACTTCAGTGTCTGTCCATATGAATTTGCAAGAGGCACTCCTTTCATCTTCTGGAGAGATTACAAAGCAGCAGCAGCAACATCTTTGCCGTGCTACACTGCATTAGGCTCAAGTGACACTTAGGAGAAGCACAGGTAGGCATGAATGCTTTAGATTACAGACCTTCAGCTGGAGCTGGAATTAAAATTTCTTTCTTGCAGTTTTTTTCAGGGAACACAATAGATGGAGTTGACATTTGTGGGCTGAGGCCATGATGTTCATTTCACTATAGCTAACAGAATATATTTTACCAAGCTGAAATTTCATGAAAAAAAAAGAAAGCATAGTTTCAAAAGTCACTTAAATCCCATTGCAAAAAGTGACCGTGATATTTAGGGAATATAGTCACACTGGCAAGCCAGCGCACTCTGAAATTATTTCTGATGTTTAGAATATTTAATACTCGTTAAGAAACTTTCTAATCATGTAATTTACAACAATATTATTTTAAACTTATAAAGAATAATGAAATATAAATGTGAAGAAAAGTTTACGCACTTGTTTTACCTGTATGAGTCCTGGTATGAGTCTTCAGGTGATCAGATCTGGAGAACTTTCTCTGACAGGTTTTACACTGGAAGGGTTTCACACCTGGAGAGAGGAAAAAAAATCTGTTTTTAGAACCCAACACCTTTTGGAAGGCTGAATGACATCAGCTATTTCTGAATTTTCAGAAGTCTGGATTTTTTTGGTCCTGCTCTGAAACTTCTCGTGTCCCACGCAGGGTGCACTCGTGTTTCAGCTCCCAGGCAGGGGGCCATGGTCATCACCATCTCCTTTTCTGTGATTTTAAGAAGAGCAGTTGTCTAGCCTGTTCATCTAGATCTCCAAGAACTCCAGAAGTGCTGAAATGGGCTGTCTTGATATTTCAAACAAATATCAAGCATAAAAAAATGTTGATGAATTTGGAATGAACTCACGAATAGTTTGGCTGTCTCAGAATGTCAGTAAATGATAACCTAGTAAGTGATTCACCAAGAAGGACTGCAGAATGTAGGCAGGGCTCAGTCCTGATCATGACTGTTACTGCCTTCTCCACTGGATGTTAACATCTGCTATACACTTTCCTGCTATTCTTAGTCAATTGCACTCCAGTATAATCCAACCAGCCAGATCTTCGACGTTTTTCTCCTTGCTACTCCTAGAACCCTTCTGGAAAGGCTGAAATCTAAGATTAGGTGTCTTGCTGAATTAGGTACTTTATTTGCTATGGTTTTTCCTTCTCCCTTCTGCTTTCCACATGGAAGTGCCCAGTAAGTTCACCAGCCTTTCATGCTGCACATAGTGTCATTGCCACACAAACATCAGAACATCTACAGCAGCACTTATCTGGTTACTCACTGGCAACTCTTCCCTGCAGAGCTCTCAGGCTTTAAAAAACAGTAGATGTATTACATCAGAATACTGTATAGCAAGCAGTTTCATTTAGAAATCTATTTCAAAAAGATGGTGATAGGATAAAAAGGGCACATATACAATCAACGTAGTGCTTAAATGCCAACAACAAAGAAACGCAACACAGTCACCAACCCCCTCCTAAAGTGAACTTTAATAATTTGTCACTACTGGCATTGTGCATTAGCAGATACATCAGAAGTCTAGAAGTACACTTTATGGATTCCAATTCAAATAGAGATATGGACTCTTTTAAGCAGTACAGATGCACTGCCAGCATACCTGTGTGTCGTCTTTGGTGCCGTTTGAGTTGGTCTGAACGAGAAAATCTTCGTTCACAGTCCTTAAAATCACACTGATATGGTTTTTCACCTGCAAAGTACAAACAGTTTAGCTGAAAATGCGGGCAAAGTGGGAAGCGTGTCAGGTAGAATCAGCAGATTAAATGCACTACCATAAGAAATGTAGGCTTCCCCACTTCCTAAAGCAATTTAAAGGAAGGACAGCCTCAATTGCTATAGATCCATACAACTATACTGGACCAAGTGGATAAAGGCTGGCATAATTTACTACATTGTCACCATTATTGAATCTGTTCACTCTAAAAAATGGTCCACCAGATGAAAGCTATGAGAACTTTTAGGTTGTAAGATATTTTTTGTTTTCTGCTGAAAAAGAACAGGGTTTTTTGTTTGTTTGTTTGTTTGTTTTGTATTTCTTTGGAATCCACAAGAAACCCTTGCCAATGGTTCCAGCTAAAAGTAATTTGTACAAGGGAACAACTGGCTGCTTGCTCTAAATCAATTTTCAAGCAAAAACTAAGTAAATTATGTGGTACTTTTCACCATACTAAATGAATTAAAGAGAGCAAAATTCAACTACAAAACCATACATTCTTCCCCAAAACTCAAATGATGTTTCTTCCACAAGGCAATTCTAAATAGAATTTTGCTGCACACCTCCTGCAGGCAAGGCTGTGAATTATTGCAAAGCTTCATGTCAAAACGAAGTCTTCCTCCAGCCTGTATAGTTCAGCAGAGACCTTCAGCATGCATTCTCCCTGGCACCAAAAGTAAGCTTCTGATTTAAAGTAAATAAATTAATGAATATTTTGAAATCCTGAAGGCAGGCTAGTGTCATAAATGAACTCAGCTTTTAAAGGCAAAAGTTTTTTTTAAAGCAGAAAGACTCACCAAACACAAAAAGATGCAAGAAGAAATGAGCAATTGAGGAGCCTGAGGAAAGTGGGAAAGGTTGCTGGAATGTAGCATACCACAGAGTTGTGAGAATTCACTCAGCATAAAAAACCCCCTAATCTGTGTGCTGTTACAGGAGGAGCTGCATGACATTTCAGATCCCATTATCATCTAGTCTAAGGCCCCATTGCACAACACTGCAATCCTGCAAGAGACTAAGATATAACTGCACTTCTGCCTACATCAAATCTGTCTCCAGTGCCACAGCCCTGCAGAGAAGCCTCACTGAGCACAAAGGCCAAAGAAACACCTCTCACTGCAAAGCCGGCCGATCCTATGTTTTATCTGTAAGATGCACATCAGAACAGCTGGGATCTGCTCTGTCTACTGTAGAAAGTTGAGATACAAAACAAAGACACAGCACGAAGGATCTAGAGAACAAAAATCAGCTGAAGACACTGGAGCTGTGGTTTTGGTTACTATCTTAGTTTAAAGCAGAAGCCTTCTGATGTAGGTAAGAACATAAGCAGCAAATTAAGAAGAGCATTCCAAATTCATACCGATGTGGTTAGAATCAAGATTTCACAAAAGCAGCTAAATCTGCAAGAACAAGTTGACTTCCTGTGGCAGTCACCCAAAGGAGTTTACAGATTCTCAAACCTAGGTGCGGACAACTTCCACGTCTGCTGCGCTTAATTTATTAGCATCAAGGATTAAAGTTGCCACAGGTGTTTGAAATAGTTCCGCACACTTTGACCACAAGGGCTCCCAGGGGGGTGCCTGCTTTTCAGAAACCACTTACTTCCAAGGAATTCTGCCCTTTGGCAGATTTAAGAGGGGAAATGTCAGCAGTGCAGAATGCAGTGATAGGATGATTGTCTGCTAATTGCAGTGTAAATGCAGAAGATAGTTAAGGAGGTCTTTGAATAAAATAGTACAGCAGGCCTGCTAGCATTTGCCTTAAAGAATTTCTTCAAGTACTTTGAAATATAAATGATTAAATTAAGGACAAATTTAAGCAATGTACTTTTTAAAGGAATCAATCCAATATGCTTACACAGAGATATGACTGACGCTACAGAAAACAAACAGTAAATAAACAAGAGGCAACACAATATTTGGCCAGAAAGCCTAACTTCTCTTTCCTTCTACATCTTCCATGCCAACCAGTGTCAAGAAAGAAGCCTGCTGAAGCCAGCTGCCACACAGCAGTTAATTTCTGCCAGTTTCACAAAAACAGGATCACCGAGTCGTCCCATGTTAGAAACCTGCTGGTGCCCCACGAGGTCACTATGCAGAAAGGGGTTTGACCAGTGTCTTGTTTCCCTCCACCTATCACAGCCCCTCCAGTAAAAGGCTCGAGCCTCTCGATGTACAAAAAATATCCCGTAATAATGTCACCTTCCTATGTGACCATATACAATTTCAAAACAAAACAGGAGAAGACGGAGCTTCACCAGTCCTTTCACCTGTGACTCAAAGGATCCCACGATTACTTACATTTTATTACTGAAAGAGGGCAACAAAAAAGGCTAAGCTTTGTGTCTAATGAGAGGACGGATGGAACAGCAGCACTGGAATGCTATCCAGAAAAATATTTAGAGAAAAATAAGCTCAAAAATCACAGAACAAGTCTGAATCAGCCTTTGCATTCATTGCAATAAATACACTTAATAAAACAAACCTTTCTGCTCAAAGCAGGTTAACTCAACCTAGAGGAAGCATGCACATCCCTGCTGCAAATTAATTTGCACGGACACACAGGAAAACAGAAATTCCCACTGCTGCAGCAGTTGCACAAATATTCATAATCATTTCATTTCATTAAGGCACACAGCAAGAGCAGGAGCTTGCTGCTAACCAGAGAACATGGGGAGAGGAGGCTAATTTTGAAACAAAAGACAGCAAGTCTTAATGAGTATCTGAAAGCTTGTCTATACTCACTTCACCAACTTCAGCTGCTATTCTTTTACACCCAACTAATCAAACAAGCACAATCCCCATCATCACAGCTTTAGCACACTAATGTGTTTTTGTTCAACACAATTTGCTTTAGCAAACTCAGAAAACTTTTGTTTTTCTGTTCAGTACAGGTTATTTATAGGTAATGTTTTCTGTCATTTTCACACCAGAGCTCAGGTGTGAGACAATCTCATTACTTTTGCAAAAACAGATCTCAAATTTTAAACACATAAATAATTTTATTTCATTCCACAGAAACGGGATTATTTCATTATTCCAAAGCAACACTGACAAAAAGTGCTATCCTATAAGTTACTGCACTGGATACTTCAGGGGTCTGTGCAGTTCCCAACTCAAGCACAACAGCACCCTCTTATCTTCTGCTTACACAGAAGATAGAGCTCTGTCTTTCAAAGGTACTGTAATGATGAACTGTGTTAACGACTGTAAGGCATTTAGCAGCATGGTCACACATGCCATAAAGAAAAGATACTATGTTAGTCAAAGCAAAGAAATTGTTCTGAGATGATTAGCAAGAAATTGGTTACTTATCCGCATTATTTGTGCTGCCCAGAGCCTCAGAAATTCACTTCCAATAGCGATCCCCTGCCACATAAAGTATTTACTTTCTTAATTACACACTGTCATACTTCATTGTACAAACTGATACCTGCACTTGAGCACATGTAGGCTGAAGAATATCCCCAGCAATAAGGCAGAGTACTTTCTGTACAAAAAATCCTGTTTAGTGGTAAAAACAGTTTACAGAAACCAATTCTGTGTGGCAGGGCCCTGTTTGATTTTGCAATACTGCAACCAGTGAATGGGAGATCTGATGAGCCAAGTTCTCTGCAAATATTTATGAGAGAAAACAAAAAGATAAGCAAAAGTGAACATTATTTCATAATGATATAATCTGTTTTTCTAATATCAGGTATGTGGAACAGCTTGTTTTCAAATTGTGTGTCCGTAATTAAAAAATTGACCTACCACTATACTAAGAAAGGTGGGAAGGGCTTCAAACCCTTGAGTGAACACAGGACCACCTTACAGAAGGATGAGTAAAATCCTGTGAGTAAATGAGTAAAATATGTTGGCTGTAAAGAGGGATCCCAAACAAACAATCCTCCACTTGAGCTACTATCTGACAGTTCTCTAACCTCAAAATGGCTTGTCAGGATTCCCCATTAGAACACCAGAGTGGAAGAAGATGTAGTATGTACTAGGCATTACTTTCACCAGCCTCTTTCCAGCTAAGTGAGTATGCTGATTCCAGCAAACCCAATTTCTATACTTTGCAGTGAACTCTAGAGCAGTGGGATGGAATGGAGTTCATTGTGTTACAGGCAGGAAAGTGACATGAGAGCCTAAGAGACAGCTATGTAATTATCAACATATACCGACAGCTTCATCTTAATTATAATTATCAACATATACCAGCAGCCTCATCTTAATCATACTGGTCACTTAAGATATCCCCTCACATAAACCAAAGATGTGGAGAACAGAAAGATGGTAAGTGTGAACTGTAGCAATCGTAACTGTTACCAACAAAACACACACATTCCTCATAGCAGTGACTGATCTGCTCTTGGAGACAACAGCTCTGTAGGAAGGGCACTTCTACTATCAACAAGTCCAGCTGCCTGACCCTTTCAGTGCTAACCAAAGGTTACAGCATGTCATCCAAATGCCCCTTGAACACTGACAGGCACGGGGCACCAAGCACCTTGCTAGGAAGCCTGTTCCAGTGTCTGACCACCCTCACGATAAGGAAACATTTCCTAATGTCCCGTTTGAATCTCTCCTGGTGCAGCCTCGTGCCACTGCCGCATGTTCTTTCGACGATGAGGTTTTCCACAAGGAGCCACAGATCAGGGTCAGATAAAGAAAGACATGAAGTTACCTAGGAGGCTGGAAATGGCTCTGCACCACAAACCATCAGTTCATCTGCCCAGGATTACAGAAGAGCATGGCACTGGCAAGGACCACACGGACACCAAATCCACACCTTCCACTGTGCCACGCAGCCAAGAAGATGTGTTAACTCAGAAGTGTTGGGTCTACCCACTCCACATGCTCCCACAAGTACAGTTCACAAAGCACTCATAAAAGCTAGGAATAACAGGCTACAAGAAGATATAAGAAATGAAGGGCATCATGTCTTACGTACCTACAAGCAGCTTGGAATTGAGTAAGTGAAATTTCTAGATAATAGTTATAGGAAATGGTTAGTACTCGTGCAACAAGCTGGAGGATGGAAACCTAACTGTCCCTGCCAGCCTGACAAAGGGGCAAACTCCTTTCTGGTCCTAAACCTGAATGCCTCAGCCACACAATTTAACCAATTACATAAGCAACACTCACACCAGTAGTGCAATTTCCCCTTGCTTCCTCTCTTTAGCTTCAAGCAACCTTGGAAGTTCACACAGTCTTATCTATCATGACATTTTTATCAGCAAAGCCAAACTCTGGGTGTCAAACTCACCACTTATAGAAAGCAACTTGCAAAGGTTCAATGGAGAAAAAACAAGTTTTATTGTCAACATAACACAATATAATGGCAGAAGGATCTGGGTACATCTGTAAAGAGATGTCTGAGGGGAAAAAAAAATGTTTTTCTCTCTTCTGTTCCACCAAAGGAGAAGGAAGGGCTGTTTATGACCTCAAATAGAAGGGCAGAAGTCTCTCTAGGGATGCTAGACTGTTACAGTCCTATTCTCTATCTTGTCTGGGGCTTTTGTGACTCTATACGGCTAGATTATATAATGCTTGATATCCTCTTTAGTTTAATAATAATAACAGTAATAATAATAATAATAATAATAAACCATGTAAGCAGAAGTTCCTGTGGGGGCATCCAAAAATAATACTGTGAAAGCCAAGCAACTAACTGGAATGAAATACAGAAACAATGATTGTGATTGCTAAGGTAAAGAGTAAATCAAGCTAGGGATGAAAGAAGCTGTGATTATGAGAAAGATTCAGAACTGTTTAGGAATACTAAAAAAAATACTGCCGTTAATGCACCCCAAAAGATCTCCAAATTGTTTTCTGTTTCAAATTTATTTACAGAAAATATAATAGCACTTCTGTAGACCTTTGGCTCTAAAGACTAAATTCCAGTTGTAATCTAAATTACATCTGTAATTTTAGCAAAACTGAATATCTCTGTCAGTGTATTTTATGACTTGCATATTCAGAAATAAAAAATGCTTTGTAATGTTCATTTCTTTCCTGTCATTGTCGTATGCAAGTAACTAATGTCAGCATATGATACCCAAAAGGAAAAGTGTGC
The DNA here is from genome assembly GCF_026119805.1 of Tympanuchus pallidicinctus. NCBI lineage: Eukaryota > Metazoa > Chordata > Aves > Galliformes > Phasianidae > Tympanuchus > Tympanuchus pallidicinctus. Next base: position 2,079,267 of record NW_026294747.1, read on the forward strand.
AACCATTTTTAATGAAATATCTGTCAATCTGCTAAGTCTTAACAGTTGTCTGTTGTCTGTTTCATCCTTTTGACCTTCTGTCAGTGTTGACTGAACATCCATATTTACAGATTTTATTCACAGGTTTCTAATTAGCACAGAAAGCTGTCTAAATAGAAATGTGATGAGCAGCAAAAAATATGCATAAGGAGCATATCTAAAGCTATCATTATATATTTTCAACACAATAAATCTTCACATAGGGGAAATAGTCCCTTTTAATCATTTGCAGGGTACAGCAGGGCATTTTATTTCCACATTTTCAGATGCAAACTGGATGGCCTGAATTCAGAGAGAACTCAGATCTTACCATACAAATTACTGGCTTCTAGCTCAGTTCTTCATGGGATGATCCCACAGCAAATATGCTCCTTTGCCAATCCCTGCATCCGACCCCAACCAGACAAGGTTTATACAGGGGGACTAGATTATAGTAAATGTCTCACTTGCTCTTGCAGAAGAAACTTCTTCATAGTTAATGACAGTTAAATATTGGAGCAAGCTTTGATGCTTCTAAATTTAAAAAATAGAAATAAAAATCACAGCCCCGAATGCTGCCCTGTAACAGTAAGAGAGGGAGGGAGGTGATTGACTTGCTCTCAGCACTGCTCTGTGTTTGACTTCAATAGACTCACAGTCTTCTGCATCCGAAAGAGGGGCTGCTCAGATGACAGAGCACGCACACCCCTCAACCCATAGAGTCTCCCTGCCCCTGAGCTGGTAGAACATCTCTTGCACCGCATGCTGTTTCAAAATCCCCTGCCCAGCTAACACGATGCGATGCGCGCCATTCGATGCCATCACTTACCAGTGTGCTTCCTGCTGTGCATCTGTAGATGGGACAGCTTGAAGTATCGCTTGTTACAGCCGGGGTATGCGCACATGAAGGGACGTTTCTCATTTGTCTCGCTTGCTGATCGCACGATGGTCGGAGCCACGCCTGGCACTCGTCGCACGTCCTGCAATGCCACACACTTGCTAATGTGATGTGAATGTTCACAAGCTCGTGCTCAGCAGGCGAAAGGCAAACAGTCAGAGGCACTTCTCCATGACGAGAAATGCTTAAATACACCACACCGCAAACAGTAACTTATATTTCAGTGAAAGACAACGTCAGTGTATCTTAATCTGTTATTTCCAGAGCATTAACATTACATGAAGGTGAAACAGTGAACTCAAAATGATCTCATTAATATTTATATGCAGGATTAAATATGATATGGAAGTAAGACTGACTGGCATAAGAAATAGTTTTAAATACATACTGCCACGTAGATAAGAGCATTAGCCAAACTAACATTGTATAACATCAAATATCCATATGAAATTAAGGTGCAGGCAAATAAATGTATTAGGTTAATACAGATTGTTAAAAAATCAAATAAGAAAAACTGGTGGAGCTGGTGAACAGATTGGCTTCAGTGAGTTTTGGCCATCATCCACCAAATGTTCCACCAAAGACCATCTTCTCCTCCTGACACAGCGAGCTTCCATAAGCATGTCAGCTGCTTACTTTCATTTACTGGGCAAAAAGCTGGCTCACAAACCTGTTTCTGAGAGTTTGCTACTGAATAGTGACTTGTGAAACCAATACAGACCAGAAAAAGGAGAAAAAAATGCCATCTGAAAACTTCCATCTACGCTGATTACACAGAAAGAGCAACACATAGGAGGCAAATGTTACGTGACGACTTTCCCATTGGTTTTAACAAGCTGTATCTTTTACAGTGGTGTTTATAGATGATATAACTGTGCCAGAAAAAGGGGAAATTCACTTCCATGAATGAAAAATTCCTTCCAAATATTTTCTCTAGTCATTAGGAAACAGTCGCTTCTTATATTATTATATTTTGCTCTAAGGAAATGTGTTCGAATTAGTAAAGCTTTGGAATGCTTAAAAGCAAAATGTCATCTAGCACCTTCTTACATGGTTATCAGACTTAGTCCGTTGTAGCACAAGTTCCACATGGCAAAGTGGCTGGAGCTAGAAGTTGCAAGCTGAATCTATTTTGGACCATCTGGAGAAGTTGGTAAGAAATACTGCCTCACAAGTATCTTTTAGAAATAATCCTAAATGACTGAGTCAGAAAGAAATCTTACATTTTACTTCAGTCTTTTCAGTGAAGTCACAACACTTAATATCAGCCATTTCTCAGTGCCACAGGGAAACTCAAATCAAAGCTGAATTCATAAATACTAGTAAGGTAGTAAACAAACATTACAAACAGGCAGCAGTGTTACTTCTCTGTGAATAATGCCCTACTATACTCACTTGTATGCCTCTAAAAACTCCATGGGTGTGTATTCTGTATTGGGCCCCACAGCTGTATAACATGGGAGCACTGTGGTTCTCATTTTCATATCCTGTCGTATGGCTGCAAATAAAGAAAGGAATAATGGAGAAATGAAATATTTTTCAGTACTTTTTTCCATGCGAGAGGTTTAATTTCTTAACTTGGTGCTAACATATGTAGAGTTTGCTTTCAAAGGCAGGATATCCAAGCTCAAGAGGAATTCGCCAAGGGAAGCCTGCTCCACCTTCACGTGGACCTGCTCCCTTATAGCACGGTGCACAGACTCCATGCACACAACTGTCAGCATTCTTTAAGACTGTCCAGAAAAAAACAAAGAAGAAAAAAAAAGACGAAGAAAAAAGAAAAAACATGATTTGAACTCTGATGTGCTTCCACAAAGATTCTAGGTAAGGGGGAAAAATCCACATAGCAGCATAACTGTGTCATGTGCACATGTACACATTATTTATCAGCTAAATGTGGGGCTGACTATTGCTAATATCTTTTGGAATGAGCAAAATGCTTCAAGTTTCACATTAAGTGCAGTGGATTTTTGTCAGCACTTCATGACTCAGATATTACCAGATACTACCAAGCAAGTGATGACATTTATAAGAACAGCAGTCATGTACTCATAAACAGAGATTACAAATCAGTGTCCAAACTATTTATCCCACGTATCAGCTTGCAGGATGCATTACAAATTAACCCTTTATTTAAAAAAAAAAAAAAGCCTACATTGCTGGGATTCCTTATGCAGCAACATGACAATTTAAAAAATAACTTATGCTGTGTTTTCAGGGTGAATCAGCCACATATTTATCCATTTATGTTTATTTTTCAAAATCATACACTCTTCTGTCTAGAACATTAGGAATATTGCAGGTTGGTGGGTTTTTTTTCCTGCTCGTGGCTTTCTTAATGTTGAAATAATATAAATATACTTTAAAAGAGTATGTTAGATTAGTGTGGACATTGCTACGTGTATTAATGGACACCAGCAACAGTAAATGTTCATATTTCACACTGCACTAGAAATTAGAAAGCCCAGAACAAAGCCCAAGGGCACAGAGCTAGGGACAAAGATGGATACATAGGATGTTATCCCAGTCTTTGCCAAATGCTTGCAATAGCAATTTTAAGGGGTCCCTGAGGCCCAGGCTCTTGTTTCACTGTGCCTTCCTTTCTCTTCACTCAAAGTTCATGTGCAGAGTAGAATTACAAGGAAGTTTTAAACCTCTTAAGTGATTTGCAGAACAGCCAGTGGAACTGGAATGCGGGAGATGTTTCAACAGTTTGTGAACTTTGCTAAAGAGGAAGGGAGCACTACTTGTGAACTGCTGTTACTCCAGCACTGGGTCACATTCCTCGGTATTCCTCCACTTAGCGGCCTGCAGGCTGCCACCTGGCACGTGTTCCTCTAGTTCAAGTCCTCTGCTGCTTCAAATACTAGATTCAAATCCTGGCTTCACCTGGCTGCTCAAAACAAAGGCTGCACTTTCTAGGAAAGCACATTCTGTTTGTTTCAATTTTAGGTGCCAACCAGGTGATGTAATGAAATAAGCCTTTGGGTGCTGGCGATGAAGTATCTTTGATCTGCAATATTACCTTTAATAATAAGAGAAAGGAATATACTGTGAGCTGATTTAGATGCATTAAACACTTCTCTAGACACATACCATTTCTAACTAAACAGGTTCTCCTCTCTGCTCAGGGTCCAGATGTGGCCTTTTGTTCCATAATACAAAAAACATTTGCACAACTCGTATTTCCCACCAGCACTGAATTCTCCTCTCCACCTACAGAATCACAGAATGGCCAGGGTTGGAAGGGACTCAAGGATCATGAATCTCCAACCCCCTGCCACACGCAGGGCCACCAACCTTCACTTTTCACAGCAGCCCAGGCTGCCCAGGGCCCCATCCAACCTGGCCTTGAACACCTCCAGGGATGGATGGGGCATCACAGCCTCTCTGGGCAGCTGTTCCAGCACCTCACCACTCTCATAGTACAGAACTTCCCTCTGACATCCAACCTCTATCTCCTCTCCCTCAACTTCAAACCATTTCCCCTTGTCCTGCTTTATCCATCCTTTCAAAAAGCAGCAAAGCCCATAGTTGATTAAAAAAGAAGTGGAAAGGAACCAAGACCATCATGATACTCATGTTAATTACAAATTAACACAGAAATTTGATGACATTACATATCAGTAAGGAGGAATTCCTGCAGTTGAAACCATCTCTGATCTGTAATGTATCAACAAATAAAGGCTAAATAAGAACTCCAGCTCTAGTTACCCTGAGTAGCTGTGTGTGTTATCACCCCATTCCTGTGCTACCAACTGAGACACCAATTCAGATAAGAAGAATTTGCAGGGCTGAAACTTTAAAGGAGAAACAGTAACATATAGTAAAATGGCACCAAACACAACCTAACTTCCCCTCCAAATTCACATTTTCCAACTTCCAGTGTTGAATGCTTCTGCAAAAAGCATTTGGCTCTGAAGTAACTCCTCCCAAGAATAAGAAACAGAACAGAGAGCCCACCAGTGCCCTGAAGAGTCACTCATAGTTCTCCTCCTCAGTTGTCATTGCATGTTTGGGATGGCTTCCTCAACATTCAGCCTTTTTTGTATTTCCCCCCATTATTTCTAATTATACTTCATTATAGCTTTACACAAAACTGCTATGCTTAGAAGATAAAAACTTTTCAGAGCTTCTTGACACATGGAACACTAAGAGGTGAAGAGGCATCTATTTAAACAGCTCTCTTTGAGAAATGTTCTAGCAAGCAGGAATCACGGTTCCCATCTCATCAGTGCTGGCTGGTTGGTCATAAGATAACTGCAAAACAGTGAGATTTTGTGCTTATGGTGATTTTTATTCACTATGGAATAATCTATTCTTTGTGGAGATAGAAATTAACAGGTGACTGCTCCTCCTGACGAATGGAGAAACGTGAATGCTGAAGGGGGGGTTTCAAAACCAGCCCCCCCTACTGCTTTCTTGAACTTCACCTTCCATCAGTAGTAACCTTACTGTGAAATAAGATTTTTTGGCTCTGTGTACCCATGATGTATGCCACAAAACACATGCTATGCTTCACACAGCAGGCTTGCTTTATAATGCTTGTAGCTTACACTAAAATAAAAGCTCCAGCAGCAAACATAAATCTCCTGAATACATTGCTGGAACTCAAACATCTACTGCCTACAAAAGATAATGATTGCATGCGAATGATGCAAGTAACTGATGGATATATGTCTCCAGTACATTGAGTAAATGAGAATCTTCAGAGGGTAGGAGATCCCTCAGCTTTTAACTTTTCGTGTCAGGCATTCTGTGTTTAAACAATCAGAAAATACTTCATGCACATAGGTCATGAGATCTATACAAGTAATAACAAAAAATTGTCCCAGTGCACTCTCCAGACCAGGTAACATTCCACACCTTCAGCAAAGCACTACGATGGCTGCACTGTACATCTCAGATCCTCTAACAGCATCTGCACTGTGAATTAAAAAGATGGCACGTCAGAGATGATGCCATGCTGTTCAGATGGGCAGAGAGAGTTCAGGGCAGGTAAACATTGACATCTCAAGAGAGAGAGGCTTCTCCAGCAGGCCCACACGTTCCCTCCTGCAGGTGGGCTGCTCGGGCAATGCCCCCCATACCCAGGGTTGTGCCCCCGAGCACAGCTGGTAGCATGGCCAAAGCTCCGGGGGCTGAGCAGCCCCAGGAGAAATACAGCTGAGGCCGGGGGGTAACCAGGGCACAGGCAGTGGAAGGAAAAGGAAAAAAAGCCTAGTAAGGCTTAGCTGTATTTGGGAGAAACACTAGACCAGTCCCTCCACAAGTCCTAAAAGGACTCAAGAGCTAAGTAAGGCTGGATGCAGCCAAACTGGCCTGTCAGGATCTAGCAGGAATTTCTGTTTGAGTAAAGACTGAAGGACTTGGCTTCACAGTTTGTTTCTGCCTCTGCTTGTAAATACACAATTCCCTTTAACTTCAATGGGAACAGGACATGGGCAGAACTGGACTACGAATATTTGCAATTCATCACGTTAGCTGGTGAAACAACTCAACATTTTGTCCTCTGGTCCTAGGCAGCCAGAAACAGACCTGGAAACATATGCACACAATGCAACTCCAGATAACTGGGCAACAAAGACTGATACTTGCAAGGCGAAATGCTAAGCAAGCAACAGTGTTGCAGAGTCCTTAGAAGGGCCTGCATTTCCCCTTAGCCCAGCGCATCCCCAGCACCCGGAGAGTAGCTCTTTTAAATGATTAATCTCAAAGTTGTACACATCGTACAAAGATTAATAAAAATGAAGGTTTTACTGATGAGAATGTGTGATGAAAAACAGAGCAGCTTTAGAGAGTTATATCAATCTAAGTGGTTATAAAAAAAAACTCATAAAAGATGACATTCTAATCTGAATATTTAAAAAAAAATAATCAAGCTGCAATTTCTCTCTCACACCATTTTTACTTTGTTAACCTGAAATTGTCTGTCTAATGTATAAACCAGTTACAGCTTAATCTGTAGAGTTAAGCTTCTTATTATTATTTCATGAACCAAAAAAGGGAAGCTTCAGGGCACACTGAGAAGAGTTAGAAAATTTCAGATGAAAACACGAATACAAATTGATTCATGAGATTCAGACTTGAAAGAATAAAAAAAGCCAGAAAGCAAGATTACATAAAACAGGCACCACATTAAGCCTCGATTTAATTGTGTTTCAATGCAAGAACAGGAATTTTAGGGTTTAGAAACAGAGCCAAAAATGAGGCGAAGTGAGGGTGTGGGCCAGTCCCGTTGATAACAGAACATAAAGGAAGAGAAGTAGAGTTAATTCCCTCTGCTAAAATATTTACCATCCTAACACCCTGGGAAAAATACGTAGGGAGACAGCAAAAAGATTCTGATTAGCTATACAGAAGATCATGTGTCTGCCTGTTTTGTGTCTAACACCATCACGGAGTGTGGACTGTAAAGCTGCATTTTTATCTTATTTTCCAAGGCAATGAACATCACAAAAATGTTATTTCACTATGCTGCAGCCATTCTGCCATCTTCAATGAGAAAACCAGCTGGAGAGGAAGGCACTGGACTTCAGGGCACCCTATTCTCATTGACTTCAACAGTTCAGGGTTGTTTTTTTTTACTTTGACTGCAGTAGAATCAGGATTTCACCCAACACTTCCCTTCAAAATGAGACCCTCAGCTATCAGGGGGAAGGGAAAACGGAGTACCACAGACAATGGGTCACTGTCCATCTCAAATCCATGTTGACTGCAGAACTGACTCTGAGCAGGAAGTTTTACACCTCCATATTTTACTAATAATGCTGTTATAGGAAACAGAAAAACCTTTACAATTCACTCCTAGACAAAATAAGTTTTCCTTGTCTTGTTTTAGATGCAGTTTTAAAGATCATCACTGATTTTCTTTCCAGTGGACATGAGCAAGCAGAATGTGTACAAATGTCCTTCAAACACACTGATCATTCAAAACACAAGCAGAAGCTAAAGGTTAAAAAAAAGCCACTGCATTTGCCTGGCTTTATATCTGACTTCAGGTTAATGTCAGAAATATGGCTTACAGCTCTCATTCAAGCAGCTGAAGATAAAACCATGCAATATTTCTACAAAGCCTTGTCATTGGGTATGTGCCTATCCTTGCCTATCATGCCATATCATTTCCTGCTCGGTATAAATTATTTCTATGTCCCTTTTATATAGAACATGTCACAATATCAGAGGATTTTAAAGTTGTGAGGGCTGCCTTTGCAATGATATTATGAAGGGCAATAGGATTTTCCACGTTGTACAAATAAAAAAGTAATACAAGGGCAGAAGCTGATGGAAAAAGTGTCTGCAGATTTATGACATCCACTCTGAGACATCTGGGATCTGAGGACCCACAGCTTTCTTGCAGCAGTATCAACCAGGTCCCAGCCTCCCAACCAAGTACCACAGAATACCATCAGCAAACAGTGACGCTCACTGCATTAACCTTGAGGCTTTCCCTTCAGATCCCTCAAGTTGCCCGTTTATGTGGCAACTCCTGCAGAGAAGACGACAGCCCTCTCTTCTGCTCAGAGACCAAGAATGGCAGAGGAGTCTCTGGATGGGAAAAAACAAATGTTAGCTCACAGTTAGCCCATGTGGACTCTTCTTCCCTCACTTGAGGACTTCACATGATTTACAAGCACAACTTGAACTCAACCCTATGGCATTCCAAACCTAAAATTCGAGTCACTTGGACTATACAGCAGCAGCAGGGGGTTGCCATCTTCTCAAGGAACAGCTCCTTGAATAGATGCTTATTTAGGGCCACCAGGCCTCATTTTGGCTTACCAACAGGCAGAAATGTCTAGAATTCAACACTCAGGACCCAACTCCGTATTCTGGAGCGGCCTGACCGCAACATTTCTGCCCATTTCCCTGTGTGCATCTCTTCCTTTCACTTGCCACCCTTTCACATCGCTGTGCTGTCAGAAGACAACTCCTCTGTTCACCTCGTGTTTCTCTCTCCACCAGTTAGCAGTACCAGGATGGCACTCTGCTCCATCCCCTCCATCAGGCCATGCCTTCTGCTATTCCTTAACACACTGAAGGCACCAGAGACTAGAACACACAGAAATGAATAAGCTTCCTGTCCTCATAGCTCAACAGGAACGACTGTCATGATGAGTGGAACGGACACAGCTTTGACCACCTGACAGCATTCATGGCCAAATTGCAAACTTTTAATTTGAAGTGAGATTTCACAGCTGATTGATCAGAAACTAGCAGGAAATGCAAACAGCTGAATCCAGAATGCTTCCAGAAAAACTGCTTCACGAGTTAAGGACAGAAGCTGCTAACTGTCTCTGCATAAACTACATAGCAACCACTTCACTCCAGGTATTAATAAACTCACCCTGAACCCTGAACACAACCTACTGAACTAGTCTACTGTCACGTATACCTGAGTTTCAGATGATCACAGAACTCTCTAACTACTTGCAGAACTGACTGGTAATGTTTTCTTCCTGATTACAACACACACAAGCCTTAGCTGAGCCAGGAAGAAGTGCTGGGAAGAACCCAAGGCAAGGAGCTAAACAAGGACTGTCATCATTGGACAGAATCTAGAAGCCCTGTATTTCAACAGAAAGACTGATTCCAAAATTCTTCAATTACAAGATTGAGAAAAGCATCTGAAATACTAAGCGCCTGGGAATCGCTTATGAACAGTTCATATATTTTGGAGATGTAAATCTTGGGAAGAATACCTTATGTTCATGGCAACTGAGCTTGGAGGTGCTGTGTATTGTAACTCTCGGCCAGAAAAGACAGATAACTATTTTGGCTCATATTACCAGAGATGAGGCTATGTCTAGCACTGATTTTCCACAGATTCTACAACCTTGGCCTACACCAAAACTTTCAGCTTTGTTTTACCATAGATCATTCATCATGATTTCTCCTTTTCTTTTCTCTTCTTTTCTATTTCCTTTTCTTTCCTTTTTTCCTTCCCTTCCCTTCCCTTTTCCTTTCCTTTTTTCCTTCCCTTTTCCTTCCCTTTCCCTTTCCTTCCCTTTCCTTTCCTTCCCTTTCCCTCTTTCATGCATTCTAGGTTACATACTTTACACTGCTAACAATCTGACTGCCAGACAAGTAAAAAGCCATTTATTTTGCTCAGTACTCCTTCAATATTTCTATTGTGTCTTTTTTTTTTTTTCTTTGCTGAGTTCCCCAAAGAATAACCTCTTCCTTGCTTTAATAACTTGGACCTCGGTCAAGGTTGATGCGTTACTCCATTTTGCAGGATATTTTCTTCAGAAGAGACAAAACAGTGTCTAATATTGCAATGACTGATCTTTGAAGTGTTCAGATTAAAGAGGAAATCACTAAGAGTCACGGAAAATAAATGTAGGAAATAAGCTTTAAGAAGAAAGAATCGGCAGCAAAGGCACTGAACTGTGCACAATCTGGGGATCTTCTTAAAGACAAGAGATGTCCTTGGCAGATCTCCTCAGCCTCAGCTCAGGTCACTCCAATACACATGGGTTACCATGCTATTATCTGTCCCCGCAGCCTTCCAGCACCCTTTGTGAGTGAGCCATCAGCAGCTCCAGGATGTTGTTTCCTTCATGCTGCAGCACTGCTCTGTATGGACTAAGCCGGTACCAACCAAGGCTTCAGCACTCGTGGACAACTACGTGAAAGCACAGATGTACGTGGTATTTTCTAGATTCCCCTCGCTGCTCAAGCGAGACTACCCGCACGCGCTTAGGCACCGGGAACGTCTCCAAGCACGTCGGCGATACCAACCTTCAGGAGGGAAGTTTCCGCTACTCGAGGCGCAACAGGCAGCCTTTGGCTCTGCCTCGACTAGGATCCAAAGGCGGCTCTTTCGCTCACCGGCAGAGCGGCCCCCCCTCCCCTCCCTTCCCTCCGCCCGAAGCTCCCTGGGGATACGGCCGGCCCACGGGAGCGCCGCCGGGGCACCGGGCACGGACCGCAGAGCTGTGCCGCCCCGCGGGGCCCCGCGGCGCCTTGGGGCCTTCCTGCTCGGCCGGCGGCAGGAAGCCCCGCGGGGGAGGCGGGCCGGAGCCTCTTCCCCGCAGGTGGGAGGGCGACAATGGCCGGGAGGAAGGAAGCCGGGAGGCGGCGGGCCGGGACACAGGACGCAGGGCCCGGCGAAGGGAGGGAAAGGGAAGAGGGGCGGTAGGAAGGGGCGGCCGGGGCGGCCCCTCGGGAGGGCGGCGGGCGGACCTGGGGAGCTCGGCTCGAGGGGTGCCGGCAGCCTGCGGCCGCTGCTCGTGCCGGGCACAGGAGTCCAGCCGTAGCATCAAAAGGGACGTCGGCTGCCTAACGCGACCGGTCCGGGCGAAAGGTTAGACGAGAGCGCAGCGCCTTACCCCTTCAGCGTGGATCCCAAGTTCATCTGGTTCCACGTCATGCATTCCAGCTGTGATGTCATTTGGTATAAATTGTCACTGCGGTGGAAATAGCCAGAATTAGAACCAAACGCGCTGCCATCGGTTTAGCACCGACTCGTCTAAATAGCAACATTTCGTTATCGTCTTTAGATCTAAAAACAGTAACACTTACTTATGTAAGTGTCTTATCGATGTAAGCATTTGTTCCTCGGGAAGGGAAGGGAAGGGAAGGGAAGGGAAGGGAAGGGAAGGGAAGGGAAGGGAAGGGAAGGGAGTCCCTTGTAACCTACAAGCCTGTAAGTCAGTGCCTGGCTGGAAGCTGAGACACCAAGCTTTTTCCCTTGCACAAAAGTCACATCCGATATCGGCACATTTAAATTAATGGAAAGAATAGAGACCCGCGGGCTAACAAAGCAGATTATTTGTTTTAAAAAGGCAAATCTGTTAACTGTTTTAACCGGGAGTGTAAAAGATCACGTGCTTAATGGAGTGAAACAGCTATCGTGACTCGTGATGGATGGCACAACATCTAGGGACTTGACAGGCAGAAGAAAAATGGAGTGGCTGAGCGATAAACTAAGCTCGCCACGGGAACGCGCTGGGACGTCTGATGTCTGCCCGCTCGCTGCGGCGCGCTGGGAACCGGCAGCGACGGCGGCACCCGCGGCTCCTTCGGAGCGGGCACGGCTCGGCTCCCGGCGCGGAGCGGGGCTGAGCGGGGCCGGCGGGAGGCGGAGCCGAGCCCGAGGATCCCGGGGCTGCGGGAGGGAGCGGCTGCTCCGCCGGGCGCCGCGATGGACGGCGGGTGGGGAACGGGCGTCCGCAATAAGGCGCGTCGGGGCTGATTAATCGCGCCGGGATTCGCCGCGCTCAAGCAGCGAGTTTCTCTCGTCCTGTTACTAAAGGGGGCTTTCTTTCTTCTTTTTTTTTCTTTTTTTTTTTTCCGCGTAGCAGGTAGAAGCGACCTAAAAAAGTCAGATTCCAGTGGGAAGCTTTTGCATATAAAAACAAATTAAGTGACTTCAATCTCGAAGTATGCGCGGTACCATTTGTCAGTATCACCGGACGCTATTATTCATTAGTGTGTCTGAACTGCTATTATGCTACTACAATGTCCCGCATATCAGCTCGGGGATTGTTAAACTCTCCTGCAGTTTCCCCATTTGCAATAGCAGCTCGTGCTGGTCTGTGCCAACTACGTTTTGCAATTCCACGAATTCTTCCTGTAATGCTGCCGTAATTAATTCCTCCAGGACCCTGATTTTTATTAGAAGTGCCCGCCCGATGCATTTACAGCAGGAGATTTCCCTTTAACTTTCTTTCCCTTGACAGTTCATTTATAAGAGCCTCCCCCACGATATCCACTTTTTCCCCTCCTTTGCTTTTTCATAAAGCAATACACTTATTCATCTTGTCACTCGCCAGCAGCCACCGTGCCGCACGCCGCCGTCGGGTGACAGCGTCCAAACCCAGAGCCCCGGACCGAGCCGCAGCCCGCCGTTTTGCCCCCAGCCGCCCTTCGGCCCGGTTCCCGGTTCCCGGCCGCGCTCCGCTCCCTGCCTCGCAGCCCCGACAGCAGCCCGGCGGGACGGGCTTCGGGAGCAGAGGGGCGAGGAGCCGCCCAGTAGTTGGTGCCGGACCCGGACGGCCCCGAGGGGGCAGGCGGAGAGCTGGGGCCGGGGCCGCGCCGGCCTTCGGGCACGCCGTGGGCTGCGGGGGGACACCGGGAGCATCGCCGAAGGATGGAGCACGTCGCATCCGACGCGTGACGGAGTGCGGGACGTCCCTCGGCCCCGCTCGCGCGTCGGCGCGGCTCGTTATTGACGGGACCGGGAGATGAGCTCGTGGAGATAGCGGCCCTCGGCAACATCTCTGCTTCGAATGAAGCTTGGGTTGGGAGAAGGGAAGCGGGTCCCTGGGGACGCGCCTGCACTGACTCCAGTCGGAATCGTTGGCCCTCCAAACGGCCACAAAGGAGACGCTAAATATAACTTATTTTCATTAGGAGACGCTTTTAAAGAGAAAGGAGAGGAAGGGGGGAACGTTTCTACAACGGGATTAATGTAAGTTGGAGTGGAATAAAAGGAAGTCCATGCGGAGCAAAAAGGGAACTTAAAAGGAAACCAGTAGTAGATCATATAGAGTTTGTTTTGGCCTGCACCACGGTATTACCGAGTTCTTGACCTCTGCACAGAGAGAGCTATAATCTGAACCGAGACTCCTCCACTTTTAAAGTCTTTGTAAGTGTGACTCACTGTAAATTTTCAACATCGGGCATGTTTACTACATCGAGCAGCGCGAGGTAGAAAAGTTCACATCCCCACGTCACCGCCCCGTGCCCGGCTGCGTCCCGGGCAAAAGCCGCCCCGCGGTTACCCGCCCGCTCGGACGGAGCCCGACGGGACCCGGTGGGACAGCGTAGGGCCGAGCAGAGCCGAAGGCTCGGCCGGGGCGGGGGTCGGCGTGCCCTCCGCGGCAGACTCGGCAGCCCCGCCGCAGCTCGCCTCGTGCCGTGCATCACGGGCGGTGCGGGGCGAACGGCGCGGGGAAAGAGGCGATGTCCCCCTACGCCGGGCTCCCGCACTCGGCCACGCCGCCCCGTTCCGCGGCTAAAGGCGGCCGGCAGCGCCCGCTCTACGGGCACGGGCCGCAAGGAGCGCCGGCACAGCGGGGCTGAGCCTGAAGCCGCGCAGAAGGGCACAAGGTGAAAACAGGCTTACAGACGGTAACACAGATTCCGTCAAATCAGTGTCGGGCAAAAAGAGGGTGGTTGGTTTTCAGGCAGCTGGAAACGCGGCCAGCGAAGCCAGGCTCATCTCTGCACGGTAATTAGCCACCCGCTTGCCGCGGCGGCACCTCCTAGCAAAACTCCTGATTGGAAGGAAAGTCGTTTTTCTCCGGACGCCTCTGAGCCCGTGGGAGTAAGGACAAGGGCTGCTCGGCCTCAGCCACCTGTTCTGGCCTCGATGTGAAGCAGGACGCGTGATGTGGGGCTGCCCCCCGGCACGGAGCGGGCTGTGCCCCGACCCACAGGCTGCCCCACGCATCCCTGCTCGGCACAAGTGGCCATTCCTGCCGATCTCACACGTCCCGCGATCGGGCTCACCCCACTACACGAACGAAAGACCACTTCGGTGGAACAAGAGAAAAAGAACCCTTCGGATCGTGCTTGGCAGACCCTTCGGAAGAACCACAGCTGCTCGCTAAGGAAACGGCAGGAGTCGGGCAGGTTTCTCCCCGGCTCTCCCGAGGGTCCCCACTCAAGGGAAGAGCTGCAGCCTTCACTGAGCTCGGAACCTGTGGCCAAAGCGCAGAGCAGAGCGGCGGAGCAGCCGTCCCGCCGAGGGCAGAGAAACCCCGCAGAGGGGCTCGCAAAGCCTATTTATAGACGGCCCCGCCAGGGCAGCCGCTTTGGTCGCCTCGGCCAGGAGCTCTCCCCGCCGGTTATTCTACACGCTAATCTCTCTGGATAGGCTTCTTTCCTTCCTTCATTACCTCATTCCCTCCTTCCCTTGACGTCAACTCACGTTCGTTAGCGAAGCGGCTTCTGGAAGTGACAGAATTGTGTTGTCCCGCTTCCAGTGCTGATTAATCAGAGGCGATAGAGCCGGCCTATGAGAGGAGCCGCTGCGGCTTCCTTCGCTCAGGGATATTGTTTTGTGTGCCGCAGTTACTTAGCAACTCCGAGATACGGGACCGGCTCCAAGTTCACAAAAAGTTGAAGAATAAATTTTGGGGAACTTCTCACTAAACACGTTGTAAAACTGCGAGAGGCACGCCCAGCCCCCACGCCACACCAGAAAGAAGGGAAGCCGCGATTGCAGCAGGCCTTCTGTTCGCGGGAGCAAAACTCCACATATGCTTTTCTCCCAGCAAGGAAATCCGAGGCTTTGCCCTCATATTGCCCCATTCTCGAAAAATCGCCTCTCTGTGGTCCAGTCCCCTCCGCTCCAGGGAGTGGAGCCGAAACCTTTCAGGGAACTGTCGTACGACCGCCCGATCCCGCACACGCTCTGCACGCACCCGCACTGCCGTGCCCGGTGCCGGCCGTGCCGAGCGCAGGCTGCGCTGTGGGACCGGAGCGGGGCCGCCGAGCGGGGGGCTGCAGGCACCGGGCTCGGCCTCGGGCAGAGAGGGATGTTCTGGGGCGCGCTTGGACCGGGCTCGGCCGGCGGGGAGCCCCCATGGCCCGGGAACGGCACCTGCCAGGCGCCCGGCTCGGCCGGGGAAAGCCCGAGACGCCGCGGGTCTGGGGTGCGGGGCCAGCGACAGTTTTTGTTCTTTCTTAAACTCATGCATCCTATTTTCCTTTTTGTTGATGCCGTTGTTTTGGTTTTGTTTGTTTGTTTGTTTCAAGAGGAAGGCAGACACGACCTTCTTTTCCCGCTGCTACAGAAAGCCGTCGGCACAACACTCCAGCGCTGGAGCTGCCCGAGCAGCAGCCGGCGCGAACCGAAGGGAGGGGGAACGGGGCGAGGCGGAGGTACCTGTTGTAGGGGGTCCGCAGGAGCAGGGCCTGGCTGCCCGTGCAGCTGTCCGTGGGGGTGTGACAGCCGTACACCGGAGGGGGCACCGAGTACTGCTGGTCCCCTGCGGAGAAAGCGGGACAGGTTAGCCAGTGCCACGGCCGCCGCCCAGCCCCGCGTCTCTCCTGTCGGTGCCCATTACCTAGAGATGGCTGCTGGCTCATGGGGTCCTCATGTTTGAAAGAGTGGTTCGTAAACTGCGCGGCGTGGTGAGACGGCGTGTGGCCGTAACTCGGAGTCCCGTCGAAGGCCACGGTGCCGTAACCTGCGGGAGAGAGCACCGCGGGTTCAGGGGCCGCCCGGCCCGCACCCGCTCCCCGGGGCATGGACGACCTCCATGCGGCCGTCGGGTGAGAGACGTCCCCGGGGCAGCCCCAGCGCCCGGGTACCGCGGGGAGAGGCTCGGCCGGGGGGCTTCCCGGCCTCCGCTCCCCCGGCGCAGCCGTGTGACCCGCGGGGTGCGGGGCCGTAGGGGTGCGGGGCCGTCGGGGTGCGGGGGGCGGCTCTGCGGGAGGGCCGAGGCGAGCAGCCCGCTCCGAAGGGCGGAAAGTCGGAAGTGTCGTTCACGTTTCAAGAGAACAGATCGGCTTCGGTAATAAAAAGGATGTTTTCATTAATTGTTGCTCATACTAAAGAGGAAGATTCCCATCTGCTCTGTATACTCCTCTGCCGTTTCCAATTTAGAAGTTACCCTTTAATCTCTTTTTTTTTTTTTTTTTTTTTTTTTTTAAAGAGCAGCTTTCTGAGGAGTCTGCAATGAAAAATGTTACACGCAAAACTAAAACTCCTCCTTTCAGCGAAAATTGCTCTCCAAAATAACAAACAGCCGATTTGGTTTCCTACGCCGAGCAGATTCAGATGGAACGCGAGCACCTCTGCTGACCCCGGGCCGCCGCGAGCCCGTAAATCAGGTGCTCGGACACCGACTTTCATTAATGACTTGGAGCTGGCTAAACAACTTCGGCTAAGAAAGTAATTACAAAGTAATATTATCTCGGCGGCTTCTCGGCTCGTCAGCAGTTACCCCCAGAACCAAGCTGCTCCGAAGTCACTCTTCCAACAAAACAAAACAGAAAGCCCGGCGCGGGCTGGGAAAATGAACGAGGCCGGCCCGAGCGGCCGCTCTCGCACCCTGCCGCGTCTCATCCCGCTCCCTCCGCTCGGGCACCCCGCGGGGTCCTCTGCCTTGGGGCGCGGGTGCCCGGCTGATAATCACAGGCGCTTTTCCGAGCTGTTCCCATAGGGGTAACGCAGGGACCCGCGTGCCGCTTCCGCAGTTGATTGTCTCTGCAGACAATAAATTGGACCCGGCCGTAACACGGGATTTGATCAACCTGCAGAACCGCGCAGGAGAAATTAAGGGAGTGATGGAGAGGGGGAAAAATCCGAGGGCTTTATAGCCCTCACCTTCGAGACGGGTTTGAGCCGACACCGGCCCGGCGGGGCTCACTCGCCCCGGCCCGTCGCCTCCCCACGCCCGGAGCCGCTCACGGCGGTGCGAGCGGCGCTGACAGCGCGGTACCGTGCGGGCTGCCGGCCCGCAGCTGCTTCTCGCTCCTTATCTCCTCCCTTGGCCCTCGGGGCAGAGGCTCAGCCTTCAACTCCCTTTCCCCTCTGCCTTTTTTTTTTTTTCTTTCAGAAAACACTGACACTTTCTACATTACTTTTGGCCCGGCGCAGACTTTTGGTGACCTTCACAATGCAGCTTGGAGCAGAACGATGTTTTTGCCGCATTTTCCGGTGCTGCCTGACCCAAAGCTTCAGGAATGTGATAAGAAAGCCGAGTTCTGAACCGAGCTGCCGATAGCGAGGTCTCTTTAATTAGGGCGTTATCAGAGCCGGGCCCGATTAAAAGGTGCTGAAAATAATTGCAAGCCATACAGCTGCTGCAGCACGGGGCCCGACCGAGGACTCCGGCTGTGGAGGAGCCCAGCCGGGTGAAAGAGACGGGCGGCCCAGAAAGGGAAAGCTGGGCAGAGCTTCCAAAGCCTCGCTCCCTACCCCCACGCCCCGGCCCGGACTCGGCTGAAGTGTCATCGCAGAGCCAAGGTAACGTCTTTCCCACGGTCGGAAGAACAGGCTATAAGCCCGGGAGTTCAACCTTGAGGAGAACGAAAACAAGAACGTTTTATCCGTCGCCGAAAATAAATCAATCAGCGAATAGAAAAACGAGCACCCTTCGCCGAATTCCTCCTCGCCGAGGGAAGGAGCGCTACCCGGCCGGGCCGGAGCGGGAGGGAGGGGCCGCGCTGCCCGAGCTCTGCCCCCCGCAGCAGGGCACGGCCACGCACACACCTGCTCACCGAGTGCGGGAGCTGCCGCCCGCTGCCTTGGGGGGAACAGCGGTGTGCCCGAGAGCTGCGGAGCCCTGCCGGGCCTAAGGCCGCAGACAGGATGGGTGCCGCGCTTCTGAGCGTTAAAGGCTCCCCTCGCTTTTAGGGGCTCAGCAATCAGAGGACACCCGCTCACCCACCCGCATAGGCCGAGGCTCATTCCCTCTCCCTTCTCGTATGACTTCTGCTCGGCCATTAAAACCATCTCAGCCATCTGGAATACTTTCAGGTGTCCGAACAACGCCAGAGGCTCCGTGCAGTGACGGCCGCCTCTGGGGATGCTGTGTAGCTTCCCCAGCCTTGCCGGGTCCCACGCACCGCTCCCAGTTTTTCGACACAGCAGACCGGCAATGTCCGGGCCTCCTCTCCCTTCCCCCGGCCCGCCTCCTTTCGCTGCCCGCCCGGGAGCAAAGGCACCCCGAAACGGCAGAACGCCGGCGGACCCTCCACCCGCAGCACCACGCCCGCGACCCCAGGCTATCTGTCGGGCCGCGGCAGGGCAGAACGCCCGCCGGCAGCGCGGAGCCGGCCGCGAGAGCGCGGCTCCGGCCCCGCCGCACCCGGGCAGCTTCCCCCTGGCCGGGCAGCGCGGGGACGGAGCGCGGCGGGAGGCGCAGCCCGGGGATCCCTAGTGAGAGCTCCGTGCTCTCCCTCCTTGCTCGCTTTAGCGCCGGCAGATGTTTACATTGCGGCCGCTGGAAGAAAAACCATTAGGCGATAACCCCGTTCCGTAGGCGGGGGCTGACCGATCGTTAGCCGCGCACCCACGCGAATTTCTCGGGGCAGAGCGAACCGCGGGGCCGCTGTGCTCGCAGCCCGCCGCGGAGCCGCCGGGAGGGAACCAGAAGCCTCCCGGTGCGATCCCGGCCCGGGAAGCCGGCGCTCCCGAGGTGGGTCCGACGAGCGCCTGGAGAGCAGCACAGCGTCCGGGGCGAGGGGCTGCCCATAGAGGTAAACAACCCTACCCCCACCCCTCCAGTGCGTGGCTCGCGGAGGAACGAGCTCGGAGCGGCGGCCCCATCTCCGTGTCGGGACTGCCTGCAGTCCGAATACGGCCCCGAGAAGAGAGGAGGCTGCTCTGGCCAGGGTCCCACTGTGCCCGCGGAGAGCCGACCGGAGGGACGCGGCGACGGCAGGGGCCGGCCCGACGAACCCCGCACGATGGCTGTGGGCTCCGTGCATGGGGCGAACGCAGCCCGGCGAGGCTCCGGCGGTGCCCGCGGGGCCGAGCCCGAGGCCGGGTGGTTGGCACGCCGCCCTTACCCTGGTTGCGGATGGCTTGCTGGCTCTCCAGGCAGTTGGGCAGGTAGGGCCCGTTGGGGAACATCCTGGCCTGGCCGGAGGGCGGCTGGCTGGGCGGCGGGGCGCCGAAGGGCCCGTAGCGGCAGGCCCCAGCCGTGCCCGTGAACTGCCCAGAGAAGTGGACGGTGAAAGCGCTCAGATACTGCTCCTCATGCGGGTCCGACCCGTTCCAGCTGGGTTCCTGCTTGATGAAGGAGTGCGGCCCCAGCGAGCCGTAGGAGGCCCCCGGGGGGAAGTCCAGGACGGGAGCCCACTGCGCAGCGCTGCTCACCGGCATGGCGCAGTTGCTGTTGCCTGGTAGGGAGGGCACGGAGGGCAGCAGCGCGTTCAGGTCCCGGACGTCTGACCCCATCTGTTCGCAGACCTTCTGCCTGCTGCTCGGCAGCCAGTCTCCTCCCGGGCCGCACTTATTCCAGGACACCTGGCCTCTGCCCGCCAGGCCGGAGGCCGGCTCCGGCTGCAGGCACCAGGCCGGAGAGCTCAGCCCTTTGGGGGAGGTTTGCTCCGCGACGCAGCTCCCCGGGTCCAGCCCGGCGGGAGCAGGCAGCAGCGACAGGGAAAGGTTGTTCTCCAGGATCGCCTCCGGGGCCGCGCCCGCTCGCAGCGCAGGGCGGGGTGCGCGCGTGTCCGTGAGGCCGCGGCCGTGTCCGTGTGTCTGTCCGTCTGTCCGTGTGTGCCGGGGGGTTGGGGGGGCACGGCCGCCTCGCACGCCTCACCTCGGCTGCCTGCTCACCCTCAACTTTGCAAAGCTCAAATAGAGGCGCTCGCAGGGGAGGAGGAGTCAGCCGCGACGATCCTCCATTCACACAACCTTCGTCGAGGGGCTGCCCACAGCCCGCTCTGCTGAACCGACCCGGGCCAGCCGGGGGAGGGGGACGAGGGGGGGGCGCGGGGACGGAGGGGGAGAGGTTAGTGTGGGAGAATATATCTTCCCTACGCATCCCTCCCACCCTTCCTCCGGTGCAAGCGCCACTAAATCTCACCCTAACATCCCTTCGCTTTGGGAGACGTGGCGAGAACGCCAGAGGGATGCGGGCGGCCCCGTAAGTACGTGCTGCGCCGCTTCCCGCAGCCCCGCGCACTTCCCGCGGGAGCCCCGAGGGCGGCGGGGTCGCAGTCCCGGGCACCGAGCGGAGAAGCCGCCGCCCTTGCAGGACCGAGGGAAGTGACCCGGCCCGGGGCGAGCCGACCCGGCGAGGGAAAGTGTCTTTCCAGGTGCTCTCCCCGCGCGGGAGACGTCCGCGTCCCCCCGAGCAGCCCGCGCCTAGAAGGGAGGAGGCGGCTGGGCTGTTGTGGGAGGACCGGGCACAACGAGCGCCCGCTTCGGGGATTCACCCGGCACGGCTCCGGGGAAGACCCGCACTCTCCCTTCCCTACCCAACCCGGACGGCGGCTCCGAAGCACGAACCCGGCGGCACCTCACGAATTATCTCGGGCGGCCCTCCCGGGCAACTCGGCGGGCAGGGGGCCGTTCCCGGCAGCCAGGGGGCCGCCACCTTTTCCCCGCCCCTACCGGCAGGGCGGACTGCGAGGCCCCCGGGACGCGGCCGTGCCTGCCGCGACCAGGCGCACCCCGGCATCCCGCAGATAGAGCCTGCCGCCTCCCCCGATAGAGGCTCACCGAGCGCGGGATCCCGCCCCCTCCTCCCGAAGCACTCGACCGGGCCGTTGGAAGGCTTAGCCCCTAGGGCACGCGTGTCACAGCTCCCCGGGGCCGCGTGTGGCTGCGCTCCCGTTGCACTCCGCGCCCGGCCGACCGCGCTCTCAGCCCTGCGCCGCGGCCCCGGTGAGAAGTCGTTCCCCCAAGCTGCGGTGCTAAAAGCGCCGCGAGGAGCGGTTACCTGCCGCTGCGACGGTGGGCCCCGATGTCCTGCGGTGGCAACTCGCGCTGCGGCGTTCCCATTCCTCGCGGCGTTAAAGGTTACCGCGAAGCACCGCCGACCTCCAAACGATGTTTGAAGAGCGTAAATGCTGCAACAAAATAAATCGAAACGGCCCGTTACTGGCGAAACCGAGTGTAATTTCACGTTGTCCTTACACAGATTAATAACATCCGTAGGGTTCTGCTACTAGTGAAATTTTCACAGGCTGTCTTCAGACAAATCGCTTTTAAATCGCCCTCTTTGATGTGTACATAAACGCGTTTGTTACAGAAATCTGCGCGTACGATAAGAGCGAAAGGTTTCTCTGCCAATACTAAAGGCTGCGTAAGTCTGAAGGAGCTGCTGCTCTCTGTGAGGACACACAAAACGAATTCGGCCTCGGGAGATGAGCGAGCACAGCCCGCTCCCGCGGAGCGAGGAGACCGCTCCTATCTGCTCCCTCTGTTCCCCTCTGCTCCCCCCCATCCTCCCCGCCGTGTGCCCGCAGCCCGCCGCTCCCGCACCCGAGGGATCCCAGGCCGTGGAAGGGTGCAAGAAGGTCGGGGCTGCTGCTGGACCCGGTCTTTTCTGTGATGGATCAACATGTGGAGTTGGTCCCGTTAACCGCCGGCTCCAAAATCTACAACGTACGTACTTAAATATAAATGCTTGTGTAACTTAAACAGAGCATTTTGTTTCCCATGAAAACTAGACCTCTCTTGGTACAAACAGAAAGCCTTCCTGTAACGGAACGTTTCTCTAGTTCGCACGTTTTTTCCCTTTTTTTTTTTTTCTTTTTTTTTTTTTTTTCCTTCTTTTTTTAATAGCCTAACTTGAGAAATATTCTGGGAAGGGAGCAACGTTTTCTCGATCTCTTAGGTTCTGCGTTATTCCGCCTGGGAAGAACACCGAAACCCTTTCAAATCTTCGCCTCCCGCATTTCCAGCAGACACGGCCAGGCGCCGAAGCAAGTGAGCCCTCGGCCATCAGCGCATCTCCCTCCCGGTGGCCCCCGGCTCGGCCCGCAGGGACGCTGCGGAAGGCACCGCGCCCGGCACCTGCACCTCGCGGCACGAGGCAGCCCACCGGGACACCGGGCGGTGCCGGCACGGAACGGGCGGATGCTCCTAGGAGTCGAGCCGGGACGCGGCTTCAGCGGACCGGGGCGGCCCGAGAAGAGGGGCGGGCTGGAAACTTCAGGGAAACAGCCGGAGTCAAATCGGCTCCCGCAGCCGTTTCCTTACAGTCCGCACAAGCGAGCGCTAAAGGCTCCCGCCCCGCTGCGGGGTCGAAAGCGGCCCGGGGCCGCACGTCCCCTTCGAAGCGTTGCGGGCGCACCGCTCGCGCCCTGCCCGGGGTCCCGCACCCCGCACCCGGGCCCCGCCGGCGAGATCACGCCGCGCCCGGCAGCCCAGAGGTCGCATCCCGGCCTCGGCGCGGTTCAGAACGCACAGCCGGCGGCGCCGGGCGCGGCGGCCGTTCTGCCGGGGTACCGACCCACACAGCCGGGACCTTCCCATTCTCTGCCCTCAAACTCGGTCCGATCCAAATCTCGGGCGGGCAGAAAGATGGCCGAACGGCTTTGATCGATAATTCCCGGCAAACGATCCACGTCCGATCCTGCTCACGGGCTAACGCCACGAAACCAACCGGCGGGTATTTCTGGGACGGGGTCGTTGTACCGGGAAGAAGGGGCTCACGGAGATGCTCCCGAGCCCTGAAGCGCCTCCCAGGCGGCGTTCCGCTCTGCGCCGCTGTGCCGACCAGTTAACGGCCCGGCCATTCTACCACGCTTTACTAAGCTTCATAAACGATCCCCGCGCGGCTCGAAGCGGGGGGAGACCGGCTTAAACAGAGATAAATCCCCGGCGCTGTCGGAGCCGCTCACGGCACGCAGAGGGATCTGTCTCCTTTCACTCGGGGAGCCGATCAGACTTTGATTACTTAAGCGCCAAGAGCAGCAGAAGCAGAGCTGCGAGCCGCCCTCCAGGAGCGCGGAGAGGCGGAGAGGGGCGGCAGGATCTCACGGCCCGACCCGGCGCTCCTCGCGGGAGCGGATTCGGGCCGGGGAAGCCCCGCGCCGCTCGCAGCGCCCCCCGGGGGCGGCGGCTGCGCTCGGCCCGAGGCCTCGGTGCCGGTCTCGGCCGGACGCCGGAACTCGGGCCGCTCTTCCACCGTAAATCTTGGCGACGCTGGAACTAATTACGGAGGGACGCGTCTCAATTTGTTCCGCATTAGCGCCGAGCCGGACCGCGGGCACCGAGCGCGGGAAATTGATGAGCCGAGCCGCGGGCGGCCCGCCGGCACTGACCCCGCGCTCAACCCGGAGAGCGGCGCGGGGCGGGCCGGGATCCCGCTCCGCCTCCCGCACCTGCGGGGCCCCGCGGCCGCACGGCGCTGCCATCGGCGCCCGGATCGCCGCGCCGCAGCGCCGAGGGCACGGGGCGTGCTGCTGGGAGCCGGCTGGGAGCCCGTCGGTGCGGCTCCGAGATGCCGGGGAATGGAAAGCCGGCAATCGGCAATGCCGATTCGGATCCGGTATGTGCGGCGTATTGAAAGTCACAGTGCTGCAAGGAAATACTCGTGGAGCAGCTAAAATGATGAAATAGAATTCTTACAGGTTTTCGGTACTTAGAAAAGAGCATGAAGGGAAAAAAAAAAAAAAAGAAAAAAAAAAGAAAAGAAAAAAAAAAGAAAAAAGCCCTTAGATATATAGATAGACAGAAATAGCCAGGTCTTTGCATGATCCCCAGTGGTTTGAAGTCACTAAAATTACTATCTTTGGAGGGGGAAAAAAATCAACCAAAACTACAGTAGAACGCAGCACATCGCACAAATGGGTACATGGAAAGTGAGAGCTAAGGAATTCCTATTTCCCCCTTGTAAAATGCAGATTTCACCCCAAAGGTTTACTTCACTCTCAATGTAATACTACAGAAGGAAATCAGGAACGGTCCTGTTACGTACACAGATCCTCAGAGTTCTTTGAGCTCCCTGGAACGTTTCCTTTGAGCACAGATACACATCTGAGATGTACAAGAAACATTTAGAGATTCAGAAGTGATAGGAAACATCCAAGCATTGTAAAGCTGCTGTGCTCACTGCCACACTGCCGTCCTTGTGGTCACCGGTGGGTAAGCAGCGACTGCAGCTGACACCAGCAGCAGCCTCAGGCCCGGTGCCTGCAGGGCGCTGCAGAAAGGGCACGAACATGAATCACTCCGTCCTGCATTCTCCTGCAGATCTGACACAACCGTGTTCTTAATACCAGCTGTGCCTGCTTTCATGTTACAACAGTGTCACCGTGGAAAAAGCACACTGCAACGGCACAAGCGAAGTCTATATCTCACTTTGTTCTTTCAAAGCCCCTTTTAGCAGCGACCCTGCACAAAGATACTCCTTCCACCAGCCCTTCTCAGGGGGAACAAACAGTGCTCTGGGGAGGTTGCTCTGACTTGAGCTGAGATCTCAGCACTATTCCCAGGATTCTGTTATATTCCCACAGACTTCAGAGGAATGCGTGCACAAAAGCACCTGATGGTGCTTCAGGGTACGAGCAGTCACTGAAATCAGTGCTGGAGGACTTCAGTCCATCGGGCTGTAATACCTTTGCACAAGGGGAAAGCAGGCATGGTCTCTGACTACAGACGGCCACAGGGTGCAGCCCTGCAGCTTCACTAGGAACTGAGTGCTCCTGCTCCTGCACTTAGTGGCAGTCACATGAAGGCACACCTCTCTTCTCTCTCTGGACTGTATGCATTGATATGTCTAGATTGCAGCAGCACACAAAAAGCAAATAAGCTCATTTTTCTCCCTCATCCACTCAGCTAGAAGCAACAGTCAGCAAAAGTGTAGCTCCGATCAAAATGGAAAGTTTGCCAGTTCTTTACTCTGAAGCTTCTTGATGTATTTTCTGTTTGAGGACAAAGATTTACAGCCAGGCCCTCTCTTAAGTGCTATCACTGCTGTGTGTGATACCCAGCCCAGCAGTTCCATGACATCAGTGCCTCTGCCTGAGAGAGATCTGCTGCAAGCAGTGGCAGAAAGTCTGGTGCTGTCCTTAGGGCTCAGTACGACTCACTGGACTGTGCAGATGCCAGCATGGCTCTCAGCAGCATGTCACTGCAGGACTTGGCTGTTCTCACATTTGTGACTGTTGCCATTCAGCAGCAGCCTCTGCTGCCCTCCCTGTGACCAACAGATTTGTCTTGCCAAACTCCTTCTGAGACTCATGCACAGACAGCTGGAGATGAAGCTTGTGGGGAGAAGTGTAGGAAGAAAGGAGAGAGAGGGAGCCCATGTGTTGAACTTGCCTTAGAAGTCACACTTATTTGTTACGAGACACAAGGGACTCCTTTCCCTTCAGATCTGAAGGATGCTTGATTCCCTTACACTCACTTGAGTACTGTTATGACAGAAGAGCTAAAAGCACCAAGATCTTGCTGTGGCCATGGAGTCACAGACTCTTGCACTGTTCGTCCTGACAACTTCCTTGTTTCTCCCTCTTACATCGTAGCAGGGTTCAGTGAATTGCAGACCAGAACTAAGACTCGCTTTTGTGATGGCTCAACGAACCTCTCTTGGAGTGCTTTACATGTTAGTTGAAATGAAAGAGGCGAAACAAGGAAAAAAAGAAGCCTTGCCAACTTGTCATATACATATATATGTTTAAATGAAACAATGAAAGGAACAGCTCAATAAGTGTGACTCCTTTCTAGGGATCGCACGACCTCAGATTAATTGCTCCAAGAACAGATTTGCAAGTAGCACCATAATGCTAATCAGGATGTTTTAAAAGTTTATGAGCAGTTGCTTAGGAAAAACAAGATAAAGCCTATGGAAATCTGATACTGGTCAACAGTGCGTTTATTCAAAACATAATACTGACATCAAGTCTCCATAAATCCTTTGCAAACGAAACTTCCATTGTGATCACTGTTCCAGATCTCAATGATTTATTTATTTTTTCTCTGGTAGACATTGGGTATATCTCAGAATGCACAAGTTATGCACCCACTGACACACAGTTCATCATGCCCCCACGAGGTAATACTTTTAAAATTCAAATAAGATAATTCAAACAAAGAAGTATTCCTATAATGAGGTTTTATTACAATTATTTATTAGTGGATTAACTAATCCACTGACTGAACTTTTTTCTGATTTGCTTCAAAACTCTGGGCTTCCACACTGCCAACCAGTCAGCTCTTGGGAGAAGAGCAGATGTTCCATTGCACACCGTTTCAAAACAGAGTTCTTAGCCATTTTTCTCCCACTGAACAGCAGCATCCTTAGCAACCTGTGTATGCATTTGAGGAGACGAGGAGATTCTACTGCTTTGAGCAGCTGCTAACATCTAAGGCAGACAGTGAAAGGCCAACCAAAGAGCTGCACCAGGAGGACAGACCATCAGCACGTTTTTCTAACTGACTGAGCAGAACTTCCCAAGTCGTAGAAGCCAGACGGTCTTCACTAGTCTGGGTTTCTTGGTTTTCACATGCTGGTTCTCTTAACTGCTCTAATCAAAATGGACTCTCGGTTATCAATTTATTCCAAGCACTCTGAGCAGAAGTCAAAATAAGTTCAGCATATTGGTTGGATGTCAGCTACAAACACGCTTAATTTTTCATCAAACAAACTTCTCTCAGAGGAACTTCTGGAGTCAGCCTTAGCCAAGGCACCATGAAATAATTCTATGTATGGGTGACAGGAACACCCTTTGACAGCTACGTATTCTTTATCAGGGAATGTGAACTCTTGAGTGAGCTGAGTAAACTCTCGAATAATTTTCCTTACATGATTAGTCTCTGTTGAAACATCAGCAATTCTCCAGTCAAATAAGAGCTCCAGAACATTTCACACTTCCAATATGCTCCACTCCAATGCCATGTATCAAGGACATAAATCAATACACTTAGTGTTAAAGGAACGGGATCGTTCCCACAGCCTCAGCACACACGTTGGAGCTCACAGTCTCACAGGAGGTAGGTTTTCTTCAAGAGCGGTAGTATTACTTAGTAATCCCAACCAGAAGGGTGGCCTTAGGCCAGCCAGCACACGGGGGACGAGAGCTGCCCGACAAACGCAAGGAAGCCAAGGAACCTCAACACAGTCAGAAATGGGAAGCACTATCCAGCCCTCCATGCCAAGCCATGAGGTGACTACGGAGCTATGCTTTGTGGAGCGCTGTGAGGCTCCGAATACTCTTGTATAACATTTCCCAAATCACAGAAGTCCCCTGGGAAATGTCAGCAATCAAACAAAATCTCGTGGTCAGGAAGCTTTTCTTCATTCAGCCAATTTTATTTCCCCTTCATCATTCCATCTATTACTCATTACATCCTCCTGCCAAACACGACATAATTCTCTCTCTCTCTCTCATGCTCACGTGTTTCAGTCCCATGTAGACCATGATGCCCTTTCATCCCAGCTTTTCCTACTCGTTAGTCAGGCTGCACATATTTAGTCCTTTTCATTTTTCCTGCTGTCCTCCTCCGAGCTCCACGCAACAGCATCTCTCCAGAATAGAAGCACTCCACGTCAAATCAAGTATCCTGCACATAACTAGATCTGGCAGTCTCCAGACGTAGAGCCGCAAAAACCAATGACTAAATCACCTTAAAGAACTGAGAATCCAAAGCCATAAAATTGTCAAATCAGGGTAGGAAACTCTGGACGACACTGCAAGATCAGCTCCGCAGGAAGCCCTTAACTAACAGCATCTTCAGAAATTTCCCTGGTCTGTTTTATGGTTCTTGTCTCAAGGAATGTGTCACAAAGTACGTATCTGTAGTGATTTTTATGTTCAAAATATTTTATAAGCATTCTCTCACAGTGACTTTATTGAGATAACAGTAACTACATATCATAGTTATACTCTTCGTCTTAGAGGAGATTGCTGAGACAAAAGTTCTGAAACAGTGAAGCTCGTGTAGAGACAACTTCACGTTCAAATAAATCACTTATTTTTAGCAGCTCATGCTCAAAACATCAGAACATCTGTATCACTGTCACACAATACTTTCCTTCTATTATCGTATACTACTTTGAAGCAGCAGCTTCCACAGTCTTTCCCTGCTAAAAATGTGTGCTTCTTATCCACGAAGAATGCAATGTCATTCCACGAAGCAAACCATATTAAAAATTATACCTTATCTATGTAATCTAAAATTTCATAAGCCGAGAGGTTGAAAGACTTCAATTTCAGTCATCCGAAGACGGTGAACACGCTAATTCATCTAATCAAACCCCGAGAACACTGTACATGTGAAACTGGGTTTACACCTGGCTAAGAAAGGCAGTTATCTAGATACTTCCTTGTAGATTCTCACAGTTTTGCTCTGACTGGACATGAACAGTGGTGTCTGTGCCCATACAGACAGAACTGCATTATCACTGCCTGAAGTCAACGTTTGATTTTCCTTTCACAGTGGAAGGGAGAGATGAGAAGACTGGAACTTCAGCAGATGCATCAGCCCTGAGAAAAGAGATGAGAGAGAAGTCCTGGTACCGCTGCATGCAGCGTAGTGTGTTCAGTGCCCTGTGTGCAGTACACACTGATAAGAGGTAACTTCTTTTTTAAGCGACGTCAGGTTCAGGTTGAGAGTGAGTCTTGGTGCTTTCTGGGACCTTGCCTAAATAATATGCCAGAGGAGCACTGACCGTTTGGGGTCAGAGAAACTTCCATCTGCGAAAAGCACGATGGCTTCAGAGTTAAGGCAACTGCCACATACTGGGGAACTCTGCATGCCTGAGCAAGAAACACCTGGGTAACATTCAAGATGGAAAGGATATCTCAAGAAATTGGCAGGTTTAAAGGATCGTAAGCGTTTGATAGGGAGGAAACAGATGACCAAGTGAAGCACCTGCGTGTTGCTGCTAACTTGCACCTCCGCGCATGTCCCCAAGCCAAGACCAATTATTTTAGAACTGCATGACTAGAGGATGGTTTCTGTCTTTCCATAATGCCATTCTTTCCCTTTTACTCCAACTTCTTTGTTTGCTCTCTCCTCAGTTTGTTCTTGTTATAAAAGAGAAGGTTACATTCCTTTTCAGCCTTTCCTGGGTAACCAGAAAATGCTACACAATAGCACATTTGCAGATAACCTTCATGCCAAGGCCCCAGAGTTGCTTTGATTACCCAGCAGGCATTTACAAGCAGAGTGGAAGTGAAGGGAGCCTCATCGTGTCTGCCCTCTCTCGCGCCTTGAACGCTGGCTGGTGCAGCAATCTGGCTCTGCCTCACCAGACGTGGCCCTCAGCTGTTCTGGGCTGTGAGCTAGCCGTGTTCTTTCTTGATTAAGGACCAGAAAAAAGTGGCGCAAGGTATGCAAGGCATCGGGCCATTGACCACTGACAAGCCTTTAATTGCCATTTGGGTTAGGTTGGAAGCGTATTCCTAGAGATCCCGTTCCTGTTTATAAAGCCTTTTGGGGTGAACATTGCTCAATGGAAAAGCAGCACAGAAATTTAACAAAAGCCATGCTGCAAAATGTAAAAACAAAAAAGTAATTCTCCCACAGGAACTGAAAGGCATTTCATACATGTCCAATGAGACATTAAAAATAATTATGTGGAAGAGTAATAGCTCCCTTGGTTGTTTTAATATATTTTTGTCTACAAACAAGAAACGTTCTCTAACTGCTGCCTTGGCTTGTCTTGAAAGGTCCCTCAAACAAAAGCCCTTCAAGTGACCCTTAGATTATTAAAGCTCAGTAACAATGAATGCAGATCTTAGTTAAATCAGAGGCTGTAAAAATAAGAAGACAGCAGGTTCAGTTCTGGAAATGAATGTGCCTCAATGGAAACATGCAGAATGTAGTTCTGACCCGTGGTCATATCTTCTCTGAACGAAACAAAAAACTTTTGCCTAAAGTATCTGGCATTTGATTTTTCTCCATGAATAACTGCAAATAGCCCCATGTCTAGCACAAATAGAACATACTGGATCTTGTATCTTAATGCAGTTCCCCTGTCACGGACACAGATTGATCTAGATAACTCCACGACAACATCACAGAGTTCATTCAAAGAGTAATTCACATCACCGAGGTTATTTTGGATTCTACTCTTAACAATTTCTCTTCCAAAACTTGCAAAGTGTCACTACCATCATCGTAACACTCGGGGTGAAAAAAAAAATGCCAGCAATGCCAAATTACAAGGCTTAAGCAATCTGATCTGCGTTTCCCCTGAGAGCAATACAAATGTTGAGATGTTCAATGACAGGCACTGATGTCACATGCCAAAGCAGAAAAAGCAAACATGGGAGTGGGGAGAGATATATAGGCCCCGTAGAACACTTTGTTTTGAAAGTCATATGTCATTTAAATGGCCTTTATAACTCAAAAAAGTTCTTTAAGAACACATTTTGTGTGGTTTGAAGGCAGAACATGCACCGCCACCAGGTGATAGGGTCGGTTTTGCATTTGGGAACTGGGTGCACAGCTCTGATACCAAATCTGCTTCATTGGCGTGAGCAACAACAGCTGTGCACAGTGCTCCCTTAAGCAGAGGCCCAAAGGGATGCTGTCAGGGAAGTGGCCCATCCAAAACATCAGAACGACCCATTTCCTCCACCTCCTTTGTGTCTACCAGAGTCACACTTGCAGCCAGCCTAGAGAAACAGAGAACTAGAGAAACAGAGACTGCCACTGTGGCAGGCAGGAGCAAAAGGCTTCCCTAAACGACAGTGGTCCTGTGTTCTTCCCAGCCAGCTCAGCTGCCTCTCAGCAGTTGCTCTGGATTTCTTTGTGTGCTCTGGGGCTTCTCTTCTTTTCCACTCTCCCTCCATCAGGAGAAGCACTCGAGCTCGCCCAGCCCTGCCAACCATCACATTTGTGCCATCGGCTTCATTCAAGACTAACAACATAGTGGCATTCAGCCTTTTATGAGGAGGGCTAGACCATGACACACAACAAACTGGCTGGTGTTTCCATCAGGGGAGCTCACCACCGCTGGCAGTACTGGCAGTAATGAACAGGTGGATAAATCGAGGCTGGATTTGATTACTTACTTATCTACCTCTTTCTCTCTCTTGTTTTTTGAGGCATTTATATTCTCCCTTAGGTTTAGTGAGCATCTCTTTCCTGCCTTAACAATTCTCTCTTCAGCATCCACGTTGCAAACAGTACCGTGCTAAAGCTCACCTGTAGTACAGAACGATCACACAGAATTCAAGGCAAACACAGCTTCTCTTTGCACAAGTGCACAACAGAATCCTGATCTTTGTTCAAAGAAATGGCAAACCAGGACAAGGCACTTCAAAAGGTTTATTAAAGGTTTACTAATGCTCAAGGGGTACTTAGGCATTTTTCTCGTGATTTTTGAGCTAGCTACCTTGCACCTGAACAGCTGAAACCACACTAATGGGAGGAGAAATACATTTTTGGACTAATTCTGTAAACTTTCAAGAAGTCAACGAAGTTTCAAAGATATTGTACATTTCTCCTACTAAGACAGCAACACAGACTGTCAAATGCAGGGGGAAAGAAGAAGGACATCAAAGGAAGAGTATCACGATAGTAAAAATGTGGTGAAGTCAATGCAAACTAGGCAAGACTAGATGAGCCATGCTCAACTTGTAAATCGGTAAAAAAGAATTAATCAACTCCTACTCTTAAAAAACAAAACATACAAATTGTCAGAAAGGTACTAGCATGCTTGAAGTATCACTTCATATGTGTGTTTGCTTGGTTTTATGCAAGCACTTAAGTTTTGGAAAACAAAACAGAAGTACTTTATCTTTGCTCAAGCAAAGCATTTGAAGGCGTTTGCATTAGGTAACTCCACTTGTGTGGTTGCACTGCCAGTGCATCTGTCTCAGATAACTCCTCCTGTTTCAGATGAAGTCTGCAGAGACATGACACTGCCAGTAACGCTAAGTGAGCACAAGCTTCAGGAATACTGGCAGCTCAGCAGAAACAAAAGGACTTAAATTAGTGCCCCCACTGAAAGATGAACTGCAAAATGAACACAGCAGTTATTTGTACTGCTTGGCTCCTCCCGGCCCAACTCAACTCAGAGCTAACTGCACTGTGTGCTGCCATTGCCCAGTTACTGTCTGGGGAGCAGTAAGGGAAGTGAAGGCAGTGGGAGGGGAGGCAGTCATGGGGGACACGGAGGGAGCAGGGGTTAGAGGGGTGGGCAAGGAGCTCCCAGGCAAGGACTCAAATCCAGGAAGCCAGGATTCATTAGTTCCACTGTCACAAGCATAATTTGTTTCTCAGTTTTTCAGTTCAGCCAGGAAACTAGAGAAATGAGCTATTTGCACAGCTCAGTTGATACTGGGCTTGCAAAACCCAATATCAGCCAAATTTGCTGGCATTTCAGGACTAACCATGAAGACTTGTGCAGGGAGAAGATGTGATCTATCTCAGCAAGAGACTGCTCTGCTCGAGGTAGGAAAAGAGCAAAATGACATCAGTCTAGAAATGCAGTAAACATCAGGTTGTTGTAAATGCTCCAGAGAAGAGCCTGTACCCTTCCAAACGGATATTGTCTGCTTCTTTTCATCTGCACCATTGTCTCCTATAAACCAGTCTTTTATCTGCTTGGGAACAGTAGAACGTGTGAGTAAAGACAGAGTTTACAAAATACTGAATTGGTCGAGGTTGACTTAACCATCTAGGCTTTTACTTGTGCTGAGCTTTGAAGAAGTTGTTTGAGCTCATTTCTTCTAAGTGGGATATAAACCAATTCTCTTCCATTTCCTGTAAAGGACTCCATAAAAAGCTGTGCTGTGACATACTCAAAATATTGTCTGATTCTGTGAAAGCCAGTGTCTTGCTATCTAAGGAGTGGGACTAGTAGCACTTAGGGCTGAACCTCCTTGTCAATGAAGTTCACATCCCAGTGATTGTGTCTAAACTTTCTGTACTTGCCACACTTTGTCCAGAAAACCCAGTTATTTACATGGCTTCTACGGGGCCTCTGCGCTTACATTTCTTCACTGCAGCCATGACAGGGGGAGGAGGATAAAGAAAGTGACTGGTTATGCACACCCATGCCTCATTTGAAAATAAATGGCCAAAGCATGCTGCAGAGAGGGAAATCGTCTTGATCCTTCAGTTCAGACTTAATGTGTGATGCCTTTATAGAAAAAGCAGCAGCAGGATGTGTCCACAGAGTAGTTTTAATAGGTGGTTTCATTAGTTGGATAGATACAATAAGATTTGGGAGCCTTAAAGAGCCATGTAAACTTGCCAGCAGAACAGACCTGGGTGTCTCTCAGTACAGTCCTTGCTGAAGATACAGCAGAATTATTTCAGGAGCATGGAGTGGGGCAATAAAGGCTTGGGACAAAGTTAAAGAAGGTTGTTAGAGATGTCTGCATATTCTATTTTGTCACCATCTCCAGTCAGGGTATGTCAGGTGTATTTCTTCACTGCTTCCTAGGTGCCCTCTAACAGGATGTGTAACAAAAAAGATTAAAAATAAAGTGGTGATAGGGAGTGAGATTTCACACCAGAAGATCCACTTTTGCTTTTTTCGATGAGTTAAAGCTGGATGGAATTCTTTCCCATCACTGCCCTTTCACCTTGACAGATACATTAACAGAGCTGGAATATGTACCTCTGAGAGCTGTATGCCCATGAAAGCCCATACAGTTTTCCATTGGCTATATTCAGCTGTCATTTTTTGCTTTTTAATTCCTCATTGTCCAGACAAGTTCTCTGACAGGGCTAAACACCTCCACAGCCAGCAATTACATCTAGAGCATATTGCTGTCTGATCTAATGCACCACTGACTTCCCATATTTTCAAAATAAATCCAAGAAGAGACACCAGAACTACAAGAACAGTCCAAATAAATTAAAGAATTCTTTGCTTAAAAAGCAAATGGGATTGCACAGCCATCTGCTTTAGCTGCAGACCTGTCCCTAGGGCTACATACAAGGGAAAGAAAAGTGAGGATTACAAGGCAGGAGAACATTCATTTGAAAGATTACCCCATTTCCTTCGAACCAGGCTTGCATGAACACTGCCGTGGCTCTGTGCACAACAGCAAGCAGAGGTTCTTGAGACTTGGTCCTGACATGGATCCTTCCTTGAGTCTGTCACTGAGCTGCAGCACCTTAGTTTTCCTGCTGATTCAAATCAGGATGCGAGTGACAGTGCTTGGGCTTGTGTAATCCAAGGACTACTTCTGGATCATCCGTGGTAGCATCAAGTAACTTCTCCAGAAATTAAGCTTTAATTGAACTTGAGTGACTAATATGTACAAACCAGAAACTTTCCTGTGGGTTTTAAAAATTTAATTATATTCCATCCCCAAATTTTCTTTGTGATACTCACTGAAAATACACAGCTGCACTGGTGAAACTGTCAGTGAAAGGAAGCTAGAGGTTTTGGCAGCTGCATGGAGGGGAAGAGGTGAGGCCCTGGACTCATGAGAAGGCATTGGAGACTTAAGGTTTGGAGATCTCTGGATGTCTGCTGGAATTCTTGGCAGTCTGAGGACACTTCATTTAATCCCACCCTTCTGTGAATAAGGGAGAGCCGACTAGGTTACAAGGCAGTAGGTCCTAGTCTTGGCTCTTCCAGGGACTCACTGTATGACTAGAGTCACACAGAACCTGGTTTCTACCTCCATCTGTGAACAGAAAGAAAGATGTGTTCTTTGTTAGATGGACATCAACATCTGGGACAGGATCAGGGAGTGTTCTTAGTTCTATGAAATGGATGTTTGAACCCAAAAGAGCTTAAGGCATGCACTGATGTCCCCAGCTCGGATTTTGGCTGAGGAGCACTGCGCACACATTTTTGAGCTGGAGGACCTTCTCAGGAAATACTTGTTGATCACACCCGTCACTCTGCTACTGAATGCTTGCTCAAAAGCTACAACAGCCTTCCTGGTACCTACTTTTCTCTACGTGCCACAGAAATATTTTCCTTTCTCTTTAAAGCAAGGACCACCTGTTTTTACATTTATACAGCACCTACCACTGAGGAGGGAGCAACCACCACGTCTCTAAGCCACTGCAACAGAACAAAACAGTAACAGAACCAATAATAACAAGATCTTGTTCTGGGGAATTTATTTTCAAGCTTGTATTTTAGTCATTTAAAACGTAACAGAGAGAATGATCTCCCTCCTCTAAGACATACCAATAACCTCTAAATAAATTCCAGGGATTGTGAAATACTGTAGGAAAAAAAGTCACCAGCAGATTGTCTTAATAAAATGATATTTTCCTGCACAAGAGAGGCCATTTCACTCCAGAGGATGAGAAGTGCTATACAAGAAATGAGTAATCACTCTTTTAAGTATTTTTCTAACTGCAAATTCTTACTGCTGCTGTTTGAACTGCCTACACAATACATCAGAAAAACATCTCCTTCCCAACCATACAATGCAGGAGGAAACTTTTGACACAGAAAAGGCAGTTTTCAAAGCACGTCTTTACCACAGGAGGTTCAATAACCAGATCACACAGCAGTATACTGACACCGGCTTTACTTATTAGCCTTGCAGAGCACCATAGCTGATATGACTATTTTATTCTTGAACTCTGCTCACTTTTGAAATATGTGAACAATGCACGCATAGAGTTTCCCATAATCAGAGCTCCTCTCCCACCGCTGCCTAGGAGGATGTTCTGCATTTCACATTGCAACACGCAATAATACCAGTGATCCAAATGAAATAGAGAGGGTACATAAGAGCAATTATTGGGGGGAAAGGGTTCAGGACACCCTCAAGAGATAGCAACGGCTAAAACAGGAGCAACTCTCCCAAAGGAGTGCTTTCTGCAAGTGAGAAGGATCTTTCTGTGCACACCCAACAGAGGCAGGAAAGGTCCACATCCCAAGTGCTCGGCAGCACAGGGTGACCATGTACAACACAGGCCCACCTAGGAAAAAGTATTTCCTCCAAGGGCTCACCGCTCCCCACTACAGCTTCTGCAACAGGGAAAATGCCCGTTGTGAAACACTGCCTTCCACACACTGTGCAGGTGTAGATGAACTGATGATATCTAAGGTGCTGCTAATTGAGACCTGCTGTTCCAGCAGATAGTGAAGAAAAACAGTGCATGTGCTCTCACTGACACTGTGAAATCCCTTCTTTCCTGCTCTGGAGAACTGGCCCATCAAGCTCTCCTTGATGTGGTAATGTAATAGCGGTCTGAAAAGAAATGTGCAGCTTTCAGCAGTGTACATCAATGAGGGAAATAAAACAGGTTTATCAAAGAAAAATGTGACTCTGACCCATCCTTGGAAACAAATCAAAGAGTATCTAATGGCAGCTATAGGCCTCCAAGAAGAAAACAAAGCCAAACAAATTTAAAATAGATCCAAACAAGAATACATATCTTTTGTGTGTGTGTGTGTGTTGTGTTGTTTTTTTTTGTTGTGGTCACTGCCAGCCAGACTATGATTGCTTACAAATGTTAAGGGCCCGAGAGTTGCTGGAGCCTTTAATCCATCAAATTGGCCATCCCTATGTGCCAAGCAATGACCTCAGTCAAAAGCCATAAATTACTGCTCGTTTAAAGCATGAAGCCTACAAGCTCCCCAAATACTGCTTTGCTCAGCACTTGTCCAGGACTTTGGGTTAGCTGCTTTACAGGGACAAAAGAGCTCTCAACTCAGTACCAGATCTTGTGTGAACAGAATCTAGCACGGGGCGTATGAATAAAAATGTCAGCGTTGCTCTGCATGTGTGTAAGGCCTGAAAGATTCTCTTCCTTACAGTGTGCACCCAGTAAACGATTTAAAGCAGCATGTAAGAAGTTAAAGGTAACTCTCTTGCTGCCAATCCTCCTCAGGGCATCATAAGACGAGTGTCTAAGTCCTCTGCAAGTTCCCAGAGAAAATTCACTGTCCATTCAGAAGGAATCACTAGTTATATTCTATTCAGCATCAAGATGAAGGTGATGGAGCCTTATTTTCTCAGTATTATAGTTACTTCATCTATAATTATTTCAATAAAGCAGGAGTTCACCTACAAAGCCTTTTCAGGCATGAATAATGAAAATTACCTCGAAAAACTGCCATAAAGATTTTGAGGAATTAGGAAATTGTAAAAACACTGGAGAATAAAAGTGCTCAGATTTCCAACAGTTGGCACTCCACAGCAAACTGTGCTGCCTGGGGTAGGACATGTTTCACAAAGCCTTCCACTATCTCTTTGTATTCCAGCGACTGTTAGCCTCGTTTCCCAAACATTTCTCTGTGGGTGTACACAGATAGATAAACAGATACGGATATTTAAATGACACGAAGCAACAGAATTATAAATAACAGCAGAAATACACAGGAGGGCAGAAGTTCATTTATCACTCATGCACTTCCTAATCTGCTAGTCTTGCACCTCTTTAGCAAAGGCTCAGCTGAAAACTTTGCTTCTGGCACGCCCCTGTGAAAACTCCTGGGAACCATCTGGAAGCTCCCTGCAGCTAAGGCCAATGCTCCATTTGTATCTACAAGCTGGCTGGCAGAGGCAAATTCAAGTATTTCAAACCACATCTATAGTAGTGAACCTTAAGATTATGCCTCAATGGCACACTTTAAACAAACGCTTTTAGGGGATCCAAGTGATCTCCAAAGTTATCCTTGTACAGGGAACAGGCTGCTGGCTAATGACTGGCTACACTGACTTCGACTCATTTTTGGAATGAGAGCACTTTTCTCTTTAAGAAGAATAAAATCACTGCGGTGCTGTACAGCTGGATACGGATATTTCCAAGGTGCTTTGGGGCAGAAGACTCTATCTGCATCCGTAATAACTGGCAGAAAGTCATAATCTTGCAAGCTCTTCTGCACAATGCAAATTAGATCTCGTAGCCCCTGAAGGGGCCAGTCATATTAACTCATTCATTCAAAGGTAAACATACAATTTATAGAAGCAGGCAGCATTTTGCTAACGAATTCTTACCTCTCGTAGTTCAAAGCACGATCTCAAATGATAATTCATCAGAATGAAAAGCGCTGGCAGAGCATTCTGGCGTTTTGCAGTTTGCTTACAATTTTATTATTACACACTTTTGGCAGTGAACATCTTTATTTTAAAAGTTCTGTTATATTTATGTCACAAATGTTTGCTTTTGTGGGCTCTAAATGTTTTACAGTCATTCAAAGAAAAGGAAAAGCGCAAGAAGTGGAACACGTGCAGCATCAATACAAACATGTGAAACTGCTGCCTGCCACGGCACGTCCCATTTCTTAATCTCAGTAAACACAGCTTTCTGAGGTGCAGCTCCAACATACTGGGATATGCTGCTTCACTTGGATACGATGATTGATAATGACAGTTGTACGTGCTACAAGTGCTTCACGTCGTTCAAGAATCACTGGTGTCATCCTTTGCGGCAGCTCTGCAGGCTGAACCACGCAGCCTCTGGCAGGGACATTCAGCACTGCGGTCCCTTCCTTGTCACACGTTGGTTTTACTTCCCATTCGCCCCACCTCACCTCCAGCTCGTGACAGATGGCAAAGCACAGCACTCAACTGTACGTGGCCCAGTGACAGTGGCCGGCCATGCCTTGCTGAGAAGCTCAACATAAAGGGCACTTTTAAATATACAACTGCCAATACAGCATGGTGTCTTTTTTTTTTTTTTTTTTTGGCAGGGAAGGTAAAAATAGCAAAGAAAAAAAACATCTCTGTTCTTTTTATGAAAGCCTGGCAGTTTTCCAGCAGAGACTTAAGTACTTTTTGTACTTTGGGGGAAAAATGATGGGATGTGGTCCAAGACTGGTCATACGAACCTGAGAAATATGGAATAAGAGGCTGGGCTGAAGCAGCCAAAGTGGTACCACCAGCTGCAGCCCCATTAATTAGTGCTCTGCGGTATGTAGCCGTAAGAATGACCCTGATACTTGCTGAATACAAGCAGATAACTTTCACAGAGCAGCTATGCTTTTCTTACTGAGGTATATTTATCCAAGAAGTACCTTGCACGTTTTCCCCTGTCTCACAGGGCAGTAAATTAGTTCTAATTGCAGAGGTATGTAGTAAAAGCTCTGCTCAGTCTTCTGCAGCATTTGAAGATTTATTTTACAGTTTTAGGTTTTTTTCTGAATGTCTAAAATTGAGGGCAGAGGAACATGAGAGAAAATGCAGGTTTTATAGGCCTATAAAATTACCTTACTCTAGATAAATATGTGTTTCTTTGCAACTTAAACAATGTAACTGAAAACTACAATTCTGTGGCTGACAGTGCACCGCACTAGAATATAGATTTCCTTCTCCGTTTGCAGTTATTCTTCTAATCTGAAAAGAATGACAATTTTTATCTGCAAAGAAGGGAAAATACGACAGGTACAATAAACTATTTTAATGTACTCTAACTCCAGGTTTTATGAATCATATCTAAAATAGTACTGATAGAAGATACAAAGGTAAATTTTACAGCTCTGTTGACAACACGGACCTGTGCGCACAGTAGCAGGGCCCTCACTGGGTACAACCCCACATCTGAAAGACCCCCAGGATTTTGGGTCCTCACCCTGTGCCAGATATCATCGGCTGCATGCAGCCTCCCATCACAGCGCGGTGTTCAGTCACAGCCCGACTCACCTTACAAATACCAAGTGTCACTGTCTGTTTGGTCTGCTGTCCCTCGCTGACCTCTGCCTCAGCACTGGCATCAAGCACTGAACACCAGCTAGCCTCTGCTGTCACAGTGAGATGGCTCTGGTGTTGTACACTGGACAGCCTGTCTGAGGATTTACTACTGAGTCAGCTGCTGTGTGCTCCAAGAAAACAGTGTGGATGCCAGAATCAGCAGAATACAAGCTACAGCTAGAATGTACCAGGCAGATGGCTGACACTGAACTCAACATGTATTTCACTTGGCATGGAGCTAGCTACCTGTTTCTGTTGTGTAATCCAACACACAGAGGAAATGCTGTTTTCTTGTCTGACACTAAAGGCCAGAAAAGAATCACTTCCTCTGACCAAAAACCAGTGCATACACACAGGACTACAGACAGGTGTTTTGTGATAAACATGAGATGGTCTTGCAAATGAGAGAAAGAAACAAATGAAACATAGTCACCTAACCCAAGGCCAAACAAAAGAAGAAAAGACAGTAGAGGACTGTCGAACTGGCTGGCTCTTCTGGGAATGCAGCTGTGCATTCCAGCACGCTCCAAGAATGTGGGTTTTTCCATTTACATTCATCACAAGCTTTGCTAAAATTGGCACAAAAGCATTTGTCTTCATGTATATGGCTCAACCATAGGGTAATACTACTTCATATGAAAGAATGGAAATAAAAAGTTCTTTAGAAGTCTTCTAGCAACACAGGGCAGAAAAATAAAATGGGTTGTTGTCAGGAACACATGTTTTTTTTCCCTGTATTTCCAAGCCTGAACACACTAGGCTTAGGTGGCACACAGGTTGATCCCATCTCGAGAGCTCTTCAGTTCCTATCACTGTCAGATAACTGTGATAACAGTGCCTGGTAAATTCCTTCTATCAAACAATGGACATTATCATACACAGATGCATTTCTTGCAGTTATGGAATCATAGGATCACAGGCTGGAAAAGCCCAACCATCACCTGTCACCACCCAGCCCAGCTCTGCTGGTTTCTTCAGTAAATCGATCATTATGAAAATGCCCACACTGCCACCTATCTCCAGTGGGATTGGGCACACACGTATTAGACATCCTTTCTAGCAATGTTCAAATGTGGCAGCAGGCAGAAATTGCAACAAACAGTTGCAGTGCCAGAAGCATCCCTTCCTGCTGTCTGTTTAAAGCTCTGCCTCCACTCGGGCTCAGCACCTACCTGCTGCACCAGCAGATGGCACCTGACTCTCCTCAGCAAGACACGCTTGAAAGTTAGAGCTCTGTCACTTCTCCAATGACAGATCATTTCATGCTTTTTAAGGCCTACAAAAAGCACTTGGGACTTGGTCTGGTTCTCATTAATTTCAAGGGGAGCTGGAAAAAGCACTAGAAAAGCTTTAAGAAATGAAAAGCACTGAGAAAGAATAGAATGTAAAAATAAAATTTCTTGCCTTTAAATCTGCCCCGCTCTTTTTTACCTTTCAATAATGGTTACATGTGTCTTCTAAACATTTATGCATCAGAAAAACATATAAACAATTTTTATTGCATACAGAAAAAAAAAAAAACCTATGTATTTCAGCTTAGACCTGCAAGAATCCGTATAAATTTTAGAACCAGGATGAGAAAACAAAGACAGTCAGTTTTATTCCACACACAGCAATCAATTCAGCTGTCAGCACGAGTCACTCTTAGCACTCAAATAAAAAAGTGAAATATTGAGTAGATCCCCCCACAACAATACAAGTTCATGTAAAAAGATCATGTCTTCTGTTCTATAGTCTCTTGGTGCTGCTAGGTGCAAGAAATAGCAAGTTACCACACAATAAAAAGGAACAAAAAAGCCAGTTGTCCAAGGGAAAAATCAGATTATTTCCTTTGCATGATGGAGAACCAAAGCACCAGGTTTCAAAAACACTTGCAGACCTTCTGCCACTTTCCTGTGCTTTGCTGTATGGAGTGAAATCCTGCTGCTAGGGAAGCCTACAGGAATTTTGCTATCAGTTTCAGTGGAAGCTAGAATTGTACCCTGATCTCAGTAATACGGCGCAAGCTCAGCCCTTTGTGATTTGTTTTTAACAGCACACAGAGGTATTCAGCGCTTGCTCTGAGCTGATGGCTTTTTCTCCTACTGTTAATGCGAGATGCTATGATCTCAGTCAGGAGGGAACGCATACTTCTGGAAATGCTGCACTTTAGGTAATTCATCAGTATAAAAATGGGAACATTAATTTAATCCTATCCTGACAACTCTGAAAGTCTCGTTTTCCTTAAAACAAAACACAAAGATAAAATCTAAAATCAAAGCCTAAAGTGGATGGTGAAAGGTTTTAATAAAAACCCTCTTCTGGGTTGTGCTGCAGGTCACATTGATGTAAATCCTGTACGTTTCCACGGCTTTGCCTCGGCTTTCTCAGCATTTACACAGGAAAGAGAATAAATCCCAGAACTGCAATACAAAATGTATCTGAAGAGTTTAATTAGCACTTCTTGCTGCAGAAACAGAGATTGTGCACGTCATGTACAAAAACAGATTACAAAAAGGAAACAAAGCAAACTTCTAATTAAATTGCATGTTCTCCATAGCCAGGATGAGTACTTCTAGCTCACCTACCATAGAAGCCACTGCACATGAAATGGGGTAATGTATAAACAAAGTGCTTTATCTGGGGTATGACTGGAAGCTCCAAGATTGTAATGTCCTTTAAGATAACATTCCAAACCTATCCTTTTAAGTTTTCAGCCAAGAATTTGTTTTTATAATTTCTTTGCTCTTGGCAAAAGGAAACTATACTCCAGGCTAAGCGCTCTCTCTCCTTCACTGCTGCTACCACTCCCACATTTTTTGCCAAAATTGATACAAATGTTTTGAAAACCAAAACTACAGGGAACTGGTTATAGCCGCTCTCTGTCGCCGTTTCTCTCCTTATCATATTTACTACAAGGTATCATAAAAAAGCTCATTAAAAAACATGAATAATCGCATTGTTTTATCTGCAACTGCATCTCATCCTGCAGGTCTCACCAGGTATCCCCAGCCACGGAGTTGACCTGAGAAGGCAATCTTGTGCTGAAAGACCTGGTTCCTACCTTAGGGAAGAAGACATAGGCAGACCCCCCTGTGCAGCTAGGTAGATCCAGCATTCAGTGTCAGCATAACTGTTGCTGCAATACTCAGAAACACAACACTGACTCATTCAGATGAACAGCAAGCGGAACCAACATTTCTACTGCTGGACTGCAGATGGTTCCATCGCCCAGAGCAGTGCTTGGTGCAGTTTTAGGAATCTTAAGGGCTTCAAACACTACTGTCAACCCCGACTGTCTACAGGCCACTAGGAACACCTCTGCTTCCCAGTAAATCCGCTCACTTCCAACATGCACTATGAGATGAGGTCATTTACTGAGCATGTCCATTTATAAAACTACAGAAGGGAGATTTTAGGGAGTGTTGGCTCCCTTCTCTCCCAGCTGCAGGGATTTGCTAATCACTTTATACTGCCATAGCACTACGCTGAGCTTCAGCTTTACTTCTCAGGGGAAAAAAAAGCTGCTGTGGGCTAAACACGAGGCTAACGTTGAGCAGCTTTGAAAAATCCCAGTCTCAAATAATTGCCAATAACATCACTCTTATTTGCAGTTTGTAAAAGGAAAAAGATGTTGTGATAATCCCGCTCTCTTTTTTTTTTTCTCTGATTGCCACACCTTCATCTGACATTAAAGTAAATGCTGTATTTACTCTAAGGAGGC
This sequence comes from Tympanuchus pallidicinctus, assembly GCF_026119805.1. Lineage (NCBI taxonomy): Eukaryota > Metazoa > Chordata > Aves > Galliformes > Phasianidae > Tympanuchus > Tympanuchus pallidicinctus. The sequence continues at coordinate 2,122,835 of NW_026294747.1, forward strand.
AAAGCTCTCATTTCGCTTTGTTGAGCAATCCCAGAGTGAGGCTACATAGCTGTAAACAAAACCTTTCCTTGTCAATTTAAGCACTCACAGTGCACAAAACTGATCATCCTTTACAGAAGTACAGAAATGCTCTCTAAAAAAGCAACCTGGTAGCAAATATTTTTAATTATCTGAGTGGAGAGAAGAGGGAAAGGTAAGCACTGGGGACGTGTGCAAGTGTGTGTCTGTGAGAGCCTCATGCCTGTGCTCTCCTGATCGATGAAACTCAGTCCATGCTGCCTTTTGGCTCCTTAGAGGGAAAAGCTCTTCAGCACAGTAGGAACAATTCTCTGTTCATCTTCACCCCTGAAAACCATCTGCAACCTTGGGACAGGAACAAAGACCTTCCTTAAATAAAAAAAATCCCCGTCAAACAAGGAAAAGAAAAAAAGTCCTATTATCCACTGGAGGCTGAGAGTAAAGCATTATTTTACCTTTATTCCCCTGACAGATGAAAACCCAGACAAGGGGAAAGCTTGTCACAGCCTGCTGCGAGAGACTTTGGGGCAACAAGGAGAAACAGAGGCAGGTTCATGACCGGCTGGATTCCTCTGCTGCTCCAGTTAACTCAGAGAAGCACTCAAACTCAAACTCACAGCCTTTGGTGAGTCTTCCTCCAGCAGATTTACAGCTTATGCATATGCAGCTGAAGAGGCTGTGCTTACTGTGCTGTCCATGTTGGCGTGCCAGTCTAAGTTCGTTTTAAATGCTGTTCCTTTCTCCTGTCAAAAGGCTGCATTCTGCTCTCATTCCCTGAATTCAAAGGCTTTGTTCTGGGCTTAACTAATTTCACCTGATATCAGCAATGGTATCAGGAACTCAGGAATTTAAGCACTTACAATTCAAAAACTTGAATCTCTGTAAAAACAGTTAAATAAATTATGAGGTGCCTGTTAAATTTTACACTCTAAAGTCATAATAAACTCCTGCCTTAGAAGAGCCATCCAGTCTAAGTTAGAATTTCCACAGCAAAAATCATGGAAGCCTTTTCATGAGAGCAGGGCAGGCTGATGCTTAAAAAGCAGTGGTCACTGATGACAGCTGCACGACGTGCATGGAGTTAGACAACATGAGTTTAAAAATACAGCCTAACATAGAATTTCCTTTGTCACCAAAGCCTTATGGATTACGTGAAATGCTGAAAAACTGCCCCTCCTCTGCAAGAAGGAATAATATTAGTTTAATATTCTAAGGAAAAATGAGCTATGCCATGCACACGTACGAATGAGCTAACAAAGAGTAATGTGTGCAAATAACAACAATCCCCAGGCAGGGGAAGAGAATCGAAGAATGGCATGCTTTTCTTCTGGAACTGTAATTAGCACAGCCAAAGCCAGAAAATCTCCTGAAAATAAATACACAGGGTTGTTTTTTTTTTCCCCCACTTTTCCCCCTTATTTTTTTTACTAGTATTTGCTGAAAATCTATTGTGTTTAGCACAGAGGTGTTTGGTCTACAGATCAGCACTAGAGAGGCAAAGACACAGCATTGTGTGAGATTCACAGGACGCCCCGGGCCAACGCCTGCTTTATGTTTCACTGATGTTTATAAACGAATTCTCAAGAGCAAACAAACGCATCTCTATTTTGGAAGACTAAAGGAATGACCTTGCTTCCATTATCAACTATAAAATGATAGTACAGATGTATTGGGCTGTTTAATACAACAACAGCGAAAAAAAGAATCACCGAATGCATCAAAGTGTCTACTAAGGGTCTGTTTTCATAGAACACTTCAGCTTACAACCAAGTAATGTTCCACTTCTCTTAAACTCACACTTCTCTTAAACTCACACACTTTTTTTTTTTGCCACAAAATATTGTTTCACATCAGTAGAAAGCAGGAGGAGAAAAGCTAAAAGTGGATGATCAGACAGATCTGGAGGATTTTCTAGATGGGCTATGCTTTACAACTGGTAGTTTTTAACAACTCCTTACTCCAAGCTGCTACTTAAATTCAAAGCTGCTGTTCTGAAATTCAGAGAATAATGGGGCCAGAAATGGAAGACGAAACTAAACACAAAGAAAGACAGAAAACATTCAGTTGTTACATAGAGGGCAATAAGAATGTGATTCTGGAGTGTCCTGGCTTTCTTTTCTCCTTCTGGTTCCTCTGTACATTTCAGTATTCAAAATCACTTTATCTACTGCCTCACATGATGCTGCCTGCATTAATCCTTTACCTTTCACACTGTTACCACTCCACACTTTAAGAAAGTGTCAAGACAAATTCCAACACTGCAATCCCATCAAGGGGAGGAAGTGATTGGCTTCATATTGCATTCACAACACAGCTGGTTGAATTGCAGAATTTGTTTCGGTGTGCCTTCTTTTTGACAATGTTGCTGGCTGTCACAGACTAAATAAATACTGCCCAGTACTCAGTACACCACATGCACCACGAAAAGCACGGCAGCATTAATTAAACTGCTCAGTAATTACAGTATGTGTGTTAATACCCATGCAAACAGACAGAGAACATGATGGTTCTTCTCACCTCTTCCTGCATCCTTCCACTCTTAACCTGACGAGATGTGACAGGTCTCCAAGGTGCTGGAGCAGTTCTGCTCATGACTTAACAACACTCTTTGAGCTCATTTTGGAATGAGCCCCTGTGTGCTGCTGCCTGCACCGCCTCCGAGTTGCTACAGTAAGCAGAGCTTCTGCAAGCACTTAAAATATACATGGGCCTTCATAGCAAGAACAAGTAGCCTCAAATTCTAAATGATTCTATTCCTGCCCATCAGACGTGTGCAAAAAAACCCAACAAGTATTTGTTTAACCTGTTGTGCTTCAGTATCACCCTCTGCACAATTGCAATTCTTACGTTTAAGTGGCTGTTTCTCAGCAGAGGTTGAAGAAAATATGGTAGGTCTCATTTTTGCCAGCAGTGCATTTGGACCATCACAAATGTGTACTGAACAGAATGTCATCAACAAACTGGCATACATAAGGAGTTCGGCTTCTAGATCCACTTTATTTCAACTGGTCTGAATAGAGTCCAGAATGAAAAACACATTCATTCCATTGGAAGCTGCTGCTGAAGGGACAAGTGTGTACGTTTTTCAAGGCCTCATCAGCTAAAGGTTTAAAATAAATCTTGAAAAATGATGCAAAATTCCTTAAAAATCACTGTGTTTACACAAACTGCTTTTCACTGGCTGTAATTCTATCTGCTAACATCCATTAGTCAACAAATAAGCAACTCCTTTGCTCAAAGATTTCTATTGGAGAGTATAAAACCTCTTAAGTCAAGGTGTATAGGGTCAACTTAATCTTGCAAATAATCTTTGCTGTGCACATGAGATTCTCCAGCATCCTTATCTCCAAAGCTTAAAGGAGTTACCAAAGTCAAAAGGCAGGATTACAGTTATCAGGCCTGTATTTCAGTTTTAAGAGACTGACTATTGATCAACAAAGAGGGAAAGCTGACCTGAGTAAGAACCATGAAACATTTCCAGCCTAATCAACAATAAACTGAAATGTTATTTCAGTGAAGAGCTTGTTTTGAACACATAATCAAACCATACATTAAATTGAAGTTACATAAATCTATGTGCAAAAAAAGAAAAAGATTTTAAGCTGATATATACAAATCTCACTTAATTTTACAGGAAGGGATCAGAATTTATTTTAGCTACAAAGTAATAAAACATTACGAAATTAGCTATTTCAACTATGCCATTCAAAACTTGGAAAAGGGAATTGAAAAAAAATGGAACAGAAAGATTCAGTCAGGAATCTGGTAGCAAAGTGTGTACATTATTTTCACCTGGATGCAGATCAAAGTAATTTGTAAGAGATAAATCACTTGTATATGTGTATAAGTCTTTCACATGGTGGCTAGTACTTCCATCATTACATCTGTTAGCTGTTTTCTTTTTCTTACTTCTTTTTCTTTCACCTTTTTTTGTTTATGTTGACTATTAAATGGCTTTACCCTGTTCAAGCCTAGCATAACTGCTTGTATGCAATCAGAAGTATATGTAACAAGGTGAATCTTGGTCTCACTGCTTATGTTAACACAACCAGTTCTCATCTGTACAGGAGGAATGCTAAGCAATTTCAAGTTTCCAAGTGTAAGGATGAGGCGTGAGCCCTCAACCCCTCACAGGTGTTCTACCATCAAAACCCAGCACAGTGATAAAACAAACCCATAGCAGTCATTCAGAAATAAGACACAAACAGTTTGGCAACAACACAGTCCATATCTCAGGAGGAGAATCACCTACCACACATTACCTTACCTACTCTGCCTTTGGAAGGACATGTGATGAGGGGGAAAGGAACACAGGTTTGCAAGGAAAACATAGGCACAGAGAAGCAATTTAAGCTGGAGCAACATCCCTAGCTGCTGTGACAGACAGCAGTGGCTCTACATGGCAGCTCAGAAGAATTAAGAACACAAATGTACCTAGGTCAGTAGTAGCTGCATCCTGGGAGTCAAGAAAGATCTGGATAGTGGGCCTGCCATCTGCCCAGAAGGAAACCGATCTGTTAGGAAGTTTTACGTACAGTAACAAGGGGTCACTGATCTGGGCAGCTGGTTTTCCTTTTTACCTTGGGAGGAATGCTACGGGCTGCTGGGATGCAGAGATCATAAATAAGCCTTGTATGGAAAATATATGTGTGCCCACTTTGCTAGCATCTTCTAAAGTAGAAGATCTTTTGATGGCAAGACCTGTCTGCAACTAATTGACTGAAAGTAGCTGGAGGAAGAAACATTGTCAGAAACAGTAACCAAATAGTTCCCTAAAAAGAAGTATTTGCAGATCAGTCTGTTTGACCGTGTTCTCAACCTCACCTCAGAGCACTGCACTGCACAGAAAGGACTTTGCATTATCACAGCAAGGGCTGACTGCACTGCCAGTTTTGAAAACCTCTCCACTGATAAACAGCCCGACTTGTTTTTAAAGCACTATTTACTTATGTCTCTGTGGAACTGGCCCAGCATTCCTCGAGTGTATTTTCAATTGTTTCTGCTATTTTTATTTCACAGGATCATTATTTTTTGTTTCCACAGAAATAGAACCAGTTGTGTAGTCCTGGTATTTTCTGCAGAGACTAAAAGGAGCTGTTATCTGCCATGCCATGTTTCTGTGCCTCTGCTGGAGGTACTGCACACGCTGTGCTACGGGCCAAATATCTTTCTAAATTAAGCTCACGATCTCCCTATTTCTGCTGGTATTGTTTAGCAAATATTAACACGAATGGAGTCATCTGCAATGATCAGGTATGGCTTCTTCTGCTGCACTCAGTTATTTGTAAGCAGATTCTGAAAGGCCGTCTAAACAGTTTATAGTAAGGAGCCGTGCAAGTGTTGGAGAAAACACTTCCAAATGTTGGTAAGGGGGTCGGTGCTCTTTGTTCTCAGCCCAAACACTGGAGGGGTGCAATATGCTGCATTCCCAGACATCGAATGTGAGCCTCACTCATACAGCCCTCTGAGCAGTGCACACAGAAGCTGACCCTTTGAAACACACCCGTATCAGTCCTCAGGGGTAACAATTATCAACCTCGGGACAGTTCAGCTTTTAAAAGACACTGAAGTCATCTGTATGAACCGCTTCCTGGTTTTCTATTAAGTGACAAAAGATATTTGAAGAACTTCCTAAATGAAGAGGCCAAAGCCTGATGCATAACGCACTGCCACTGTGATTAACTGAGAAACACCACAGCTGTCATCTTGTGAACTCAAGCGTGGTCCCAAGAGGAAAAATTATTACACACAGGAATAATGTTATGAAGTGGCTAACTCGGCAAGTAGCCCAAACACTTTGTTTACACATTGTTTTATATCATTATCACCGGTTCCATATATGAAGATACAGATTAAAATTACAGTTTCTCACTTGTGAATAATTGTTACATCTGTGAGTAGTTCTGTACGAAATCAGTTCAGTAGAAAAACGTCCCTTTAAGATAAGAGTGTGACTCTGACTCTCACTGCCATTCTAGCTTTGTGACCCACTATAAAATACTTCCACCAAGACTTTCACGACTCGGTTATCAACAAGAGATTATTTTAATCTTTCTGATAATCATTTCTCTAAGCTGTAATTTATGTAAACTATACCTTTCCCTTACACAGAATGCACTCTCACTTCCAATCAAAGTCACAAAGAAGGATTGAAAATCCTTTTTTACATCTATTTTCAATCCGCAGGAAACTTAAGGCAGATGTCTCCAAAAGCATGAGGCTGATGATGAGAAATCACAGTTTTACATATTCGGAAAAATCTAAATATAAACAGAGGCATCCTCTTCCTAAAGTGCTCACGGATTTACAGCTCTGCAATCACGTATTTCGACTTGGGTTTCCCTCTCTCCCACCCTGCACCCTGACAAATCACCCTCGCCTGCTGAGACCGATAATCCCAGTTGGCTGCAATGACACCTACTGGATGTCAGGACTGATGAACTGCAGACCCTGCTGCTGCTGAGCTTAGCTAGCGTCACTGCCAATGCGAGGTCCAACACCGCGGCCCCCTCCGGCAGAACCCCCGCCCACTGCAGCTCTTCCTGACTGCTCGGATCTCGGTTACCCCATGAAGCAATTTCCTGCCTCTTTCAGGCTCATTTCTCAACTCCCAGGTAACAAATTTTCAACCTGATTACAACGAGGCTAGGTTAGCCCAGGCTCTTTTCAAGTCCTTCCACAATCTGAGTTGCTCCACTGCAGCTGTTGTTGTATGAAAGTTATTTATAAACTGCAGGCAAAATCTTCAGATATTTATAAAAGCTAATATGCAAAATAGGAAGACAAACAGCATCACTTTGTCATACTGTTTTCACTGGGACCTTTTGTTTGTGCAGTCCTCCCTGTGAGAATCCCACAGCTGCGTTTTGGCTTTGACTGGGAAAGAATTTAAAGCAGAAGTTCTAATCGCAAATTTAAATTTGTTAAGTAAATATTATGTATTTAATTCATAAACACTGCATCTTCTTCAAGTGGAAACGTGATTACATGACTAGCAACAATTTAAAGTACGTTTGGGAGAAAGGTTTACATTACATTTGTGTGTGAGCACTTCTGATGGCCCCATTGGTATCAGAATTAACCTTTGCTTTAATTGCATTTGTTTTTTCAATTAGCGCCCCTAGGGAAAAAGGTGGGACCCAGTGTGATATCACAGAGGACCAGAGGGGACCTAATGGGAATCCAGCCTCCGGACTGGAATTGGTCAGAATTACCTGAGCTCACTGGGTTTGGAAAGACTCCTGACCAACACGCGTTGGCCACGGCCGCTGGACGAGGAAATCTCAGAAGAGAATACTGAGCGTGAGCCTCTCTTGTGAATTCTTCATTTCAGTGGTGGAATAAGTGATCCAAGTGAGAAATACGCTACCTGAGTTTATTAGGAACTTCAGCATGCAGTCAGAGACCAAGAACCTTGGGGGAACTTCTCTGCGACTCCAGCATTCAGCAGAGGAATTAAAACCACAGCAGGCTGAGGAAGCGCTGTTAGAATCACCCACCCACCAGCTAAGCAAAGTGCTCCTTCTTAAAGTTATCCAAAACGAAAACAAACATGAAAGACTAAAAAAGAAGTTTATCCTGATTGGAAAGATTATGCTCTGATCATGAATGTAAACTCTAAAGTCTGCCTAAAGTCAATACTGGCAACGAGATTCTTAGCTTTTAGAGATGTTCCTCTTGCATTGTTTATCAAAGAGCTTTTCAAGAGCTCAGCTCCAGAAAGGCAATCCCAACCCACGAGAACTGGAAAGAACAGCACAAAGCAAACAAACCCTGACCAGACGGACGGAAGGTGAGCATGAGAGCAAAAGTAGCTTTACAATTGCATTCCTTGTCATTTTATGCCATCTATGATAGATCAGCAATGTCTGGCTGACACCATCTCTGTAAATAAGCAGTTTAAAAAGCGTTACAGACAAATAAACAAGTAATGACAAATCAACAGTTTCTGTTTTGTATGAAAGCTATACAATTAACAAACTGGGTAAGCGATTCAGACTGGTTACCTGCAGAAAGCTATCTGGAGGGACAGCACCTGAACACCCATGCAGCACAATACACTCAGTGCACACCCCTGCATCCAGGCTCAGAGGCAGCCTTTTCCAGCACCAGCGTTTAGCCTTATCTTTAACCTTTCAAACACTAGAGGACAAATTTGGTCCTCTTTCTTAACATCAGGAACCGCTCATTGTACAGCGTTTGCACTCACCACGGCCTCTAGGAGACTTGTCTGGGACCATTCTCCCTCTTGACAAACAGCCTGAACCCAAACCTGGTGTAAGAGACCGAGGGAGGACTAAGCTCTTTATCTGCCTCCTATTCTGACCTACAGCTTCCAGTCCCTGGCTCACAAGCAGTCCTGTGGCTGGTCAGACGGGCAGAAGGAAGCTCTTACAGCTGGAGGCACTGGGCAGTAAAAGCATACATGAGCAGCTGAAACTGCCTCCCTTGAATACATTAAAATCCAAGCAAGGGGGTCCATTAAAATAATATTTGTTATAAACTAGGCAGAATTGACACAGCAGTCAAGAGAAAGCAGAAAATGAGGCATGGCGAGAATAGTTACTAAGTTTTGTCTGCAGCCATCCATCAGTTCCAAAAAGTTTCAAGAAGCTTCTAAAGAAATGCTGGCTGCCAAATGCTGTACCCAGTCAGACTGCACTGACACTGCTCTGAGTCAGGTACTATGTAGCAGCAGTGGCTCGGTTCAGTCACCAATCATGCTACAAGTTAAGGTTCTTTTTTTTGCAAGTAAAAAACTTACCGAAGCATAGATTTGAAGGCCTGAAGTAGCCATTGTCATTACCTACTCTGAACTCCCACGTAATACAGCCCATTAAATTACCCAAGCTATCACTGAACCAGACTCAAATATTGTGGATATCAAGAGCAAAAAGAGAGGTAAAGTATTTTTGGTGTCAGCACACTCTCTGCAATGGATTCACATCTTTTGGTGAGCAATAGGAAGACTCCATGGAGTAGTTCTTAGCCTTGACCATATATTTACCTTTTTACAAATACGGAAACTGAAACTCAGAGGCATCAAAGTTAGCCACAGACAAATTCATCTGAGATTAAAAGCAAGCAAAATATATATGCACTGGTGAAAGTCTACCAAGCAGGGTTAAAGAAAGATTTGTGTGCATTTTACCACAATCACAATGCAGCCAACATAAAACCCAGAATTTCTGAGTCCCAGCCCCTTACCTTTGATACAAGGAAGCTGCTGCTTATTGTTATTTACATTAATTTGGTTTGTATTCTTGTAGATGAACAGCACAGTGACGGGAGAGCAAGCAGCATGTTTGTTCACAGAGGAGACCAGCAAAGATGAGAAAGAAAGCAAATGTTTGATTCCATGGGAGGCTCCACATGTCCGTCTAACCCAGCTGTATTTCTGAGGTTAAATGACGCAAAGATAAAAAGCTGACTTGGGGAAGGCAAGGTAAATAGCAATCCAGATGCTCCCATTCATACTCTGAAGTTACTGCCATCAGCCCTGTGACCAACACATTTCACAGCTTGTGAGTTTGCAACAATCATAAATTAAGGCAGTAAGAGAGGACAAAGTCTAGTCCTATAAACCTTCCAGGGGTTTGCTTTATTTATACCCCAATTAGGGACATCACCAGTGCTCTCAAGTTTATAAAGTACTGGAATCCAGTAGAATCTGGACCTCAAATCATTCATTTAATATTTCTGACGGCCTGGATTGTTATTCTGTACTTAGACCACAGTTTCATACACAAACAACTATATTTCATTCTTTGTCCTTCTTCTAAATAGAATGAGGGCCACCAGGTGCAACACATTGTGCAAACTTCACAAAAAAGCCCTCACCAAGATAAGGTCTGCAAGGAAGTGGAACAATGTGTCCTTTCTGGAGGCTTTGTTTAGCACTTCTGCCTATCGCTGGAGAACAAAGTAATAAAAGATAAATCTAGAAAAAGGTTTCCATCATAAGTTCCTGAATTTTCCCCCGAAGGCATAACAAACTTACCTGACACCTGAGGGCTGAATTCATACACGGGTTCCCTTCTGAAGGAGCTCGTCCTTCTGTGTGAGATGCACTGCTGTGCCATGGGTGTGGACTCCACAAATACTATTTTCTTACATCCGTTCTGTGTGTGCTCAGGAAAATACAACACCTCCGACTTTCCAGAGTCCAGTACTTGCAGTTTGCCCACTCTAATTTCATAGAAGTCTTTTTCTAGGAAAGGTAATACTTAATGACATTAAACTGCACTAAAAAATATTTGTGATAACTGTCAAATTCATTTTAAAAAAAATCATTAGGGTCAGCGTAACTGCAATAAATACAAAATTAGTAGCAAGAGGTTTCTTTTAAGGTTACATTAAAATAACATTTGGGATCTGCCTGGATCTGACAAAATCCAGGGAACTGGCTACAGCCACAATTTGTCCTTAATTTCTTTGTGTCCAGATGAGAAGGATACTAAACAATCCATATTTTTTATTCATAGTGCTCCGTATGCTGCAGTAGAGGAAGCGGTCTCAAAATTAAATATAGGATTCTCAGTCAGGCAGTTTGGTTCTGTTTGCCTTACAGCTGTCCTTAGGCAAGTTACTATTTTGAACCATTTTGTACATTTGGGGAAACTGCACTTAATTCCTTGCATAGGTGTCACGAGGCAGAGCTGCCATCCTGAGTGATGTGTGTAAAACGCTCCGAACCCCCAGCAAAACGCTTTTGCTCTCAGTGCTGCCAGCATTGCCTGCTTGGACAAAATGAAGGACAGAGCTTTACATTCAGCTCCTGATTTCCCATGTTTGCTGCTTCACCCACTTGCAGCGTTCCCTGTATTTCTCAGGCTTAGAAATACACCTCTGGGTTCAGAAAAAAAGACAAAAGACATGAGAAAATTTGCACCTCCGAGCTGCAGTGCTCAGGATTACTGGAAAATTACATTTTCTCTTCGGTGGATTTCTATGCATTCTGTTTGAAACACGAAAAGCCAAATGAAATCATGTTGGATCTGGGATAGCGTTGAAATGCCCAAATCAATTGCTTGATCTGAAAATGCTCTAATGCACTTTCAGCTTGGAATGTGTGTGCCAAGCCCTGCTCATAGCTTTGCATTCTGAAACCAAAATCCCAGCGACTTCAAGGACACAGGACTGAGCCCTCTACCCCTCAGCTAACCTGAAAGGAAGACAGGTAAAACTTTTCTCATCCTTCAAAATTTATATCAGAACCTTTTACCAGTTAGAGAAAATAAACCATCCTGACAAAGGTTTTAAGTGCACCTTAACACTGCATTTTTGTTACTGAGATCTCAGGGACAAGAAAGATGAATCACAGCTCAGAATTTATTCAGCACTGCTAATTAAACTCATTCCTCGAGGCCTGGGAAGCACTGAAGCGCTGGTGTGTAACAGTGAAAATTGGTGATTTGAATAGAAGAATCATGAACTTTGGAAAAGAAAACATTACCCATCGGTGGAGCTCACCAAATAACCCCTTCCAGAAATTAAATAAGATTAATGAAGGTGAAGTCGAGAACAACAACAGCTTTCAAAAGTCCTCATGTCTCATTTTCTAGAGAGCACAAAATTAAATAGCCCAAGAGCACTAAAAATCTTTACCGTGCATCTGTACACAAAAAACAGGGAAGCAAATTCTATAGACCTAGTTGTATTGCACACTAGAGAAAAAAAACTTTATCATTTTTTTAAAATGAAATTAGCCCTTAAGTATTTTTAATCCTTGGGTCCAAATCCTGTCCCCCAAATTCTGTCATACTTTGCTTAAAACTGTTTTCCAGGAGGTTTCATTGCTACCAGTAGTGCTCCACATTTAGTGAACAAACTGTTCATCCTTCCCAAGTTACTGCTGAAGAGCCTGAAGGCTGGCACACCCAGAGCACAGCAACAGGGCAGAGCTCCTGCACTTCCAAATGAAGGCAGCATGCCTCTTCAGAAGGCAAGGAGCTGCATCAGCTGCTCAGCTGTATCCCACCTGCACACAAGGCAGCTTGGCTGCAAGGCTGGCACTGCCCTTAACCGTGTTCTTTTTTGGTGAGCTTTTTAGAAGTGTTTCAGAGAAGCACAGCCTGGTTTTGGTGCTATGATTTTTTTGAGATTACTGATAGCTTTGCTATTTGGAATCCTTTGCATGTGATTAAAAAAAGGAAGTGTTTAAAATCCAGCAGAGATGTGAAACATTGCAAGGTTCCAAGTGCTGATCAGTTTTGACTCACAAACGTAGGAAGGAGTACTGAGAAGGGACACAGCACAGGGCAGTTAATCAAAGAATTAAGAGGTCATAAAGCACTGTTGGATTGGAGGTATCAAATTCAAATATTTGCATGAAGGAGTAAGAAAAAAGCAGCTGCTTTCTCATTAAGTTTAGACCTCGCTGTGGTTTAGCACAACCTCGGTGTAAACAGGAGCTTGCAATCTGCTGTGAATGGAAAAGCACAAATTTCTTGACAGTGTTCAGTTCACACGGTTTGTGAAGTTATTTCCCAGACAAGAAGGACAACACAATACTGTGCACTCTAAAACAGCAAAGATAACAGGAAGGGTCGTATCTGCACAGACTTAAGCTATGGAAGCAAGGCACTGCTCCTAAATAAGTGAGATCTGTCACAAAAGCTGACCACAGAAGAGAAAGAAAAGGTGATATAATTATACATGGCTGATTTAAAATGTGCCACTCATACAGACTGTAACTGTAAAAAAGAGAAGTTAGAATGTAAAAGCTAGCAGTGCCTTTAAATGGTTAAGAAGTCTCTGAACTGGTCTCTTTCCTAAGAAAAGATGTCTCAGGTTGCAGCTACTCTGAAAAGAATAGTTTTCCATCATTTGAGTAGTTTCAAAGAAGGTATTTCTAACCTAGCTGCACATTAGTATGTCCTTGAGGACAGAGCAAGATAAATACTCGTCACCTATCACTGCATCGTTAGAATCAAAGGGCGAGGGAGAATAATAATGGTAGTGTAATTCCTAGTGAGAGAGATTCTTCAGAAATGGAAAGCTGCACTGTTTTAGAGATAACTCTGCTCTCTTCTGAGGCTTACGAAATAGCAGCATGCTGAACTTCGGGTGCCTCAGAGAGGGATATATCCTTCAAAATCTTTTATTCAAGAAAACCTGGGGGACCACTTCTCATAGAGAGGGTCAGAGCCACAGGCTGATTACAAGTACAAAAAGATTTCTCGAGGAGGAGAGACAGTCACAGTAAGGACCATACAGCTCTGAGAACTGTTGTGCAAGAGGGTATTCAGTAAATGCGTACTGAATATTGAGAGATGCAGAGAAACCAGGCACTCTGTATATTTTCAGTATTATAACTGAGCTTTAATGAAAGTAGAGTCCAACAGCACATAATTAACTAGCGAAACCTTCACTTTTACTGGAGTTGGAAGGGGATTTCAAAACATTATATACTTCCCGTTCATTTTGGAACAGATATTTGTCAACACTTTCTACAGCGCATCCTTCATTCTTTAATACATTTATAATTGAAAATACTCCAAAGATGATGTAATTCCACAGATCAGCTAAGGATTTCTTACCACGCTGATGTGGCAATCAGTGACAGATTATAAAAACATTCAGTGTCTTATTAAAGAAGGAAAGTATGTTTATATTTCACGGCACGTCAAACAGTGGCTGCGAAGGGACAAGAAAGAACCTTTCTGCTCCTTTTCTTACCCCCGTCCTCCATGGACAACTTGTTCTGACAGCCTGCTCTGGAGGCCCGGCCATCATCCTCCAAATCACCTCTCAGCAGCCAGGATCAGATCAGCGTGCCAAACTGCACAATGCAGTGTGACACAGAGTATTGCTGTGGGAATGCCCCTGTGGGACTGCACGCGTTCACAGAGCACATTGATAACGCTCTCTTTAGAGACTTCCTCTTCAAATCGAAGCTCACACCCACTATTTGCAGTGTACATGGTCACCACAATGGAATTTAACCATCTTACCCATCTCAGAAATATTGCCATATCTTGAACATTTAACAAGGTTTCCATTGATTTTATAGGGGTCAAAGGGAGGGAAAAGCTTCTAAGATACTTTTAAGGTAATGCCTCCATTCCACTTACAAGGGATGCTGCCTTTTTTGACACCTAATACCATGGAGTTCTTGACATGCTTTTCTTCAGGTAGAGAATCCATTCAGCAATGAACAACTTCTCAAACAGGTCCGTGAGCTCTTTACACTTTATGCACCCAGATTTCTCTCAGCTACTTAGAATGATTTTGATGCATTAATCGGCCACTGACTCTGGTTGCAAGAACTGCACAGAGCAGAGTTCTGAGTAGTATAAAGCAAAGCACATGAGACCCTCGTGACACTGGGGACTTGGGGACATTATTATGACATCTGAGTGAGTTGTTACAGAATTCTATGCATTTTTTTTCAGGGTGCTTTGAATAATATATGGAGCAAAAGCCCACGAATTGCAGTGAGAACCTATGATTCTTTCGAGACAACTGGAAAATAAAATCCAGAAGTTCCCATCTCACCTGCCCTAACAGCAATGTAAGGTCCCTGCCAGATGAGCTTCCCATCTCACCTGCCCTCACAGCAATGCCTTCTGTAAGCTCATTGCCAGGTGAACAGAAAGGTTTGTTTAATTTTCACTGCACACAGACAAAAGAGATTTCGTTTTGGGAAGATGACTGGTTTGCAATGTAAAGTGCCCATTGAAAGATGTTTGTGATTTCTCTGTATGCAAGGTTTCCAGAGTCTTTGGTGGTGCCCTCAGATGTATGTCATTGCGTGTTCATACAAAAGTAGACTTTAAATTACTGTGCAAGACCCTGTAGCCACAGTAAAAGCTGCAAGAAAACAGCCGTAGCGCAAGGCTCGTGTTCTGATTACTCCACGGTAAATTCTCACTCTGTGTGCAGCTTGCCAAAAGATTCCTCCCTCAAAATTTGCTCACTAGTAGCAAAAAGGTCCTTTCAAAAGTTCCTTCTCAGTTCAGACTGACTTCCCCACCCATTCTTCTTCTGAGACTGATACTTCATGAACTATAACTTTGATTGTTTCCTTTTTCACTGGAAACCTAGAAAGAAACCAAGCTCATCTGCTTTGTGTAGGTACGAGGGGAGACCGCGCCGCCGACCTGAAAGAAATAACTTTTCCTTATTACAGCATAGCATGCTGGTTGCTGTGTTGATGCCATTGCTAGGTGAGCGACAGAGCAATTCCTTACATTGTCCTTACCCCAAACTACTGCATTCTAGTTCTACAATACCTCAGGTGTGAATACTCCACACTGGTTCTAAGTACCAAACTGGTGGGCAGACAAAGAGCTGTCCTGGAGACCCCAGGGAAACGCAGCAGCGGTACTGAAGACCAGAGGGCTAAGAGAAAACTGGTCTTGAAAGTCAAGTTTTGCAGAGTAGGAGTCAGAGCAAACGCATAGAAATCAGCCTGCAGAAATCTTTAACAAGATTGAAATGTAAGCTTACATATCATCCTTGATCCTATGTTTATTTACGTACATGCATAACACAGAAAGTCTCTAGATAATGTGTAGAAATTGTAGCTATCGCTGCCTAAAAAGCACTACAGATGAATAAAATAATTTGAGCAGAGCCTGATCTGCCCAAGAAAGAGCACACAGTTCTGACAGATCCCTTAGTGCAGATGGTGGGAGTGGAACGTATCCACATAATAATCACATCCTTACCAAAATTGAAAACGTATGTGAAAGTCATGGTGGTCTAGCAAAAATATAAACTCATAAACGATTTCTTGATTTGGTGTCATCATTCATTTCTTTCATTTGAGAAATCATTTTAGTAGGACACACAAAGATTGATGGCTTTTTCATAAAAGGATATTTTATGAAATAGTGAAATGTAGCATATTTCTACCTGATAAATGCAGAGACCTGTAAACTTTGAACCCACACTGGCCTTTGTTGCTCATGACCCTGTTTAAATGATTTATTTTCTTTTAACAACTGAAGTCTGCAGGAGGTAGAATAGACTGTGTAGATCTTTAATTCTGTTGAAAATTTAACAGTTTAAACACGGAATGGCTGACATTAGAAGAGCTATTACTGAAAAGTCATATTATCTTCATTTCAATATCCCTTTCGGGAGCGATATTTATGAGTGGGGAAAATGGATCGTTGACAAAAACACCCCGGTAGGCTGCTGCAGAGCAACGGAGGAGCAGGTTGGCATCGATGGCTCCACACTGGGCTGTCTGGTGGACTGCATCAAAACTACAAGCTCTTGGATTCCAGCACATGCAAATATATAAAATCAGCAAGCTGCCTGTTTTCTGGAACATCTTGAAGGGGCGGAATACTTCCAGCTCTTGTGAAACATACGGATTTAAAGATCCTTCTCAGCTTTTTATTTATATTTTGTCAGCGTGCCGTAAAGTCAAAATAGCATCATTAGCACATTCTCTACTCCATCCCGTGTAGTTCACTACAGAAATTAAGTAAGTCAGTCCTCTTCAATGCGATGATAAAAATCATCTCAACTCCAAGTTGTTTTCCATACCGAGGCCCCAGCACTGTTTCAGAACAGTGGGGGTTCAGGTCAGGATGTTTGCTCAGCTCTATAGTGCACTACTGCTCTGCTGCTCTCCATTAGACCAGCCTACAGAATCTCACCAAGCTTTAACGTGTACCTAAGCGTTATCATATGGTGCCCAATGCTTCACTTTCTAAAATCAAATTGATTTGATCAAAGACATGAATAAGGATGGGGTTTTTTTCAAGTTGCTCATTCACGGAATAAGCCTCTTAGGTGAAGCAGATTCTATGTTTGTGAAACATCTCATGAATACATGGTGCTGCAATATAAATACTACATTTTTAAAGCTCCCCTACTTTTCTTTACTGTTATTATGAGAAATAAATCTTACGAAGCAGATAAAAGTATTACAATTAATCTCACCTGAATGGAAACAGTATGTACTACTCTTTTCAGTACAAGAGAAACTGGCTTTGACTAGAGTGGCAACAACTGGCAAACTGATTTTATAGTTTTGATTTATTGAATATTAGGAAATAAACTTTTTTAATAACGACTCCATTTAAGTATTCATTAAAATGGAATTAGTGCAAGCAGGGCCAGATTCTCATATTCATACTCTTGTCAGACAGCATTTTATTACACAAAAGTCCCACTGACATCAGTGGGATTACTTGTAAAAGACTGTGCAGCGTGAGTGAGAATGCAGAGCTCGCTGCTAAGAGGGCACAAAGGGCTACAGAGCTCGGAGGTCTGACTCTGCAGCCCTACAAGTGTCCCCACAACGGCCCTCAGCAAGGTCTGCGCAGGACCCCTCGTGCACACTGGTGGGCACCAACGTCTGCTCCTCGCCAACAAAAACCTACGTCCTTTGTCCCTGCCCCAGCTGTATGGGCCTGGAGATAATACCTTCATCCTCACTGAGGAAGTTCCCAAAGATTCATTATTTCACTACAGACTGTGTGCTGAAGATGATTATCTTCACGGTTCTTTCGGTCTGAGCAATAGTTAGAACACAGGAGCACGTAGCAATGTGGCCTTAACACAGCACTACGAAGACATACTTGGATTTATAAGAAAAATCACTCAGAAGAAAAAAAAAATAGGGTGATGTAGCAGTGGACCTTAATAAAGGATCAAGGCTGCACACTGAAATCCTTTAAATTACACAGCAGAAAAGATTACCACCTTGTGTTTTCGTCTTGTGCACTCCTGATTTAAATATGTCTAAACAAAGAAACTCACATGATGGCACAGGATACAGAGGATCAGCTTAATTATTAATACTGATGACCAGCAGGAAAAGCACATCCATTTTTCCACATATATCTCCAGGTGCCCCTCAAACTGAGTTTGATTACCTGTACTATCTTTCTTTATTCAGTAATCACCGAATATAACGAGCCAGGGAGAAGGCTGGTAAGTCTGACCTCTATGTATAAAGCAGTGATATGCGAACAGTTGGTAACTATCTTAATTTATCCTTCAATCAAAATTACTGGGAATCAATTTTGGAAAATAACCTTTGGTATATATGCTGTGCTTTTACATTTTCATCCCATGCATGACTGAATGTGAAATGCACTGCTTGACTGAGTGAGCACAGGTAGAATGCAGTCCTGACAGCAAATCCTTCAGTCTAACCAGTCTCTATGCATACAGCCCTTCCTCCTCTTTGGAAACTGCTGCTTCTACAGAATTTCTTAGCAAAAAACCATTTTGCCAGTAGAAAAACAAATATGGCCAAGATAATTTCCTTAATATTTCTTTAAAATCTCAAAAAAAAGGTCTTTTTTTTTTTCCCCTGCAGGTATAATTCACAACCAAGCTACATGTTCTGCTTAGCTTTGGTTTAAAAACTAGCCAACACAAAGGGTATTCTACCATATAGTTCTCAAAGGTCAGAGCTGAAAGCTTAAACTTCAGGTTCCACCGAGATAAAGGCACTGCTTTGCTAAGTTATGCTATTATCCCTGCTTATAATCTTCACTGACTTCAGAAAGAACTGCATTGCTTAAACAAAAAGGAAGTCTGATTCTAATTTGCTATCTAGATCTACATTCTTATATTCTTTTTATAGATTTTTGAACAACTTATCACTGGCATCTTCCTTCACTCAAACATAAGTGAAAGTTTTATCTTACTTCGGATATCGCAAAGATAATTTATGACTAAGGAAACAAAACCTTTTGTCTCACAACATATTTCTTTGCGACAGCTGTGCTATTTCACCGAAAGCACAAAAGCTGTGATGGTCTGGACTGCAATCAACCATTTTTAATAGGAAATTTTTACAGACTTTTAATAAGATCTCCCAGCATAATTTATGGGGAGAGGTTTTGAAGTGAAGAGGCATTGTTTGGCAAAGTGTTCTTCCTCTAATCTCAGGAAATTTAAATAATCGACTGCTCATTTCCTCTAAACTTAGGATTTCTCCTAAAAAAATGGTTAAGAAAAACACCTGCTGTACTAGCAGCAAAATAAGTGCACCTAGGCCCCAAACAAAACGGCTGCTCAAAGGCAAAATACTTCATGTCAGAACAAATAATTACTCATAATGATGATACAGTCTTGAGTTTTGTCTGTTACACTCAGAATGTTTAAAAATATTTTGAATGCAGATAGCATGCTGGTTAGGAAAACTGCAGGTCTGTTTGTTTGTTTATGCTCAGGAGATTCAAAATAAGTGGGCAAACAATTCATAAACAGTTTAGAAGAAAACCAGAGAAGCACCCAAAAGTGCTGCACTTACCGAAGCAATCCACAGTTTCTCTGACCACAGAACTTGGCTGGGATGAGGAGGAGAATCAGGCTTCCCTGAGACCTCTGGTAAGTCTTGCAAGAAGAGACTCACAGGGTCTGTCAGCACTTCTGCCTTTGTCCCAGCCAGAACTAGGGAGAAAAAATCAGAAAGCTAAATAGGGGGCACATTTCTATACATCAGCAAAGATAATGAACGCTCCTGAACGTGGGGCGGATTTTGGATGACACCCAGCATTTATTCTAACTTTTCAGGGCAATCCATTGCTCATATTTATGATTTACAGTAACTGCTGTCCTAACAGTGTGCCCCAAGTCTATGCTGGTTAGAACACCTCTCCTCCTTTCCCACAGGTGGAAAACAAAGCGAAACAAAACAAAACAAAAACAGAAGGAAAGAAGGAAAAGAGAAAGGGGAAAAAAAGGGAGAGGAAGAGAGGGAGAGAAAGAGGAAAAGCCTTTAACGGAAGGGCTCAGAACAGCTCAGGTGAAGTCAGAGCGCCAAGGACTAGTCCAGGTCATTGTATGCTGAAGACCTCAAGAGGGCACTCAGCACAAAACAGAGTGCATTGCAGGAATCGAGGAGGTGACTGCAGTTCATTCCCAGGCCAGTTTTCACAAAAAACAGTTATCCTTACCTTTTTTCCAGAGAACCAACTCTGCTTTCATCTCTTCGTCACCGCAGATACAGAACTGTGATAAAAATAAGAATAAAAAAATCTGAGGAGGGAAAAAACACCATCATAAAACCTATGCTTCTCTTTTATATTGAAGAATAGCCCTTTGCTAATGTTTTTAACAGAAGAGGACCAGTTTCTACACTCGTCTCTAAAACCTAACTTTTAAAAAGCTGTTGATCTCAAAGGTGTGCCAGCCAAAGAACTTTGCTTTCTTCAGTTGCTATGTTCAAGACAGGACAGGCTATCACTTCTTTAGACTCCACCCCTCTGGCCTGCCTGCAGAAACTAAACGGAACCCAAAGCAGCGTACAGGGGGTTCCAGTCAAAGTATACCTTCTCCTCTCTCTTCAGCCAAGACTCAGTGGGATGTTTCTGCCTCCATGCCTGCCTATGTTCACGCAGCACACAGCAGCCACTTCTGACACGGCAGGGCCTCCTGTGGGTGGGCTGCTGCCCTGCCCTGTCCGCACAGCACGGCTCCCAGCCGCTCCAAAGACCTGCAGCCGCAGGGCTGCCTGACCCCAGGCCTCAAGGCTCTGCACCACAGCAGCCTCTGCAGCATCTCCGACTCTCCAGGCAAGAGCTTTCATCCCATCTGTGCCCGGCTTCTCAACCGGCTCCGCAGTCTGCGAACAGGATTATAAACAACTGCCTTGTTCCCACAGAGATGTCATCATTCTGATAAAACTGAAACCCAGTCTTCTACAACATCCTCTTTACACTGGTAGTTTCACAGAACACATACTGCCCCTTCTATATTCAAAGTGGACTTCCTGATGCACAAGTTCAAACCCCAGCTATCATCCATCATCTTAATTCTTCCGGGACAAATAAAGTATGGTGCAACACACCATATGTGGATATTTCAGCAGAGCTCTTCAGAAGCATGTCCTGTCATCCCTCTACGATCAACGGCTGTTTTATTTTTGTATATTTAGAGTAATACACAGCAAACCTCCATCTGGGTACACTACCTGAACAAAAAGCAGACACAGGGAGACGAGTCGATTCCCTGCACAAACAGAGCCATTTCAGGGCCCTGGGGCACCTGAGACACCTATGAGCATGGCACAGCACGTGAGCCCTGGGAGCCTCGTGGCAGTTTGCAGCCACGCACAACATCTGAGACACCAAGTGACACTGGGCTTCGGCACCTGAAATGCCTCCTGCGGATCTGCAGCAGACCAGATGCACACATATTATTCTTACTCCCCCCCGTGTGCCAGCTGTAGTATCCAAAAGGAATACAAGCATAAAAACCAGTGTGAGTCATGGCTTTCACCAGTGTGCTCAGCTTTGGAAACACAGATGCGGATGCTAGCACTGCTGTGGTGTTCAGACTCCATAAGTAGGTCTGGCTGCTACGTGCTCAGGTTTGCAGGTGGGAGAGGGGCGGGGGGCTGTATGCAGCACCATTACCGCCTGAGGGAATTAAGTTTACAGGATGCTTTTATCTCTGCAAGTCACGATGGGTACGATTAGCAGTAAGAACAATTAATTCTGCCGTTAGCGATAAAAGGTTGGAGCCACCGGTGCTTTAAACATTTCAGATGAAACGTACAGCTCTTCCCAGCTACCTCCCAACTCGCACCTTCGCAGCCGCCGCCTCAGAGCCCTTCAGCACCAACGGCCGCGAGCTGCGGCGCGAGGCGCGGGCGGGAAAGCGGGGTGGGAAAGTGGGGCACGAGCCGAGCGCGCGCCGCGAAGGGGGCGCCAGGTGAGGGCGTGGCGCGCGGCCCCCATTCACCCCCGCCCTCCCGGCACCCCCCACGCGCCTCTCCCCTCCCCGAGGAAGCGGAAGTGGGTGTCTCGCGGCACCGGAAGCCGCTCCGTCTTTCCGGTGCGGCGGCGTGCTCGGGCCGGCCGCGGCAGCCTGTGCTGCAGTCATGAGCGTCCCCGCGTTCATCGACATCACGGAAGAGGACCAGGTCCGCTGTCGGGGGGTGGCCCGGTGGAACTGCTGGCAGGCGCGGGGCAGGCGAGAGGGGAGCGAGAAGCGGGAGGGCAGCCGTTTGCCCGCGGCGGGCCCCTCCGCCGTAGGAGCCGGGCCTCAGGCTGGGAGGCGGCTCCGGCCCTGGGAGGCCCTGTCGTGCCGGGGTTGCCGCGCTCCTCGCCCAGCGGCGCAGCTCGGGTGGGAAGAAGCGCGTTAAAGAAAGCCCGGGTCCGGAGAGAGGCCTGGTCTTGGCGCTGCCTCTTGAGGAGCTGCCACCTCCCTCATGCTTTGCTCTGTGGTCTCTTCTGTAGTGCTTTGTTATGAAGTGATAACTACTTCAGTACTAAAGCAGTACGTGTCACGGGCTTCGCCTGTTTTTGTCTTTGACTGCACTCTGTAGTAGTGGCACGTACCCACTGTGAGAAAGCTCAGCAGTGAGGTGATGCTCTCAGTTCCTGCCTCACACTGAACTGGTGTTCGGGTTATATGCTGTTGTTGGGGAGAGGGCGTGCTATGGGATACTGGGTGATGCCAAACAAGGTCAGCTGCTGCGTGAGCAGCAGGGGAGGAGAAATGATTGTGGAAGAAAAATCTGTAAGAAATTCTGTTACTTTAACATCGCTGTTCACAAACCGACTGTTTTGGGTGTTTCTTTTAAGGCTGCAGAACTTCGAGCTTACCTGAAGTCCAAGGGAGCTGAAATCTCTGAAGAAAACTCTGAAGGGGGACTTCACGTTGACTTGGCACAGATCATTGAAGTTTGTGATGTGTGCCTGAAAGAGGATGACAAAGGTTTGTCACTTCAAGTGTCGCCAGTTCTGCTAAACATACCGCAATTCATGTTTTCAAATGAGTAACCATGAGCAGAGTTTAGAGCTGTGTTGCATTGCTTGCATGTTAACACATGCGTATTTGTGAAACTGCAGGTACTTCCAGCAAGGCCATGTGAAATTTGCATTTGCTCTGCCCCTCCCTTCTTCAAATGTCTGCTGCCCTTTGAAGGAGTCAGCAGTGGAGCGAGGCTGTGCTTGTTATGAAGGCACCTGAGTTGTATATGAAACCAGTTTTCCCTCTGAGAGTTATTTGATAAAGACTCAGGGCTAGTTAATGTTTCTGGTGACAGATCAAACAGGTAGCAAAACAGTCAAGACTAAACGTCTGCGACCAGGAGACTAGAAGACCACGTTGAGCCAAATCTCTTGTATATTCTGAAGAAAACATTGGCAATGTTGGCGTTTTATCTTTTGCAGTATTTTGCAAAATGGGTATGCACAGCAGAAGTGACTGCAGCACCAAATAGCTGCTACTGATGATGAGGGTTGCTGGCAATTCTAAACAGCTGCATATTTTGTTCTGTGCAGATGTTGAGAGTGTCATGAACAGCGTAGTGTCTTTGCTTCTGATCCTGGAACCCGACAAACAAGAAGCACTGATTGAAAGTCTGTGTGAGAAGTTAGTGAAATTTCGGGAAGGAGAGCGCCCGTCCCTCAGGCTGCAGCTGTAAGTATTTCACAGAGAAAGGTGAAGCAGTGCTATCTTGCAGAGTGAGTGCATTATTTTGTGCATCTCTCTAAATCAAAGCATAAGATGTCGGATTAAGATTTGTCTGTTGGAGGGAAAAATGTAAAAAAAAAAAAAAAAAAAAAAAAACAACCTGAATACTACTCATCATAAAATCAATTACTTTTATACATTCTTTGCTAAGTATTGTGAACTTAAAAATGCACAGAGCTTTTGGCTTCTCTGCTGGAACCTGTTATAAAACTGAACACTGTTACAATTCAGCATGGACTTATGGTGCTACCAGGTGCTTTGTACAAGCAGACGTGTGACTGGAAACGTTGATACGCATTCCTTTTTTCCTAAATGCTTTCCTAAGCCTTTTTAACTCAGTTTTTTGTTGTTTGTGGTTTAGACTGAGCAATCTCTTCCATGGTATGGATAAGAACACTCCTGTGAGATACACAGTGTACTGCAGCCTTCTTAAAGTGGCTTCATCATGTGGTGCCATCCAGTACATTCCAACTGAATTAGATCAGGTAATTACTGTGGTGCTGCAGGTGGTGGCCTCTGTATTAACCGCACTGCATTTCACTAAGTATTACTCGGAGTTGACACAGGTCTTCTCTTCCTGCTAAAAATTGCTAGAGCCTATGAAATAGAAATGTAGAACACAAAACTTTTTACCTTTTAAAGGTCTACATGTGGAATCTAGATTGAGCTGCCATTTATTTTTTGTCTCTGCTTCTGCCCGTAGTTCCATGGGTGTTTCTTGCGATACAGCGACAGCGAGGAGCTTAGATCAGGAACTGGGGACATGGTGTTCCATGTTCTGGAATCACAGTGTAATGGAATTTCTTGTCCTTAAGGAGTAACACAGAGAATGCAGACTTCTTGTGGTGAAACTTCTCCATTGTACATGGGGAGCCTGCTAGTCAGAGGATGCAGAGGATGGATCTCTGTGAAAGATTCTTTTGAATCCTTTTCTGCTTGAGAGTCAATAACTACAGTTTTGTTTTAGCTTTTTTCCAGTGCTTCCTTTTCACTTGTATTTTACTTAGGTCCGAAAATGGATTTCTGACTGGAACCTCAGCACAGACAAAAAGCACACTCTTCTAAGGCTGCTGTATGATGTCCTCGTAGACTGCAAAAAGAGGTATAAAAAACAAGGAATAGATCACTGCATTGTACATTGATGTATTGCAAGTCATATTAGGAGAACTATTTCTCATGGCACTTTTAATCTGAACTAATAATTCAGTCCACATATACCTGTTGCTTTCTCTTTTGTTTTAAGCAGTCTTCCATTAAACCGTTTCTTAGAGAATATTAATTAGTAGCGAATCAGCTACAGACTCCCGAAATAAAACTATTCCTTTTTGTAAATGTTAATCTTCAAGCATGGTAGTGTTATGCCAGGTTTATTAGGCATCAGTTTAATTGCACTTTTGACGTGTTGGTGCATGGCAGTGCTGTCTCTTTTAATGACTTTGGGAGGCTTATCAATCACAGTTAACGGAATCAGTCTTCTAATATAAACATTACCTTTAAGACAAAGATTTCTAGCAGTCATCAAAATGAATGTCTGCAGAATACCTGCTTGACTATTTTAAATCATTATCCTGGATCGTAAGAGGCATCTTTGATCTAACAAACTTGGCAGACCAGTGTGTTCTGGCATGTAAAGCAATGCCGTCTGTACCGTGCCTGTAAATTAGTGTAAATCTTAACTGAGAGTTGTCATCAATTAATCTTGGATACGTGATAGGGTGATTAGAATGCATTGGCCAGGGCTGTTGATACGGGCTGAAGTGGTTGCAGCGTGTATTCCACAACTGTATCGGCCTGTCTAAACTGTCCCTGCTGCGGGTTGTGGCAGGAGGGAGAGCAGCATTTCCTGTATGTGCGTGACACTGTACTGCTGCAGAAGGAAGAGCTTCTTCCCCCATCCGTTTGTGTGCACATGCTGCTGCAGGCACTTGTGCAGCTGTACAGTGGATTGGATGGGGAGGTGACCTTTCTGCGGAAGAAAGGCAGGTGTGGAGCTGTCACAGTAGGAGGAGAGTTTTTTCTGGCAGGAGAGTTAGCTTATTCTGGCCTCGTGCAACTGTAGCCTGCAAACGCTGTGTCAGCAGAGCAGGATCATTTTTACTGAATCTCCATTTAGGGGTGATTAATCCTCATGGAGTTGTTACTCTGAGCTGCAACATGAAGGCAATTTCCTGTCATTAACGTTAAAATGCTTTTGCATTGATGATGCTTCATAACAGATTTAAACTGGTCAAAATCATTGCAAAAATGTTAATCGGTCTTCATATACAACATAGCACTTCTGTTTTACAGTATTACACTCATAAGCTGTAATGCTCTTACTCCTGAAATATTTCTCATCCTATTGATTTATTCAGAGGTTTTAATTAGCTCTTCCCATATTTCATAGCGAATTATGTTTTAACTAGTTTTACTATCAAAATATGTGAATTAAACTTCTAGCTTTTGTTCTCAGTGCTACAGTAAGCTTACTGCCAAGGTTATTCAGCAGTTAGCTGCCCAGTTTCAGAAAAAAATGACATTTTTGCTTACCAGTAATATTTTTTAAGTGAGGCATTAAAAACTTCTACAAACTCTGTAATATATTACTTCTGCACTCAGTGTCCTTTCCATCTGTTGCAGTGAGCTTTGCAGTGAGTAGAGCAATTTTTCAGAGCACTTACACTCTTCTCCAGGAAAGAAAACAAGAAGTGACCCCAGCACCTTTGACCTGGTTCACTCTCCTGGATCAGTGGGCAGTATTTGCAATCGTATGGGAAACGCACAGCAGCATTCCAGCTGTAGCACACAGGAATGCTGCTCGGTGCAGCGGTATGGGAAGATAAGTGGGAACTGAAAAATAAGCAGTAAAAATCATACCTCAGTTACTTTGTTGATTTATGATCAAGGAGAAAAAAAACGTTGAAAGGAATGGAATCTTGGTCCTTTGGCTTTTCTGTTTTAACTTCAGTTCACGTGGCAGAAGAGATGGCTTTCCCCAGCGATCTTGGTAGCAAACAGCTCCTGAAAAGCTTGTTTTACTGAATCTTTTCCATCCCTGCTGGAAGTTTCTTTTTTTCTGATGATCAGAATTGCCTTGAGCTCTTTGAAGAGGCACTCTTATCTTTCCATCGATCGGATAAAGAAAAATCGGTAGCGGCAGCTGGAAAATTGACAGCTGGTGTCGTGTGTTTCTGGGTTCTTGTATTTGGCAAATGAACTTTGCCAGAGGTTAGTTACTTTCTCTGCTGCTTATGATTGATCCTTGCCATAAAGGTTCTATGGTAGTTTTCTGTGTCAGCTTGCTTAACGTTCAGCACTTGCCTAGCTGTGTTGGTATGAAACTGCAAGGTAATACAACCTGTTTTCTTTTCCAGTTATAGGTGAAGTTTTGCAGGCAGGCATGTCTTGTTTGCAGCCTAAGAGTTGTGTTCTCCTACAAGGCCCTGAATTTCATGCCAGGCTCCAGCCTGATGTAGCTTAGAGTTTTAGCAGTAACCTTTGGCAAAATGGTGACCTGTCTTAGAGCTTTAAACACCGTGATGTGTAGTAGTGGTGTGATGCTGAATAGAATCAGATGAAGGAATAAAAGGAGTAGAATGATCCTGACGTATTTGTTGAGACTCAGAAGAGTTTCACACAGGAAGCTTGGGAGCGGAGACCAGGCAGGGGATGTGAGCCCAGCGAGGTGGTGGGTGATGCATTTCAGCAGTGGCGACAGCAGTGTGAAAGACAAGCCATGTTCTGGTCAGCTATGCAGGTTTTTATGAGTGCAGCGTGCAGGCTCTTGTTCACCTCTGGCAAAAATGCATAGCAAATGGCAGTGATTGTGCTGAAAGTTGTGTTTTGTAGCTGGGAATTTGGTCTATTAGACAGTGTTACTGTGCTCTTTGTAGTTTTCATGGAAATAAATAGGAGGGATTCGTTTTGAAGCCTTTGTATGTGCAAAGCTGTCTAAATTTGTTTCATTTCTCTGTTACGTGGCTATCTGTTCTTCTGCACACCAGTATCAGGTGCCATGCCAAAGCATAGGCTGACCTCTTGAATTAGAGATAATGCCTTCTTCCCGTGATGTCTGAGTATTTGCACTGCACATCTGTGAGAGCTGGGAGCACAAAACATCGGTGGTATCTTTGGGAGCACAAAACTTCACTCTACAGAGAAGCTGTCAAATAGCAATTTTATGAGTTTTATGATAAATACCCTTATAAAGGTAGTCCTGTGCGACCTGCTGTAGGGTACCTGCTTTGGCAGGGGGTTGGACTCGATGATCTCTGGAGGTCGACTGGAATGCTGTTAAATTTCTTCACAGGGGGAAATTCCCTGTATCTGCAATTGAAGCACTTTGAAGGAAGAATGTAGCTTTGCATTGTAGCTCAGAGAGAACAGCATCCTTCCTTCCTGTGCCCTCAGGAAGTACTGCACGAAGGGGATCCCAAGGATACCTGCACCAAAGCAGTTGCCAGACTGTATGAATGCATGGGGAATTTCTGCAGAGCTCCTGTTCTTGTTACCAGGTGTTGGTTGTATCTGCACCCAGACCCTACTGTGTCCATATTAAGTACTAAGGAGGCATCAATGAAGTCTGTTATCTGTCTGGACAAAGTATCGCAGCTACTATCTTTGTAGTTAATGAGGATCCCATAAGAAATAGGATGATGCTTTTTGTGTTTTGTTTTATTGCTGAAGACTTTGTAAAGAAGTATCAGAAGTTGCTGGCCTCAGTAGTGGTGAGAACTCACGCATAAAAATAAATAAAAATTAATTGAAAGGACGCAGTCTCTTTCTTATCTGTCTTGGAATGGTTCGCAGTAACACTGAGGAGCTGTTTAAAAAAATCATCTGGGTAGACAAGGCTCAGAGTTTACTCCTTTTTCTCAGAATGAATGCTTTTTTTCCCCAGAAGCTGTCTGTCAGCACAGCGTTGGGAGCTGCTTGCTTCATGGCAGCCTGAGTTGCTTGGATTGCTGGCCACTTAACTGCATCAGTGAAACGAGCAGCTCTCACTCTGAGTACTTGGAGACAATCTGTGAAAGAAGAAAAGGGAGCTTTTACGCAGCTATTTTTCTGACCATAAATATTGTTGAAGATATGCCGTCTTACATTTGAAATAAACTTTGCAGTGCTACTTATTCTGCAATGATTAAATCCAGATGTGCATAAGAGGAGCGTTCTAGTGAACCATATAAAGCTGTTCCTAGCTCAGAAAGCTTTTTCCATAACCAGCAGGTAATTTATCAATTTAAGAGAATGAAATGAAGGGTGAAGATAAACATTTTGTAGAACAAGAATTGAAAGAATACATCTAGTTAATTTGTTCTTTCCACTAGAATTAAAATAGATCATCTACATCTTTTCAAGTGTAATTTAACTTGACCTGCAACATCATGACGGAATTATTTAAATATTTGAGTGTTTTGGAAGTAGTTTTTCAGCAGTCCTAAGGTGACTTTGTTTTTCTTCTCCAGCGATACCGCAGCAAAAGTAATGGTGGAACTGCTGGGGAGTTACACAGAGGACAACGCTTCCCAGGCTAGAGTTGATGCTCACAGGTAATGCTGCCTTCCTGGCTTCCTCACAAGTTTTTACTGTATTGCAGTATCGTGTCAATGGCCTCGTGTGAAAGAGGATGGAATGGCCTTGTCGGCAGGGGCCTTTTTTCTGTGGCACTGCTGGCCTGATGAAGAGTTTGCAGCCTATGGTAGGTTTGGGTGTTTCTAGGTTCACTCCACAGTGCAAGCACTCAGGAATAGTGCTGCTCACTGCTGAACTTTTGTAAAATAGGTGGTTTACATCAGGTATCTCAAAGTATCCAAAGTTGAATTGGCGTCCTGGGTTTCAGATTTTTTTTTATTTTTTTTAACTTGCTGGTTATTTGAATCTTTAACTTAAACGTTCTTTTCAGATAGCACTTCCTATTGAAATTATTGCTCTCTTTTCTAGGAGCAAATGCTAAGAATATGAGAAAAAAATAAAAATACTCTGTGGATATGCTGGAAGTCAAATTGGTTCTTAACAGTGTGTTTTCCCAAAGGCAAAATTCTGCATTCTGCCTGCCACTGCTCTGACCAACGCAGGGTTTTAATGAGTTACATAGATCTGCTGTGTGTGAAATAGCTTGTACGTAAGTTTGCAGAAAAATCAGGGCTCGTTTTGAAAATTAAAACATCTGTGCATAAGAAAATGAAAACCTCAGTGAGCACCATGGAGGCCTTTCGGGTCTCAGAGAACGTTCCTCCTTAGAGCTGACCGCACTGCTGAGTCCAGGCAGACTTGAGGTTCTTCTGGGCGTGCATTGCATGGCAGGGTCGTGGTGTAGGCCATCAGCACTGCTGTAGCACTAACAGCCTTCTGATGTGCTGTCGAGCAAATGCTTTCATCTAGAGTTCTAGAAACACTTTAGGACTGTTTATAGTCTGGAGCTGCAACTGATAAATCATAGGTCTTGCAGTGTTTGGTATTGAGGTTTTCTCTGCTTTATGTCACATGTTCAAGTATAATTAATCTTCCTAAACGACTTAATTCTATGAAATTTTAGGAGGACAGTAAAAACACCACGAGGAATGAAGGTTTGGCTGTAATAAATGTACAGTTGGATACGGTAGGTTCATCTGTAGTCCTACCACCTGGCGAACTTTAACTGTGATGTGGGGCAGAGTACTGAGCGTTTGCTCTCTTGTTTTTTTCCAACTGTGAAGCAAAGATTAAAGTTACTTAGGAATGTGACATGCCTCATATTTAAGCGTAGTTGACAACCCTGGAATATCTCCTGGAAAGCAAAGAAAAACAAATGGAGTTGCATTTAAAATGTGTATTGCTGTGCAAGTAATTATCGTTCTTTTCTAATTAGATGTATTGTACGAGCACTGAAAGATCCAAATACCTTTCTCTTTGACCATCTTCTCGCCTTGAAACCAGTCAAATTTTTGGAGGGCGAACTTATTCATGATGTGAGTAGCTTTCTTTTTAGCAAGCTGGTTTAATGTCTTAGGAAGCCCTTGCTTCGTTAGTGTCTGTGGAAATTCATTGGAAGAGTGGTCTGCGTCATTAATCTCGAGTTGCAATGTACTATTGTTTAAAAAATGTTCTTAGAATCAGAAAATTAAAATGTTACGTGTAAGACGTGTAATAGAAAGCTTCCCTTCAGAAGCTTTGGAAGATGAGTTACAAGTTGCACCTTCACCATGAATTCTTTTGGCAAAACTGTCTTTCTGATCTGAGAAAATAAGCACAGCACAGATTGCCCTTGGCTTTCAGTAGGAGACTTTCGAAGAAGTGCAGCTTTTATTGTTATGGGGGTTGTTTATTTGTTGGTTTTTTCCCAGTTCAGTAGTGTTTACGGTGTTTTGTGTGTCTGTGCATTCTCCAAAGAGGGAAAATCTTTAAACTGTTCTTACATTTGTTTTCCATCTTCTAGCTTTTGACAATTTTTGTAAGCGCTAAGCTAGTATCCTATGTCAAGTTTTATCAGAACAACAAAGACTTCATTGACTCCCTGGGTAAGTTTTCAAGTCGTTGTATTTCTGACATAGCTTAGATTATAGAACCTGCAGAGGACTTCAGTTCCAACCCAAATATCAAAGACAGAATTTTAATAGTGACTTTTTTTTTTTTCCTAAACAGTGGATCAGACTGTAACCTCTCAGACTAAGTGTGGTTTGTTAGATATGCTAGAACAAGCTGTTTTGGGGGTTCCAAATAGAATCTGTTCTTCTCCACTTCATTCCCTTAAGCCCTTCGGGAGGGAATATTTACTGCATTGGTACGTCAGGCTGGCTCGGAGATGACAACTCCAACAAGCGAGACAGCAGCTTGTGTAAATCTCTTAACAGTGTTTTTTTAATGATCAGTAACTTTATAACAGCAAATAGCTCAGATAGTTGCCCTGAACTGCAAGGTAAGAGATGCAGGCAGTGTGCTGTGTGCGCGTGTGCTGCTGCGTTAGACCTGGCAAGTCACAGTCTGTCCCAGTTAATTTGTTTCATCACATGGAGCGATGTGATGGAATGTTAATGTCAGCACCCTCTTTATTTACACACTGTGGAAAAAAGGAGTAGTAATTAACACTGTGACACTCCCCCGTTGATGTGTAATTGACTGTTTCAAAGGAGCACTGGTTCATAAGCTATTGCGTGCATTAAAATTACGTTTTTTATATTCCAGCTTTTTAGGACAGGGGTCAGTGACAATGCAGAAATTGCTCAATGATGCAGATTTTTTTATTACTGCATTAAGGTTTTGACATATTAGTAATGAATAAATGTTTCCATAAAATCTGATTTTTTTTTTTTATAACTTTGATTTTGAAATGACACTTGAACACGAAGTGAATGCATTTGAATAAAGGCATGGTTTTGCTAAAGCTGAGTTTAGTGCAGCCTTTTAACATATGCATTATTTTGTTTAATGGAGTGTGGTATAATTCTGGGAATAATTACCCTCAAAGCTTAAAAGTGCTGGTACTCTGAGTATTAAAATAATAGTTTTGTTCTTTTTTTTGAAGATAAAAATTAGCAGCAAGTTTTCAGTAGTTTGTACATGTGCACAGGATAACATTATCGCTTGTCTCTCTATCTAAACATTCACTGTGTGGACATTTTATACTTCTCTTTCTAAGGGGAGAGATTTTTTTATATAGCAGTTACTTTTATGTGTTGGAAAGGTTTATCAGTTTGGTACTCGCCCGTGGAACTATTTGCTTAAAATGCAGCTGTGCTTATATCTGTACATCATACAACAGTCAGCATTTATTTTGCTTTGCCTTCCTGTATCTACGTTTAACTGTGAGTATAAGGTCTCCTTATTTTCAATATGTCTGGTATTCAGGTGATCTAGCAAAACCCTTCAATATCTGTTTTGAAAAACCACCTTCCGCCTTGCCTTGATTTCTCACCTTCTTTGTGGTGCACTCAGGAAATTCTGAATGCCTTTCAGCTATGGCTGAGGTAGAGATTCTGAAGCAGTTCCAACTGCAATGCTTGGAACTTGGTCTACTTCTTTCAGCTGTGCTTTCTGAAGAGCAGTGGCAGGTCAGTGCAGAGCACAGTATGATTGTTTGAGGAGGCATTCAGCACTGCTCTAAAACATCCAGATCTGTTCCCCAAAACACGTGTGTTTAATCATTCTCTTTCTCTCTCTCCCAATTCTCTCAAGTGTTGGGCTTCAAATAAAGAAGGATGTTGTTAATTTCAGAGCTGTTGCAAAATCAGCTTTATTTGGGTCAGAGCCAGTTAAGACTGGTCCACAAAAGCTGTGCAGTGAAGGCTCCTACAGGTGGCTTCAGTTGGTTACAATTTGTTGTTTTATTAATGCTGACAACTTAGGCCAGCAGTAGCATTGTCTGTGTCAACTGAGTCGCCCTAACATGTCCACATTTAATCTGGTATTATCAGCAGCCTTTTTCAGAAAGTTAATCAGCATCTCATTTGCATTTGTTAATTAGGGTTAATGTGTGCTAATTGATTTTTTGATGCTTGTAGATTTCCATTAAACTCAGGTATATTTTCTGATGCTCCTCATTCGTATGAGTTATAGTGATCACGTTTTTGTTGAATTGGTGCCAAATAGGGAGCCTGCATCATAATTACAGCTAATTAACACAACATGATGTCCTCTACTAATGTGCTTTCCTATTAGAGTACAGATGTTATAAATTCCAAACTTAAATATTTAGTGAAGCCGTGTGGATGCTTATAATGTCACTCCAAAACCAAATGATTGCTGCTCATTTAAAGGAACCTCCAGTGAAGCCTGGTGCCATGGAGAACTTGATAAAGAAAGGCCTTGGCTCATCCAAGGGCAGCTCTGTTCGCCTGCAGAGAGAGAGAACTCAGCTTTACCTGTGCAAGCCCAGGGTTCTGTTCTTAGAGTTGCCATTCATACTACCTTGCAAAAGGTAGTATGAACACATCTTGGCACCTGTTTACATGCTCTTGCAGAGCACTTTCTTTTTTAGATAGTAGAAGCAGTGAACATGCATGTAACTCAGTGCTTTTATAATAAGCAGCTACTCAGGACACGTGTTTAGGGGACAGAAATGTTACGCTGCTGAGCCATGACAGTCTTTTAAAGTACATACATGTGAACGAGCAGTGAGGCTGGAGGAAGGCTTTGACATCACCAGGTATTTTTCTTGCAGTGCACTGCTATGCTTCCTGATGATCCAACTGAAAACATCACCTGTGCCCTTACAGCCCAAGTTCTGATGATGTCCTCAGTGGTTCAAAAAACTCTGCACTCTCTTCCTTTTGGAAATTCATTTTACTGATGATTGGGTCTTGGTGAATTCATGAGTAAAGTAGGTGCTTTAGCAAAGAGGATGCAGGAATAAATATTACCTCAAAAAACACTGATAAAGCCAGGTAGAATGTTTTCACTATGTGAAATTCTAAATTATTGGAAGAATATGTAGTAAAAACCATGAAAAGTAAACTAGGTATTCTTGAATTAATATCCATAAACCGTCAATACTTTTCACACAGGCTTGTTGCATGAACAGAATATGGCAAAAATGAGGCTACTTACTTTCATGGGCATGGCTGTAGAGAATAAAGAAATATCATTTGACACAATGCAACAGGAACTTCAGATTGGAGCTGATGATGTAGAAGCATTTGTCATTGATGGTAAGAGCTGTACCAAGTACTTTATACAGTGCTAATGAACTGTACCCTATATAGTCTTCTGAGCTAACATTAAACATTGAGAGAAGTGTTCAATTCTATTCCAGTATAGATGTATCTGTAAAACTTTTGTGCTTGAATGTATGACTTTGAAAGAGTTACTTTCTTAGTCATGGGAAATATATTTCAAATAATTCTGTCTAATAAATTGTTTACAGGTTTGTCACCTGGTGTTGTTTGCTGTCATTAAAACTATTGGTTTGTAGGAGTATTTATTATTATTTTTATAAGTTTCTTGAATAGTTCAGTTTGACATCAATAAGAGCAAGATGCATCCATCTTATAACATCATTTTGCATTTCTGCCTATTGAATTGTTAAAGCTGGCAGCAAAACAGTGTTAGGTGAACTACTGTTTTATAGGAGGCTTTATGCAACGTGACATCACCCTATCTTGAAAATAGGGCTTAAAACAGCATTTCTTTTTTGCAGCTGTAAAGACAAAGATGGTATACTGCAAAATAGATCAGACACAGAGGAAAGTAGTTGTCAGGTAAGACTTAATTCTTCGTAGCATTTTGTAGAACTTAGTGTGTTCTAATTATTTCACTTACAGTTGTAGAATATTTTAACTAGAGGCAAGGTATTGTTCCTAGCACTTGGTGATAGTTAAGTAGTTGCTATTTATCATAATTTTATTAAAGCTCAGACTGAATGTGATTAGCTTATTTAATGAAAGAGTCCTATTTTCCAGCACATTTCATTTAATGACCTAATAGTGACAAGAATACTAATGACTAGCGTTGCTTTAAATATTTGGGAAGGCTACAGAATTCTGTAACTGGTGAAGTGCAGCTTCTTACAGAAAATAAAAACTTCCCTGCTCACGTGTGAGATTTAAGTAATGCTGTAAAAAATTGCTAGGCGAGTATTACATCTAATAATCACCTGATCTTGTTTTACTTCTCTAGTCACAGCACACATCGGACTTTTGGAAAGCAGCAGTGGCAGCAATTGTATGATACTCTAAACACCTGGAAACAAAATTTGAATCAAGTCAAAAACAGTCTTCTCAGTCTCTCAGACACCTAAAGCATAACCTAGAATCGTCTTGCAATAGATACATTTTATTCGAAACCTTGACCACGCGTGAATGTTTCCAAAATGTATACAATTGGTTTGAAGAAGATGAGTATTCTAAAGTGGAACAGAAAAGCAATAAAATGTGGGAAGATCTCATGTTGATTTTCTTTTATAATTAGAAATAACTGACAGTAGCAGTACCCTGTTTCTTTTGTTCTTGTTATTTATTTAGGTTTCTCGTATGAAGATTGCTGTTTGACAAGAGGTAGGAGCGGGAGGGAGGTGAGGAAAGTGATGGTGTAAGTAACTGAAGTGAGAGGTTACTGTTATCCTGGAGGAGGAGGAACATGAACCAGAAGTGAGACTTTGTAAGTCATACCCCAGTTTGAGTGGGGAAAGAGGCATTGTTTTCACAGAACCTACTACAGCAAACCTTAAGTGGCACGAGTCCATAAGAACAATTATGCTTTGCAGCAGTGTTCAAAAACAGAGCAGACTGTCAACACAGACTAGAAGATCTGGGCACTGGTTTAACACTGCGTAAAGTCTCATTACAACATCTAACTTGTGAACTTTTAACTTCAGGCCAAATTCATAACAACTTGCTTGCATTTGATTGTAGAAACAGATTAATTAGAGTTGCATCTATTTTTAAACAAACAGTGTTTAGCCTGTAGTAAGCGTGGAAGTACATGAATATACACTACATAGGAATAGCTCTACCAACTTGGCTTATAGAAGTGGTTTATCCATCTCCTACTACTGCTTTTTACTGTCTTCATATTTTCTTTTTCTTGATGAGCAAAGCCCTTCCAAATTGATGAATTTCTCAATTTCTTCTGTTTGATTTTGTACAGTGGAATTATGAGTAGGACATCTGTCCTCCTCTCCCAGCGTTCTTCCACTTTGTGCTGGAGTTACAGTCACGGGAGATGACTTCTGCTCATTCAAAGCAGTAAATCCTTCTTTCACCTGTCGGGAAAAGAAAAGAGTGATAGTTAAAAAATTCAGATACAGATGTTCAGATTGCTCCCAATGATGTGACATTAAGCACGCAGGGAAGTGTGAACAGGAAAATAAGTCAATTGGAAAGAATGTTTTATTTGAGATGCTTACTTCAGCTTGAAAATGGAAGACTTGATAAATTTGTAAACCTAACCTTCACAACAGGACTTGATGCAGAAGAGAAGGAATAAAAAAGACAAGCTTGCACTAGAATGCAGATTAGCAAAATAAATAGTTCAATTAAACAGTTTAATGTTGCAATTGACACTTCCAGTACTGTGCAATAATTTGATTAACTAAACCCAAAATCATGAGGTTTGTAGTGTTAACTCCCTCTGCTTAGCTTAGTAGGTGAGAAAACAAACATCACTAACTGAAGCAAGGTCTGTAAGCATTTGGCTTTGCATGTTAAAGACCTTTTTGTTCTCTGAATAGCTTTAATTACTGTTTCATATATATCCAAATCGAGCAACAAATCAGGGAAGCGGTTTTTTTGCTTGAACAATGAGCTTTCTCCACATAGCCCTATGCTTTGTGCCTCCTGGGGAGGCCAAGATGCTGCAGCAGCCACAAGCTCACAACAAAACGGGTTACATGGAGCCAGCACTGCAGTGGTTCTTGAGATCTCAATGTAACGTCCAGGAAGTTGCATGCTTCTATCTGACATGGATTGTGAGGTGAGGCCCTGTTGAGCCATTTTTGAACACTGGGTAACTGGCCTAACTGCTTGTAAGCCACAGTCTGAGGGCCTGTTTTCAGTTTAGCATAGATTTTTTTTTTTAAACAGACTGAAATTTAAATAGGGGTAATTTGTAGTGCATCAGTACTACATGCTGCTACATGGACTAATAATTAAAAGACTTTCCTTCTGCAGCATACAATCATTTCTTGAAGTTCAGAATACAAACAGTGCACATTATTCAATTTACCTATTGGAAAAAAAATGCTGCCTGTCAAATTAAAAATCCTCAGCATTTTCACAATGAAATACAAGTAAAGCAAGGCCTCTTACTGCCCACACTGTAAAACAGGGTAAGTTCTCTTTAGTACCACGGGGGGGACATGTATGAAAACACACTTATTTTAATTTTCTAAGTGCTGCGTTTTGGTTAAACGAGATTATCCAAGTGGAAGAAGGCATAAGTCTGTCCTGTTGTAAATGTGCAAGTTGGTCAAAACAACTAAACTGAGCAGAAAAAATAACTGCTGAGCCTCCTCTTAATCTCAGCAGCTTTTACACGTCAGTCATAAAAATGACAAATTTAAAGAAAGAAGGTATTAGAACAGCACCAGTACAAAAGGGAAGGAGTGGTCTGCAGTGTCCCAGGCTGAGACTTCATAGAGCAATTGCTTGGAAAATAATCTAAGGTCAAATCAGCAAGGCATGCTGTTCATGTCTATCTCAGCTTTTACTTAGCCTGCACATAGGGAGCTTTAATTTGGAGGTGATGTAGTAGTATAACCACCAGCAGACAGTGAAATACAGCTTTTTACTTGCTGTAAATTAGGCACTTTAGTCCACCTCTTTCCAGAATTCTCAGCTGAAAGTATAGAAGAATAAGCAGGGAAGAGCAAGAAGAGTGTTCTCATCAGTTCTTGGCTCCACCTCGATAAGAAAAAAAAGCAGGAGGCACAGTATCACCACCACATTTGGTATTCTGCAGAAAATCCACCTCATTCTCATGCTCAAGTATCGTTACATGAGGAAGGTTGAGTAATTTAATAACAGTAGTCTTAATTTCAGAGAACATGAATGCTAGTAGCACGTAGTAGTAAACGTGATTATGTTTAATAAAAATCAGCCAGTTTTGTCATGCTATGTCTGCATCCTGGTCTCAAATCTCATCCAGAAGAGACAGCCCAAACTGAGATGCTCCTCTAGAAGCTCTTCTGGAGAAGGAGGCCCATTGTAGTTGTAGATTATTCTATTGCTCTTGAATATGATTAGGATTTAACATGGATCTAAGAATGCAGTAGGAGGCATTGCTAGTATCACCCTGAACAAACCTGTCTTCCTGGAAAACAACAGCTTGCTTTTCTGTGGTCTGCTTTTACACACACATCTGGTATCATAACACTAAAACAGTAAGGCAGCTGAACACGTGGTATTCTGTCATTGCTGCATGGCATACACTGATGGGCTGTCGTTCATAGACTGGCTGAATTTCTAAGCCATTCACAGACTTTTTAAAAAAAATAAGATGTTCCTATCAAAGAAAGGAAACAATGTTTTTATACTTCTCCATGCTACTTTTTTTTTTAAAAAGAAAAATCTCTAGGTGATGATTTTTATTAAGGTACACAATGAACTACCCTCTTCTTCCCCTCCCAAACAGACTGGTTAGCATCTGTTTGATTCATACGCTGTGACTTTTTCCTGCTGCTTTCTATCAACCTTAATTGTGAAAAATGGTGCCTCGTTGCCCTTTTGATATTATTTTGGAGATTGACTCAGTCTTAAAGTATCCAGATGTGTACAGTTGTACAAATATCTGTGGAATTAGCTCACTGAGGTCTGGTCCGCAGTATTTTTAATTGACTTACATGTTCTGTGGGAAAAGAAGAATCATAAAAAGTCTTTGGCATAGCATTCCATTCTTCAGTAGGGTCTCCCTGGGGGTCCCGGTGGATACCAGAGGTATTCCAAGTGTCAGCGGCTCCGTTAGAACTGGTAGAACCTGATTGACGAAAAGGAAATGGTAACAACTGCAATTTAGTCTCCAGGCACTAATTGTCAAGTAACTAAATTTCTGGCTTACCTCTGATGTTAAAAAAAAATAATAATTTCTGTTTTAATCACTGAATCTCTGTTGCAGGCTTTTCCCTCATTTTTCTTTCAGATTCTTCTGCAAAGATGAGGTACTTTCCTATTCTAGTCAAAGATGTTTCGTGTCACTTTCACATATTAAGTTAACAATATGAAAACTGGGATTTATACAAAATATAAGCATTTTCGGTATGCTGACTGAATGTACATTTTATTAAACAGCACACCTCTAAAACTCACCTTCTGGTAATGATTACAAAGTATTTAATTACTGGCATCCTGACATAATATTGCAGGATGACTTGTAATAGGGACATTCCAAATACAAAGCTGTTTAGACAGACAACATCCTTAAAATAAGGAGTCTTTTCTTGTAAATAGATAATATTTCATGAGATCAGGCCATAGCTCTATGCTGAAGGTACAAAGCACAAACAAGTAGATAGACTGTAGCAGTGTAAGGCTGCAGTCCTGCAGTGGCTTTATGCACTGCTAGCAGCCTCCACTGAAGCCAACAGCAAACTACTTGCAGAATCAAAACAAGCATACTTCAAAATTACTTATAATGCAGT
Organism: Tympanuchus pallidicinctus; assembly: GCF_026119805.1. Taxonomy (NCBI): domain Eukaryota; kingdom Metazoa; phylum Chordata; class Aves; order Galliformes; family Phasianidae; genus Tympanuchus; species Tympanuchus pallidicinctus. The sequence continues at coordinate 2,162,283 of NW_026294747.1, forward strand.
CACTGTTTTTTTTCTCAGCATAAATGCCTGTCAGTTACAGATATAATAGTAAAATCATTACTTTGCAGAAGCAAATAGGAGGAGAGTTCTCCAGGAAGGTTCTGCCCACTCTCAGTTAATTCCTCTACTCAGTGCAGTGTGGCTGCTGGAACAGAAACGTTGTATAAATAGCAGATTGCATTGTCGTTGGGCAGTAAAAGGAGCTCTCTCAAACAGGATTACTAAACCTCAGTGCTCAGTGTTTCATGTGGCTAGCTGTGCCTTGGTGAGGAAAAATAAAAGCAAACATAGGAACACATCCACGCTGATTCCACCCCTGGTTTGCCATTTGGGAAAATATTTGGAAAGAAGAACCACAGTAAGTCTTGGAAGTTGCAGTGCTGAGTGTACTGCAATGACTAATTCTTAGGTGCCCTGTCAGTAAGATTTTTCTGCTCTCCAAGAGACAGGCAAGCAGAAGTAGGGCCCTATATAAATTAGGCAGTACAATGAGAGGGAGAGGCAGATCTGGGACCCAACCCAAGATCTTCAGCTGTGAAGTTTTGCCAGAATTAAAGAGGCCTGGTGACTGTACTGGTCACTAGGTAACTCATTTGTGGAAGCACAGTCATATTCAAATCCCCACTGGCTCCTTTGGATGAACTCGTTAGACTCACTTCTTGGAATTACCCTACTTTGCATACAAGAAAAGAAGGAACAGCACACGGATTAATTTCAGATAGCACAATCTGTTCTAGCAGGAAAAAAAATCCATGTGCAACATCACATAACTGTGCTTGGATTTTCTTGAAACTGCTTCTGAAATTCATGTTACTAAGAAAAATGAAGCACTGTTTTCAGATCAGGGTTCTGCAACCACTACTATTGTCTCAGTGACAAAGGCTCATCTGAAACTGAACAAAACTGAACTGAAAAACTTGTGTCAGTGTACAGAAGTACACGAGAGCTACGGCTACGGGAACAAAACAACCTAAATTCAGAACACCAGAACCATGTTAGGAAATCAGGCTGCTGGTTTTCCAAGTCATTGCCACTGGCTGCCATGGAGGAGTCAGGGGGCAGGGTGTCCATTCTGCTCTTCATACACGCAAGCAGCAAAGATGAAACAGACACACACACCCTGTAACGCAGTCCTGGCTCTCCTGAAAAACCATCTAAGCACCCAAAGTTGCATTTTGAACAAAGTTAGGAGCTTTCAGTTCTTCACAGACTAAGAAAAGTTTCTCCAAACAAAAAGGAGAAACAAAAGGGAGACAACGCCTATACCATTTTTTATTCTGCCCAGTTACTGAAGTAGAAGAATAGATCTAAATGCTGCAGTTGATATACTTTGGAAACAGAGATTATATATATTATTTTACTTTGGCAAGAGACTACATTTAATTAGCAGCTAGTTTTTATTGTAAAGCAAATCTAAAATTGCACCCTTCCACATTTTTGTAATCATTTAGAAACGTGCAGTGAAATATTTACTTTTTTGCATAGACAAAACACTGCTCAGAAAATGACCACCAGCAACAAAAGATGGATGAGCCCACTGAGCACTCCTACCAGCCAGCTGTGTTTTGCAGTGCCTCCAATGCTATCAGCTCCTTTCACATTCAGCTTGCTCAGATGGTTCCAACTGTCCATCTGAACCAAAGATGGACAATAAAAATGGGTAAGTTTCCTCTAACCACGATTCAAGGGAATATCTGTGGGTTCATAAATCACCCTATTTTTTTTTTTTTTTATGTGAAATGAGAGCACTGAATGATTCTGAGAACCTGCTCAGTGCTTTTCAGATCACATGCAAAGCACTGATGAAATACACCCTGCATTAGAGTTACAAACACCTATAAAAATTCCATTTGAAACTGCCCTGCTTTTCTTTCACAAAGGAAAAATGAACAAAAGTTTATTTATCAAATAATTAAACCAAAACTGCTTAGCTACATTTATATGATAAATTGAGAACTCTCATAGTATTTTTCACTCTTCTTTTTACAGTGAGCTTTCTACAATTACACTGCACCGCTTAAATGCAGAAATTTTGTAATTTGGTAATTTTTAAAAAACACATTCAGTGCAATATACAACAATACACATGCAACATCTTAACAATATCCATACTTCTCTTTCTTACCTGGACCTGTTTCTTTCCTGCCAACATTCTCACCGATGTTCTGAAATGCTCTTGAGATCACCTTTTTGTTTTCCACTAGACAGGGCAGTTTCTCCTTCGAAACAGAAGGTTCTTGGGATGATGAAGTCCACGTAGCCTGACTTCTCATTTGATTTACTCTTGAACAAGAGCTGAGCTCTAGAAATTTGAAGCATACTGAGGTTTTCTCAGCTTTTTTATCTGAAGTTGAAAGATCAAAGGATGACCTTCCACTTACATTTACTACATTTCCAGATGTTCTCATGGATAAAGAGCACAACTCTTTCAGGTGACCCTCAGCAGACTTCCTTCCTGGGACTGTACTGTGCAGCGAGTCTTTCTTCTGTTTTAACACAGTGTTATTTATTGAATTGTCATTAACGTCCAGGCAACATCCATTTTTGATGGACTGTTTCTGAATTTCTTCATTAAGTTTATCGGCACCAATTCCATTTTGAACAGTTGTGCCAAAATCATCTGCCTTCACTGGAGTCACGGCTTCAGCATCCAAGGTACTTCTGTCACCTCCTGATTGCTCAGTGCTGTCATGTTCAGGTTGTTTGCCGTGCACATCTCCCACATTTATTCCTTTATTCATTTTTGGAGGGCATACACTGTAAGTACCTGTAAGAGGCATGTTATTACTATGCTCTTTTGCAGCTTGATCAGTACTTGCATTATCACGATTAATGGCTAGTAAATTTTGAGCATCCACTGCTGGAAAACCAGTATGCCTTGGTGTACTACTTCTGTTGCTGTTTGCAGCATTATCATTGTAACTTTTGACCTCAGCATCTACAAGCATCTGTTTAAAAGAAAATTTATCTCTAGGTAAACCACTCAGCTGTAACAAGCTTTTTTCTATCTTACACGATCTGTTATCCACATCGTTGTCACTGTTCAGCAAGTTACATTTCTGGTATTCTGTCTGATAATTTTCTTTAGCATAAGATAGGATGCCAAAATAGAATTCATTCACTTGATGATTACCTGCATTTCCTTCACACACGGCACTCTTCTCAGTGCAGACAGCTGCTTCACACTCTTTTTTGGATGCTTCGGTTGTAAGAACACCGCTGTTGAGTTCTATGAAACTTGACTTTTTGTCTGCCTTAGTACAAACTGATTCACCTGTAGTGTTGCACAGTTCTTGGTTACTAGAGTTCATCTCTTGAATTACATTTTTCTCACAGACAATTACTCTGTCAGTAGCATCTAAAAGAACCTTGCTTGTTTCTGGGTGATGCGCTGCTGCTGGACCAGTGCTGTCCTGTAGCTTTTGTTGTAAATTCGCACTGTTTCCCTCCAGCAGCACTCCACATGTTGTTCCTAGGCTTTCTGCTTCTTTACATTCAGTGACATGCATTTCTGAGTCCTGTCCTGGGGTAATCAAATCAGTATCTGTGCAGAGGGTATTCCTGGGAGAAGCTTCCCTCTGCTTCCCTTCCAGAGGGCTAGCTGCATTGATTCCATCCTTAGAACTGCTGTCAAGAACTTGTAACTCTGTTAGAGTAAGTGCATTTCCTAGTTAGTGATGGATCACCAACACATTAAATAGAACATTGTTATTACAGATTTCTAATTAAGATTTCTAAAATACTGACTTAAGATTACTATCAATAGATTCTTCTCTTACATTACGGTAATATTTCAATCCACATAAAAATATAGAAAAAGTTTCTTAAGATAAATATTATTTTATCATAATTTGCTAAACACTTATGAACTGTTCAAAGAGAAAATATCTTAACACTGTGCATTTTAGTTACTGATTGTATTGAAAATCTATTGAACTATTTCCCAACTAGTACTTACATTATTAAAAGGTCTTAATTGGGAAATTATAACACTTAAATCAACCTGCTTTTTGTGTATTGTGTATTTATATGAAGATTGTAAGCAGTCTACTACTATTTATCTTCTTGAAAGTGGCATGTTTAGTTAATAAGAACCACACCTGCTGAACTATGTTCATACAGCAAGGAACATACTGTAATTTGATGGCAGTGAGCCAACAAGGAATAGCTAAAGCACTTCACTATCTGAAAGGTGTTTTCTGAAAGTACACGCAGATAGTATGAGCACTGATCCTAAAAGGCAATCATTTACAGTTAATAATTGCTTAAGTTCCCACTCCATTTCTACAATGCAGCAAAGTATTGAAGACGATATGGTCTTTAGGCTTCAAAAATAGTCACTTACTAGAGTTCATCAAGCACTTTGTATAGAAAAGCATCATGATCATCCATGTGAACAAACACTGCAAGCACTCTTGGGCCTGTTTGTATTGTTTTACAGGAAAGGGGAAATCTTTCCTGGTTTTCCTTCCAAACTCCTCTGTATACATTATTCTTCCTAACCTGTGCCCACTCGGCTGGAACACAGGAGGAGGTATTTTAGCAGCTTGAGGAGCAACAATACAGAGCTTGCTTGATGTCCCAGGGCAGCCACTAGAAGCACTGTGCTTTCCTACAGAGCCTTGGGAATTTATCACAGACTCGCATTACTGACATCAAGAATTTACTGCTGTTAGAAACACATTTAATTTGGGATTCAAACATTTTCTTATGCTATACTGAAATATTTATCCCTTTATCAACAATACTACTTATCTCTTCTAGCCAGGTAATCATATTACTTTGTTCTATCTGGAACTCTTCAGTGCTTAAGGAGAAGTTCACCGCGTTTTTTACTTCAGTTTCATCTTCATGTCCAAAGTTATTATCTTTTCTTAGTATAAATGGCATACAATCATTTTCTTTCTGAATAGTCTGTATTTCACTGTCTTTTGATTGTTCTTGACCACTCTAACATAAGAAGGAAAAAGATGATACATACTTTAATAACCTACTACAGTCTCTGACTCTGAATTCATTTCACAATTCTGATGGAAACAGAAGACCGTTCTCCTGAAGCATATAAAGTTAATGTAAATGGAGGGGGGAAAAAGCTGGTTAGGACTGTAGAAGAGCAGGAAATAGATGAAGCCTTTCTAATCTCTGATCACAGTCCACAAAAAATAAATTACACAAGTCGTCAGTTTTTCAGAGGAAGGAAGATGTTTTCTATGTGCACTGACTGGGTGACGCCCTCTGCCTGCAGGTGAAATCAGTGACCTGCCCAGTAATTATATGCAGAAAACACCCACATGATCACTAATTATGCTCAAACTCACACGCACCTATTACCACTTTTTATTTGTTCCCACCTCACAAACCAGCTGGGATTTTTACTACTCAGTTTCATATGCAAATAAGACTTAGGAATTTGCTCTTTGCCCATTCCTCATCCCCTCCCAGGTGGATTTTGAATCTGAACAGTCAAATTCAACAGGAGTGGAACCCTGAAAGGTGTCTAATTCCATTATATTATGTTAAAACTATCAGCTAAATAGTGAAGAAACTACCTAAATGAACAAGCTTTCCCATAAAAAAAAAAAGGAAAAGAAGAAGCATCCATCCTTTATCTGCAGCTGAAGGCAGGAGCACGTGCTGGCTCAAATAAAAGTAGGTGGATGTGGGAGGGAGCAGGGGCACTGTTGACTCCATAAAAGGAGAAAGGAAAAGCTAAAGATACTTGGGTGGCTGCAGGTGTTAGTGAAGGAAGGAAGGTTGGGATGTGGGAGGGAGTTACAAGTGCTGTACTTGGGCAGAAGATGTTCGGGGAGGACAGAGAATATTGTAAAATGGAGGGAGGCACATACAGAACCTGGTCAAAACTGGATAATCGCGATGGTAAGGTAGGAGATGATATACAATAGAAAGCTGCAGGAAACAATTTTCTACAGGTCACATAAACATCTTTATGCTCCCAGCTTAATTTATTTGGGGAAGAGTCATGCAAATGAAGGAGAGGTCTGAAATTAGTTTTTAATTAGTTAGCTTTGCTTTCTGACTACATGCAGCCTTGGCTCTAAGCTTTCAAGATTTTCTTTTCCAGTACAAGGACTAAGAAGTTTCTTTCACGAAAGCTGTAATTCTTTCACAATCTCTTGCTCCTAAGAGCTGTTTCTTTAGACAGAAACAGAAAGAAACCCAATATAGCTTTCTTCATATGGGTACAGAATGACTGCTACGCCACAACTTACATTTCTTGTTATAGGATGAACTGTTGAACAGATCTGAAAAAACATGATGAAATATTTTTAGAAAGCGAGAAAGGTTACAATTCCTTTCCAGATCTTCAGATGGACTGAATACATCCTTCAAAAATAAGGGCTAAGACGCCTAAATTGAAATGCCTAAATATCAAAACTGTCCAACACAGATTTGATTTTATTCCCCCATTGCCATAATTTAGTAAAATATAGCTGTGCAACATGCATATACCTAAAATGACCTTTCCCCCAACTTTTTACAATACCATTAAATTCAAAACCTTTTCAAAACTGCATTCCCTGTACATGTAAAAGCACAATAATAATTTGCCACTAGATATAGCTCTGTTCTCTAACACTACACAGCTGTTTACTGTTTGTAATACTAAATAAACCAAGCATATAGCATGATAAACTAAACTGTGGTGCATAAGTCAACAGGAGTGTAATTATTCAGGTTCAAATTTGCTCTGAAGTGAGAACTCACATTATACTTATTTTTAAAAGAAGGCTTAATTTCTGTTCCACAGATGATCAGTATGAAGTTTACGTACATGCTAAACGTCATGCCCCACAAATAATCACAGAGACTTCAGACTGCACTAGGTGTAAAAATATATGCATGTGTATTTCCTTCTGGTATTCCTTCACCCAAATCACAGCCAACACTTCATCCTTCTGTGTCATCTTAGACCCTGACTCGTTACTGACACAAGATGAAGTTCCAGAATTAAGACTAATCAACATGATCTCCAGCAGCTCCTGTAATTTCCTACCAGCGTTGCTCTGGAGATTGGCCTAACTTGTCTAAGTTTGAAATCTTATACAGTGGTGTGGCAATCCACTGTAAAATAGTTAAAGATATGTATTTAGATGTCATCTCAGATTTTTTCTCCAGTTCATAACCATATCTTTTAAGCATATCTACTTTCAAACACATAGGATGATCTCAGGAAGCACAAGTACAGCCAATCACAGAACTCTGATGGCACGTTTTGATTCTGCATCCTAAATATAAATTGTATTTTAATTCAAAGAAACTGTGATTTTTCAAAGTTACACAATTCGCATTCTCCAGAGTATCTTGGAGAATTCATGCAGATTCTGCATGATGAAGATGGTGTCAAGTTTAATTTCCACAGCATTATTAAGTGCATCCTAGACGTGTGTGTAGTCATGTGCGTGTACGTTGGAATGAGCGTGGGAAGAAATTCACTTAATTTCTTCTAAATTCTAAGGTCGTTTCAGTTTGTCATTTTACATTTTATCTACTCCTCAAAAGACATGTAGTTACCTACTGTCTCCCTAACACTGAAAATCTGTAAAGGTGCAAAATGACTTCTTCCTCCTTTGAAGGATGAACCATTATCCAAGTGGAAAACTGAATGGAACAATGATGTAGACAAAACACTGCCAAATAACAGAATATACTCCATACACAAGGAATTCTTCTCTTACAGCTTGTAACCTTGTTTTTTCCATCTTATAAAAGACTGGAATATAAATCTGCAATCCAGTTTAAGTAAGGGGTAACACTTATCTACAGTGCTGCGTGCTGCTCCTTTTGCTTCCAAACACCACCTCCACATGCTTAACCACTTAATGACTTTTCATACATATGCTGAATATGGAGCTGAGCGTGGACTTGGCACACCCAGCAATGCAAGCTTAAAATGGGATCCTGGATCACTGACTACATCAGAGAAAATTTTAGGCTTCAGTATATCAAAGGAAGATCGCTGAAAGCCAGACTAGGAAAAACTATCATGTCTCTCCTTCTCTAAAGTGATTTATAAGAAGTGCAAAGTACTGCAGCCATGAGAGGCACTTGCCCACCTGCAGATTTTCTACTTGCTCAGAACGCTGGTTTCCCTGAGGAGGATAGCAATCATCAGGATGTCCCCAGACCTCTTTAAGGGTATTTAGCTCATTTCTAATGGTATCTCTCTCTCTTCTCAAATCTTCCTCCTACAATAAAGCACAGCACACAAACACAGACCCCTTATTGCATGTTCAAATACAAAAACACTATTTATCAACAGCCTAGCAAATTAATGCATTCCCTTAGAAGAAAGTAGAGATAATAAGGAATTGTGTACAAAAGACAACTCAAGCTTTTCATTCACACCAGGATTTTAATCCCATTCTAATACCACACAGACTATCTTTTTTTATTAACTGGCTCGAGACTGTTATTTGTAGCTTTTCTCCCTTTTCCTGTTTAAGAATAAACATGTTAGTAAATATTCATTCTCTACCCCATTTTCAAGGAACCTTAACCATCAAGGATTTTCCTGGCACTACTTCTGTAATAGCCTCAAGAAACCAACATTCTTCAGTGAGTACACAATAATTACATTTTTCTATTTACAATGAAAAATGATTGCAAGACAAATTGTAAAAACAAAAACAAGCAAGCAAACAGTGTAATTTTTCAGAGATACTCTGATTTGATTTACAACTATTTTCAAAGCATTGTGTAATATTAATGCTATCCATGATTATGCTGTTAAGAAATTAAAAGTCCAAATTTAGCCACAGCAGAAAAATGGCTGCTGGAGTGGGGAGCATCAGACACAAAGACAGACGTTATCTTCTAAAAGGAAGGTGCTAACATTCCTAAGAAGCAAACGTGGAATTCCCATGTCTGCACAGGATATTATGGCACAAGATACTGCTAGAAATCAGGGGTATCAAATATCTCAGAGCAGACAGCATCAGAACAACGCACTTATTTTGTATCTCATGGTTGCAGTGATCTTCACAGTGGCAAAAAAAGTCAAGGAATTAGGACAACAGGATTACAACTTCCACACAGACTGCCTGTGTCAGTCTATCAGCCTCAAAACCTTTCTAGCAGTAGATGCAGAAGAAATAATTAGCAATTACCAAAGTATTCTTTACAAAATAATTAAGAAGTCGTAAGAATGGCAAATACTGCAGATAAAACACTGTTTAGATGTATGCAGAGATGAACACAGTTATCTCAGCTAATTGCCTTCAGTTGAATTGTTCTGGTCAAAGGTGGATTTCTGCTCCAATGCAAGCCTTCAGCAGCTCTACCTGATTCAGTTTGAGGTCGCTTCCCCACCACCCACCTTTGGAAATACGGCCTTGGTACCTTCCAGGTACCCCACCTAGGGTAGTTGTGTTTGGTTTTTTCCACCCCCCAAAGCACGTAACAGTTGACTACTCATTTCTCAAGATTTCTTCAGGGTAAAAGAGTGCAGCCTAGAAGTCCTGGTATTCCCTTAGTAAGTTCTGTATAAAACTGCTCTGAAAAATACATGAAATTACATCAGTTTCCATGTCTTGGTGTAATTCTGGAATATTTTAAAGCACCAGAGACAAGACAACACCTAATGCCCTGGGGCTCTTGCTTTATAGAACTGCACTGACCTTTTGAAGCATAGAATTCAACATTTCTCCTAAATCTACCTTTTAAAAATATTTCTAGATGAGTCTGCATTACTGGAAAATAAATGGGTTGTTTTTATTGTAGTATTTCTGCAATATTTTCTTGGTTTTTAGGAATTGTCTGAAATGCTTGATGACTATTCCAAAGCCCTTTTAATACTATAACATTTAATTTAACAAACCTACATCTTTTTTCCAAATTCTCAGTGCTTTCTCATGCTCATTCTGAAGATTAAGGAACTTTTCTTCATTTTCCTTTGCCTTCTTCCTTTGCAGCTCATTATCTCTTTCAAGTGTCTGCAATAAAATTAATTATCCAAAAAATAATCAATACCACATTAATGAATTTTGATGTGTTTTATGTTGCTTGGACCTTTGCTTCTAACATGCTGAAAGTGCCATACAGATCAGTGATAATGTGCTATCTCAACAATAATTTTCATAAATTAACAGAAAGGTGCTTATAGTTTAGCTAACAGGAAACAGGGGGAGGTTATGAAAAAAGAAATGGCTATAAAAGGGTATAAAAACACTTGCCATTATTCAGTTTCACTGCATAAGTTTTAATGTGCAGAAAAAAGTAATATAAAGTCCAGAGATGAGAGATGTGAAATGTAGCACAATCTAGAGCTTAAAAAAAGTACTTAAAGAAAAAGCTACTCTGGAGCAAAACAGAAAAAGTTGATTTTCCAACCAGTTTTTCTATGCTAAATTGTTTATTAAGCTATCCTATAAGCTGCATAAACTTCACATTCTAAAACACGTTGGAACATGAAGTATTTACTATGTCTGATTATCCTTTAATTAATTTTACACAACCAAAACAGAATAAGAATGCATTAAAATAATAGTACAGGTTATGGTTTAGGATTTTATACCATCTTAATTCTACTGGCAACATTTTTTTAGTTAACTCTTTGAACTTTACTGTGCCAAATTAATGCACTTTTATATATCAACATTAACTTCTGGGACACCTCAGATACTGTTGGAATTTATTGTATCACATTTTTACAGCAAACAATACAGAAGATAGAGGAGTTACTGCATCCATTGCCTATTACAGACAACAAGTATATTTGATAATGTAAACATACCTTTAATGCATGTAGCTATATGACCAGCTTTGTATTTATGACTCTGCTGAGCCTCTTTGGAAATCCACAAGAAAAATGTTGAGGCATTGCTCCAAAGCAGTGCCTTCCTACTTAATCTTTGAACTAGAAGCAAGTCTACTTCTCAATTCACCTAACAACCATTTTTTTAATACCTATTTTAATTTATCCGTACCACTAATAACAATGCATTTCAAAGGTGTGACACTAGGAAAGCTCAGACTACCTTGCACTTTTATACACGTGCAAAAAGTTGTTCATAAGTATATAATGATTTTCTCCAACATATTATGCAATTAAAAAGATGAAAAAATTCATCAACACGTTGACTGTATAATTAATAAATAATAAATATCTTGTTCAATGTCTTTCACACAGTCCTACAAAGCAGTAGTTCCATAAGGCCCTTTTTCTTCCTCTCTAACTAAAGGTTTCTTTAGTCCTTGGAGATAAATGCATCTCAAATTCAGCCTCCTCTGAAGTGGAATGTTTTATAGCATAGCTCTCCAGGCAAAGCGAGCAGCAGATTAGAGTACAAACACGACTGCAGGAAGAGGAGTTAGCTGTCCAACCAAAGCTTTCCTTGAAAAATCTCCACTCCCAAACTCCCAAAGCAAACCTTAGCTTTGTCCATTTAGTGCAAGAGACCATCATGCAATAAGCCTACTGGGCCCTCTCAGTTTGACAGCCTTTGCTTACCAAAACACTCGAAATAACAACCATTTAAAAACAAATTGTCTCAAATACCTTCAACTGTGCTTTGTCATGATTAAAACTTTAGTAAAGCCAATAATATGAAAAAGGAACTGGAGAACTCTGAAGAATCACAATGAACTAGTGTGACTATTGCCCAGAATGAGAAGTATCTCCTCTTGGTTTTACAGCACTCTGAGAGCAAAGAAATTTAAATCGTGAAGATTTAGTACTCTAAATTGACTAAATGCAGCCATCTAGACATCTGAAGTGGGTGGCTTCTCTTCCACTCACTAGTTTTATCCAATACTGCACAAAAGGTTTTACCTAGTTTCTAATGGAAAACAAACTCATATCTAACCTTGCTTGTTCAGTAAAAAAGCAACATTCGTATATTCATACTGTGGCAGAAGGCAAACTGCTTAGATTCATACAAAGAAACAAAGGAACAAAAGTATGCATGCACACAAAGTTTAATTTGAGACTAACCAAGATACAAGTTCAAAACCTCTGCCTTAACAGCCCAGCAAAGAATGGTTACAGTTACATATGGATAAACACAGTGCATAATTATTAATAGTCCCATTAAGGACCTCTGCATGGCAGATATGATCAGAAAAGATAATGACCTTCATCTTCAGTGCACTGGGCCAATCCAACTGCAAAAGTAATACAGAATACAAACTGTTATTAATCCCTTTTTCACAGCCTCAAAGAGAAACTGAAGACGCTTCAACTCAGCGCTCTCCAACATGTCTACTTAGCACCTGTGACATAGACACAGCAGACAACACCACAAGAAATGGCTAAAGACACAACCATTTTTAGGCTCTTTGCTCTGGCTCCAAAAATCTGAAATCTGAAGTATTCTTCGGAAATGAGAAGTTTACAACTACGTAAAAATTAATTGTAAGAAACAAGTCATAGAATCATTTTATTTCAGAATACTCAAAAGCAACCTTAGAACTGTTCTGGTTTTACCTTCCAGAAATGGGTGATCATAATGGCAACCATAATTTACTTTAGGGGGAAAACTAAATGAGGGAAACCATAGACTGCGTTACAAGGTTCACGCTGACAGTTAAGGAGCTGAGGGAGCAATGGAAGTGAGGTCAAAAGTTCTGAGAAGCATACAGATGTCTTTAACAGCCCTAGACTTAAAAAAATAGCTAACAGATAGAAGCAGCTTGTCTAATCAAAGAAAATCTGACCTGATATTCTTCTCTCAGTGCATTTAATTCACTTTCCATTTTAACATTCATTTGAGTTACTTGCTGAAGCTGCTTCTGCACACGTTGTAGAGAGCTGAGAATTTCCTTGTGAACAAATAAGTCAGGATACATTGAATAACACTTTGTTGCTCAAGTTTAAACAGAAACTAATTTACACCTTTGAGATTAGCATATTTATTTTTATTCTGCCAGTGGTATATAAAATATTGTATATTAGAACCTATATCTTATCACAACCAACATCAACACTTGGAAAGTAATCACAACTTCTGAGCTCTTCCAGCCTTCTTTCCAGGAGGAAATATTCTTTCCATTGAAGATTAATTTATACTTAGTTGCATTTCACATCTAGAAAACTGAACCCAGAATCACCTGACATGTCAGCAGCAGAGCTGGTTTTGTCTTTTGAATCCAGTCCAGCATCCACTGAACTAAACAAGATTGCTTCTCTACATACAGTTCAGTGTAAATCAGCCTATAATTTAGATAATATATTCAGTCCAATAGCCACTGAAACCAACATATTCAGTTAGTCCAGACAGTGATTTCATAGCTCGCTATAATACAAAAATCTGGGTGTTCCAACCCAAGTTCTTGGAGAAAAACATGAAATTAATCTCTGTATTAGAGCTACCCCCACCTCCAATTTACACAAAGCCAGACACATTAAAACAATCCTAGCAATTCACACAGAATACAGCAGAGAAATACAGGCAATACCAGTCCTTCTCTTTGATAACACCATATGAATGAAAATGACCATATGAATTTGGCTACAAACACCTCCACAGCAATGCTTTTAGAGCATTCAGAGCTGTGGGAGAAATGATGACAGAGTTTATATCTAGTTTTGTTGTTGGCTTTTTTTTTTTTCTCTACGTTTATTGGTATGAATTTTTTAAAAGAGGATTCAAAATGCAAATCAAACTTTTACACATTATCCTTTATCCCCTATCCTTTCCATACGCTCAGTGAGCATACAAGCATGCTGCTACTTTTGGCCCTTCCTCAGGAGGATGATCCACACTTTCCCAAAATGTTGGTTTCATGAACTGCAGAATGAAAAAATATCTGCAAACGCAATGCATTATGGTAATTATTACAGGGAATACAATTTTCATGCTACAACTGTGCTATTTGATTCCATGTACCTGGTTTGAATATTAGGATTTGCTCAGGAACTTACCAAATAGGAACTAAGTTTGTGACAGAGGAACCTTAACACCGATCAGCTTTGGACAGGCATAGTTTTATAATTTAAACACTTATGCTCTGTATGAATTCTACCTGGTTGCAATATCAACAGTATCATATTAAACTGTTGGCAACCAGAAAGCACCGTGGCAAGAATATCATTCAAACTTTAATGCTTATTTGTTCTCAAGAGTTATGTTAACAACTATTTTCACAGGTATACCAGATGCCTCCAGCCTGAACTCAAAGATAGAAGTTGACTTGAAACAAGGCATCAACCTAGTTAATACTGCTAGCTTAGCTTCTAAACATTACAATATCCCACTTACACACTTTGCAGACTCGTTTTATTAATAACACAAGTGATTTTATTTGCTAAGATCACTTAAGAATTTTAAATATTTATTTAACACATTTTCTTAATGATCTTAAATAGCAAAGTTACATTAATTACTCACTAGCTTCTCTTCTTTAATGTAAGCGTTTTCTTCTTGAACTCTTTTACTGATTGCTGCCTCCTTAAAAAAGAAAAAAAAAAAGGAAAAAGGGAGCAAAGTGTTACTGAAGGCATTCAAAATTACTGGTTTGGGTTATTTTAGTAATATTGCACAAATAGGATACTTTGAATCCTCATGAGACTACTTTAAAATGTAAAAGCTATTTACATATTTAAATGTCTCTTTTTAAACTCTAAAATTGCACTTCCATTCCTGTTCAGATGAATAACAGAACATATTAACCAAAATTTTAATGCGTTTAAGTTCCAGAATACCATTCTGATTTTTTGTTGCAGTTCTTGAAACTGTTTTTCCTTTGCTGCAAGATTGATGTTTTCTTCTCCCACCCTGTTCTGAGATGTGACCTTGGACCTTATCAAGTCTGCAGTTACTTTCTTCAGTTCCTTAACACAGGAAACACATATAAATAGTTCATCCAGGATAGGCATTGCAATTCAAAACAAAGACAAATCTTTTAAACTATCCTGAGTCATGCCCTACTTTTAAATAATGTATGGAAGCAGCTAAATAAATTAAATTGAGGAACCGAAATTTCTGGGATTGACTTGTTAAGCTTTAAACTTGCCAAATGTGGCTGAAAGTTTATATTAATTGGTAAAATGTTACTAGACTAATATTTTGCTTTCATTGTTTGAAGTACACACGATACTTCCATATCTGATATTTTCTCCTCCTGGAGGCGAGCACCGGGTTGATACTGGTAAGGCCTCTTACTCAACAGGAATGAAGTACATACTGAATTACTGGGTACGTTCCTTGGATGCAGGAGGGAAAAAAGAGAAACACTGACTACCTGGTAAAAGCAGAAACTGGCTATAAATCTGAAGGATCTTTGGTTTTTCCTGAAACATTAATTATTTAATCTCAGGAGAATTCCAAATTAATTTTATATTAGAAGCTTCTACAACATGATTTTCCATCTAAAACATGCCTTTTATTATAGTCTTTATAATCTCTTAAATATCCTGCTTCTTTTTTCCTTTTCTTTTTTCCCCTCTGGTGGGGCAGTATCTGTTTTCTAACCAGTTTATTCCAAGCTCCTAGCGCAGCAAATAAACAGCAAGCGCTTTGATCTCATTAAATTACAACTCATAGTTCCTGGAGCCATAAATATTGTGCCCTATTCTCCCCCACCCCTCCCATTCTGCTACAAGGTAGTCTGTTTAATATCGCTCTCTCCTTGAGCGCTCTGACGTTTACTCAGACAAATAGCAGAGGTTATGAATGCTGTTCACAGATAGTATCAAGAATTCTTCATGATGCCATAGTGGTGAACCACGCATTCAGAATGGTAATAGTTTTATCTAACTACTAAGTTTGGTCTGTTTAACTTTTCTTCGCAAAACTGGAATTCCATCTTATCACAGACCAATGGGTTTAACTGTTCTGGACAAAATCAAATAACAGTACAAAAGAAAAGGGAAGATTATGTAGCTGAAATTTACAAATACAAAGTTATGGAAAACACAAGCATAGATACCACTTCTAAATAAATCATTTTGTTTCCTTGAGGCTTTATTTCTCGTGTATTTGAGCCATAAATATATCTAAGATGATCTAGCAAGGACTAAGTGTAATTGCAGAGTCAATTATAAAATTCAAAGAGGACAGTGCCTTACAACTGCAATATTCTGTAAGCTAGGAAGGCTTTTTCCACCTTTGCAAAAAGAAAAAAGCCAAAGAAACATCTTTTAATTGCACTGTTCTTACTACAATAGAGTAGTAAGGAGAGCTCCTACGTTTAAGAGGCAGGAGGTGCAAGCAGTTTTAGCTTTGTAAAACAGAAACGCACCACGCCATTCTTTTACAAAGAACCAAATTCATGGTACTCAGGTCACGTGTGTGCAGGTGCATAAGTCTGCTATGGATCTGAGATATGCTTTGCTAAATTCAAAGCATATCGTGTGGTGAATTGCCACTTATTGTGTGACAGGGAAGAAAAGCCACACTAAGTAAGTCATGCTGTTGTGGGAAAGATAACATGTAGCAGGTGGATGCACGTAATCCATCTGGAACAAAGCCCACATCTGCTAATCTGACAAAGCTGTGAGCAGGAAGACAAACCAAAAAAATCCCACGGAGAGAACCCACACAAACCAGGTCACCACAAATAATGGGAAGGTTTACCACAGCCAGTGGCAGCATAAGCTACATAGCTGTAGAAATAATTTCTATGCATGCATACGTATGCATATTTTCTTATGTTCTGAAAGTAAAAAAAATTCAGCCGCCCTTGCTTCCTTTTCTAGCAGCTTTCTGCCACTAATACAATCACTAGAAATGTTAGAGCTCTATAAATTGAGTCTGGAAAATAATTCTATCAGTATCAGTTTCAACAAAAGAAAAATAAGGCTTGAAATCTATTCCTTCAGTGTGTTGCTAGCAACCAACACCCAGGCACATGGTTTCAAGCCAGCTTAAAAGTAAAGAGTATCACAAAGGAAGCAGTCCTGTTCTTTAAGTGTATTTTTCTTTCCTTTTGCTAGTTGATCTAAGCCATAACTTGCTGCTTTTATTTATTTTGATACAATTCTATTTGATCAATACAAAATTTCCATTCTACTCTTCCTCAGGGCCACACAAACGTATGTCAGCATGACGTGGTAGTACAGCACTGGAAAGGGAGCCAGCACAGCCTTATGTAACTGCTTCCCAAGACAGCAATCATACCTCATGCAAACTGAAAGTTTTCCCCAAGCAACAGCCACATCTTACTGCACTCTCAAATCAGTGCCATCAGCTAATTTGGTCATCTCTCAGGCCTTAAGCAGCACAGCTCTTTTTCAAAGATTTGTTTCATTCTATTGCTTTTAACGGTCAGATTTCAATGCAAGCACTTTCACAACACTTGAAAAAAATCCCCCTATATTGACTATGTGTTTAAATTCAAAACCAAATGTTGCTGAAAAGGAAACTAAGCCAAGCTATCTATCAGAACCGAACTGCTAAGCAGACAATGCAAAGAGCAAGTACCACCTCTCCAAATACCTCTTTCCACAAATTCCAGAAATTCTTGTGTAGAATGGACATCAATTTAAATCAGGTTTTACTGTTCTATGTATGACTAAACAGCTCCATCATGTCATTTCACTAACCTTGGAGATTAGTTTACTGTTTATCCATAAATTTTGACTAGAATTCACAAGCTTCGTATTCCCATTAAGAACAAGTGTAAGAGGTCATTGTAGTCTGAGTTAAAACAAAGGTTGAGGTAAGAATTAGCAGCTCACAGGCAGTAAGGTCTGTTAGAGGCCTGTCAGGTATCCAACACAGATAAACCAGTTCCATAAGATATCACAACTTGCACTGCAGATTTAAAGACTACTTTCAGCCTTGTAGCAACCAAAGGTAGCCTGGCAATCCCTCTTCCAAACTATTCTCAATACCAGAGTTTCCTCAGTGCTCTGGATCTGTTACAAGTCCCTTCAGCTCCACAACTGATACATTACCCAATAAGGGAAAACACCTGACCGCAGTCTCTCAAAATGGTTACACTAAGCAAAAGGTAACTGCAGTGAAACAAAGCCAGCTCAGAGCAACTCTTTGTGAGTCGTGAACTATTTTTCTAGTTGCTTGTGCACTGACCCAAGAGATGAGCCCACCACTTTTCTAAACAGAAGCTGTGCTGAACTTAGTGTTCTTACAGGTACACATCAGCCATGCTCATTCATACTACTTAACTTTCCATAGATGTTCTACAAGCTGCAACTTAAAAACTGTCAGAATAAGAAATACTGAAGAGTGGGATGCAATTTTAACCGTATTGTTTGATTTAAAATCTATTTTCACAGAAATTCTGCTTTTTCAGAAAAAAGGCATGTCATCCTTCTGTATACTATGTACAACTTCTATTCACAAAACTTTATTTACAGTGAGCAAGGCAAAGACGTTTTCCCAATGATTAAGTTTCAGGCTCCTTCTTTTGCTTACCTAGCAGTATTTCATTATAAATTTATCACCCAAGAGCTTAAGAGTCAGAAGTGTGACTTCAAAAAAAAAAAAAATGGATCAAGCAAAATGTTTGGTAACTAAAATACACAAAACATCATTAGTTTATCTCACACACCTCTGTTACTCACAAATGTAATTACATGACATTTTCCTTAACATTATTTATTTTCTTACCTCTCCAATTACTTACCCTCGGGAGACTTCTAAGCAATTAATTATTCTTGGTTTCTTAACTAAAAGCAACAAATCCAATTGGCTGTAATGCTTAAAAGTTTCTAAAGCCTCCTGGAATACTGACATTTACAATACACGTTTCATATAGATTATCCTCAGTGCTTTTTCCTCTGCTCTTCCACCCACCAAATTTGTCAAAATATCTAGTAAATAACAGTGAATAAACTGTTTGAGAAGGTGTGAATGAAACAAATGAAAATGAAGCTTAGTAGTAGATCAAGAAGCTAAAAATAACCATGCATTGGCAAAGCAAGGGATAAACCAAACTTCCTGGATTTTTAGGTGGCTCTGTGTGGAGCGACTCAATCCTCACAGGTCTTTTCCACACTGGGATGTTCTACAAATTGTTCCTTTTCTGAAATCCTCACAGAATCAAAAAAAAAAAAAAAAAAAAAAAAGCAGACAGGAAAGAGAGAATATGAAAACAATGAGGTACAGAGGATACGGTGTTTACAGAATAGGATTTTGTCTTCAGATGATCTTCCACCTTTTCTCACAGCAGCATTTAAACAACAGCTTAAAGGGAAAAGATAACTTTATTCTTCCTCCTTTTATATAACTCAAACAGAACCTAGCAAATACTAGCTCCAGAATAGAGGAGGGGCAGGAAAACGCTCAACAGCCAGGCAATTTTGTCCATAGCATCCCTCTGACCTGACTCAGTCACCCTGCCTCAGAACTCTCACTTTTGACAGAGATTCAGTTAGCTGTATAATTGTATGTTCAAGATAACAGCTTGCTTCTATGGCATCATGTTATATCTGCCTTTAACTACACTGAAGAGACTATTGTTACCCTTCTGTATCAGATGGGAGATGCAGTGACTACACAGTGCAGGAAGAAGAAAGATGGACAACAATTAACAAGAAACAAGTAGGCCGCTATAGAGGTGAATAAAAATCCATCAGATGCATCAGTCATCTGAAGCATCTGTGTTTAAGATGGGAAACCAAGACAAATTTAACCATTAATGATAGAATGAAGAACAATTCTACACTGCTTGTACACTACTTCTATTAATACTAAAGCAGCTTGATGAAGTCCAGAAGTCCACCTACACACTATGAAATGAGCACTGTACTTACTTCCTTCAGATTACTTATTTCAGTCTCTTGTCTTTTGTTCACTGATGTTAGTTTCTTATTGAGCTGTATTGCTTCCTGTACTTTAAACAAAAGTTGAAATGTTTATATATACACTTCCACATTTAAAGTATTATTTGATTTATACCTGTTATGTATGTGTGCATAATGCCTGAAACTGTTAAACAACTTCTTGGAAAGCAGACTAGGATGCAAAATAGAACTCAAGGAATCTGTATATATACTATGATCATACATGAAAGGATTAGAGCAGACAGCACCAATTGTTCTATACCTCAAATAATCATTTTGATTGTAATTTGTAAATATAATTTCATTCTTACTGTCATTCAGTGTCACTTTATTCAAACTACTTCTCTGTTAACAAAACATTAGCAAAAGAAAATACTTCAAAAAATAATAAATGTCTTCTAGTACAACTTAAGCAAAATTTGTAAGATTTCCAACAAGGGTCATGTATTCACACTATCTTTAAAGTGCTAATAATGGCAATAAAGTGAATTTATTACACATTGCAGCATTTTGCATGCAAGTGAAACATCAGTTTTCACTTTCTTACATTCCTACATGCTGTTTTCATATAGCAAATAAAGACCAAACAGTTTATAAATGTAAACAATTTGCATAATGAACTCACACACTTTGTGCATAACTTTTTCCCTGACTGCAGTTTCTTGCTCAGAATTTACAATTTGCCTACATGCCTACTGCAGGTCTCATATCCCACAATGCAAATTGAATTCCCACTGCAGTAAGACACACTATAGTTAAACAGGTGAATAGACTGGCTTCTTGAACAGAGGGATCATTTTGCAGTTACTGATAAATATAAGAAATATGGCAAAATCTGTAGTTAAAAGAAAAAAAACCACTACAGGTGTTATTTTTCCAATAAACTGCAAAAAGACTATTCTGTATCTGGCATGAAATAGAAAAGCTTTGCCCAGTGTAAATAAAATGAAAGCACAGCATTGGTTTTTTGTTGTTGTTTTTTTTTTTTGTTTTTTTTTTTTTTGTTGTTTTTTTTTTTTTTTTTTTAAAGTGGTTTAATATTTGACAGTCAAAACAAATAAAAAGCAATAGAAATGTAACTTGAATTATTATAGAACCCCAAATACCCTTAAAACGTTACCTATTGAACCAGACTCGATCTGAAAAACTATGTGGTTTTATTTAGAAAAAAAACTTTCAAGTTTGGGGTTTTTTTTTCTTATGCTTGTTTTTCAGTTACACAACCCGTCCTCCCTTTCCTTAGAAAAGAGTTTTCTTAATGGATGGACACTGTAGGTATGCAAAGCAATACATACACACATTTCACAAGTTCTACACAAATTCCTATGCAGACACTGCAGTGCATTACTTCACGCAAAACACAGATTTCCCTCTAATTATTAGGTACCAAACATCATATAAATCTGATATATTGAGTAATAAAAATATCAGTTTTATGTCTTAAGGATGGCAAAATATATTTATACTAAGAAGGGCACGTGGAATAGTATTTTTGTTTTTTAGTAGGTTCACAAATAATTTTGGGATGTTTTGACATAAGAGTGGGGTTAACGAACACATTCATAAAGCTTTAAAGCCACGTAGCCACAATAACTACATGGAGTTATTCATCCATTCTATTTACTGAATTATTTTTAAATTTCAATATTTCTACATATTAAATATTTTATATGTATTTACATAACTAAAAATCACATTTCATTAATGCCTTCTGTCCATTTCCCAACATTAACACTCATCCCAACCAGATTTCTTTTCTATTACTTGCCAATTCCTTTACTTTCATCTCCTCCTTTGTGCTGGTACAATTGCTTATGTCTGCTGAACAGCAACAGGAAGCTGACCCACATTAAGTCTAAAGATTTTTTGGAATGAGCAGGTCTGCTACTGGATGATTTTGAACAGAAATCAGTTCTTCACATATGGTGACACACACAGCTGAAGCAGAAAAGAGCAGAAGTACAGGGCCTGTGCTGCTTTACCTGACACTGTCACAGAAACAACATAGAAGCAACTGAAATGTTGATGCTTGGCACATCATACGTACTATTTTTTGAATGTAGTCACATCTCCAACTCAGTGTTGTCAAAAATAAAGAATACTGGAGTACATTTAAAACATACATACCACTGTGCTCTAATTTTCCATGAACACCTTTAACGATTCCAAACTGACATGCAATAGTAGCATAACACCTCTCAAGTTCATTCAGTTTCTTATGCTGCTCTTCTCTCGCTGTTAAGTGCATCTGTAATTTCTGCTCCTGTTAGAAACAAAGGAAGCACCTGCTGACTGACACCATCTTGCATGTATAAATCAGCACTCAAAATGCTTCTCAAAATGGCATAAACAAAATCATTCTCAGGGTATCTCAGTTGTGTACTTCATATCTGATTACCAACTCCCACTTCCAGACTGGGTTTCAATACATTTTCCTACATTCTCCCTTTTATTCAGGAGAACTTTCTCATAAATGCATGCAGGATTGCATTAACTGTTTTCAAAAGCTGATTTCAAGTTTTCCTTTGTTACACAGCTTACTCTAAACACACTATTCTACCTGTCACTGTACTGCAAACACAGCCTAGCACGCTAATAGTGCTTCCACCTGCCTGTGGTTCATACCTGTCCTCCTGCACTACCACTCAGTGCAGCACTGCATACTCTTATTCCCTTCATGTAGCACGTCCCTTGAATTCAACACTGTCCAAACCCCACACCAGCCAAAGTGGCACTATTAAGCAAATGATATTCAGATGTCTTTTCTTTTTATAAAGGCACCAGTACAGTAGCATCAGCCTATTATGGACCTAAACACTTTCACTGCATCATGACTTAAGTACACAAAGGAAAACTGTTTTGAGCTACATGGTGGTACAAATACAAACTCAAACAGAAGTCCTGTTTCTCCAAGACAACGTCAATCAAAGAACAGGGCCATGAAGGAGCTTGAGCACTTGACACAAGGAAAGGCTGACCGAGCTGGGACTGGTCAGCTTGGAGACTCTCACACAGTTGAAGCTGTACAAATATCTTGGAAGGATGAGAATAAGAAAAATGAGAGACTCTCCTCAGCAGTGCCCAGTGGTCAGGCATTAAAACACACTGCACAGACAGGCTGTGGTTTCCACCTGGGGAAGATACTCAAAACCCACCTGGACACAGCCCTGAGTAATCTGCTCTAAATGCTTTGAGCAGGGAGTGAGGTGCAGAAGTGCCCACCAGCCTCATGATCATAATTAGAAAAGGGAGAGCGCAAGGACAGTCTATTTCTAATCCACAGCAGAGCAACACAGCAATGAAAATGAATTGGGCCAAATTCATTCCAGTGGGTAAATTCAGGTTACACAAAGATGGATCCGGCCCAGGCTATTCAGCTTCTGTAAGGCTTTCTTCCCTTATAGTAACAAATGCAATACATGTCCAAGCATCAGAGGATAATAAAAGCTCACAGTAATCAAAAGAAATGACCAACATAAGGCTAGCAAAACAGGATATACAATACAAATTCCTCATGTTTTATAAGGTATGAAATTAAACACACCACAGCAAATAGAAAGTCATAATGGAAGCACTGGTAAAGAAACACCACCACTTACAGAATCGCTGTGCAAAATGTAGGCTGTGAATTTTCATATGCTTCCTTTTTTTCTTAATAAGCAAAAATTTTTGAAAAGCTGTGCTTAACTAACACTAGGATGCAGGCTTCACAGAAGTAAAAAGAAAAAGATCATTTGTGTTTCTCCTGATAATTCAGATGTATTTACTCTAAGCAAGTGATGAATAAGGGAGCCTAATCAAAATGAAACTTGAACAACTTCTGGCAAAATGTGAGGTTTTGAACTTTCGTATGAATGTTCTTAACGCTCTTCCAATTTCTTTCTTAAGTCAAAAAGACAGCATTATGCCCTCCTCCTCACCAGAGAAGTACAAATATGCCTTATTATTTCCCCAGTGTCTCTCATAAGAAAAGGAAGTGGCCTGCTACATCCTCAAAAAAGTTCTATTAAGAGTTTACCACTGGTCTAAAAATGATTTTTGATGGCAAGCTGCTCTCCAGCCTCAGAGCACAAATAAAAGCATTTTTGTTTACCTGTGTTCATGGATCTTCTCATTAAGGCGAAAAGATCTTAAAGTCTTCCATGGACAAAAATAATTAAGAGACAATAAAGAAACACTGGGAGACTCCACAGGATAGGGAGGATCTGACCTGGAGCTGGATTAAGACCCACAGAATCTTGGTTCTCCTTCCTAAAGTGTGATATTGCAAGAACAGGAATTATTGTCCTGGTTTCCACCAGTAATAAAGATAAGCTGAGATGGGGAGTGGAACTGATTTTGGCCATATGGTTTGTTGAGGAACAATCACTTCTTGGTAGAACTGGACCAGAGAAATAGTTCAGGGTCAGGTAGGTGACTGGAGGAAGACAGAGGGAATTGCTCCTATCTCAAAAATATTCTGGAAATTGAGTCACTGGTCAGTGTTATTCAGTGAATCAGAAGGTGGTAACTGGGGGGTGAAAGTGTCAGAGGAACAAAGGAGTTGTTATGAAATGGAGACATAAGGCAAGAACATAAAATTCTGCAGAGAACTACTGCCTGTAAAACTCCCAAGCAGGAAAACGTTTCCACAGCAATTCCTCTGCTTCACAGTGCTTTTCAACTTCGACTCACTATCTTCAGTTTTTGCTGTACCACTTCCTCCACACTATTTTTAAACAACATAATGTAATTACAGGCAGATTCCTAACTGTGGAAAGGAATTAAATGTATCTTTAAGTTGGTTTGTTTTTAATAATCTAGGATAAGTACATTATATATTTTAATTCATTTTCATTCATGTAGGATTTATTTTTCGTTGGTATCTACCTCTGTATTACAGGTGGCAGGGATGCTCTCAGGAAATACCTATAATGTGAAGTTGTTAGAAATTCCCAGATGTACTTTGGCTCAAGAGCACTCAAATGGTTCCTGGGCACAGTTCAGAAGGCTGACTGAGAAGAGTCTTTTATTTGGATGCAGTTTTCCCTCTTTTAAAGAATAGCAGAGGTTAATGTAACTAGGCCATTTCATCTCTCTTGAATTCAGCTTCAACAAACGGTCTCGCAAACATTTAGTTCATCAATGCAGACATACAGTTCAACTAGACTGACTACCAAGCATTCACAGTTCCTCACCCCACCTCCTCTGCTCATGACTATCAGTGCACTGAATCGCTGCCATACAGACATCTCCCCATTAACTGCACTGAGAACTTCCACTCCACGTTTACTTCTCTGAACCATGCACAAGAGTTGGTCTCGAAGCCAAAGCTCATCTCTTTCTTGTTTCCTCTGCATTGTGACACGTGTCGAAGGTTAGGTACTAAAAATTAAAATTGAGTGGAGAAGAGAGCTCACTAAAAGCTCACTTTCTCAGATGTGCTTAAGATCAGCCAGTGCATGTTCACAGGGGAACGCATGAATAGATGAATTTTACTTGCAGAGTAGAAAACAAACAAAAAATATGTTTGCTTTAGTTCTGCACTCTCAGAGAGCTTTAGCATTCTACACTGTATGCATCAGGAGATTAGCAAAGGAGGAAACAAAGACCTGACCAAGACCATTTTCCTCTAGCTACTCCTTCATTCATTCCAGCAGTAAGAAAACAGTACAATGCACAAGCCACGTTTAAGTTTCTTCCATCAGACAACTAGCTTTGTTGTGGTCATCCTGCAAACTTCCGCATCCGTATGCAATCATGTGCAAAGTGACAGTAACAGACAAAAACTGGTATTTTTTGAATAAAAAAAGAAGGAAGAAAAAGGCTTTTTATGTCTATACAGCCTTTCAATACAAAATAGCAACCATCTACGTTTTCAAAATTATAGCACATATCACACACATGACATCAGCACTATAATTCTCACAAAGCTTCACTGGGGGTGGGGAGTGGAACTCCACATGCTAAAACAACGTGCAATACATTAACAGTGCCAGTGCTAGATTATAAGAACAGAACTAAATGAACAAAATTGGAATAAAGTGGCACATCGAGCTCCAGCACATACAAAAGCTACTTTACTGACTGGCAGGGTTTCTAAGTGCCAGACATAAACTAGACAGTGCATTATCTCACTCTCAAAGCACTAGCCAGAACAAGATCTAATCTCAAATAAGCTACAAACTGAAATGTACATTGGTCTCAAAAACCCACTCTATTTCTGAATATTTTGCCATTTACGATAATAAAGACTCTACCTGGGCTTTTGATCCACTGAACACACCATTTATTTCTGTGGAACTACAGAAGGAATGGGTAGAATCTGTCCCAGTCTAAAACCATATTAGCCCACTACTGAGTACAGTTGCAAGAAAGAATGAACTTCTACTTACCTTATGTTTTTGTCTTCTACATCTTGAACATGGCCAGACCATATGTGTTAGGTCTAGTGCTACACGCAAAAGAGGAATTCTAATAGTTTTTCCCCAAACTCAACATTTTTAGTAATCACACTCCATATCAAAGTCACAGAACACCAACATTTTAATAATATTAAATCATTGTTGATAAAAAAAGTTTGCTTAAACATATGAAAGGAAGATAATTGTTTAAGCAATACAGATGTATTTCTACCTTATAGAAAAGTTCTTGTGATTTAAATACTCTTATTCATATGGAAAACTGAACTTGCAAATTATTAAAGGCAATATGTGCAATGATCTAAATGTAAATTCAATAATTTTGTAGATTTTAAGCATCTCCCTTGATCAAATATATTTTAAGAATAAATGCAAGTTAAAAGTGAAGTAAGATGAAACATTTTATGTTGCCTTTGATCTTTAACTTGTAGCCTTATCTCCCAGGTCAGAGGGCACATTATTCAATTTCACCATATTTTGTGTAAAACCACTGTAGCGTTGAAGATGACTTTCAGTACAAATGTCATGGTACTTAAAGCTAAACTGGACCCTAGTTTTTTAAGCTTCTTAATTAAAATCACAGTTTATAATGGTCTGACAATATTATCTTTATACTTTCCAGTTGAGCAGCAGCAGAATTTTCACAGCATTTACTCAATCAAGCTTAGCAACGTTTCTGCAGCTCATTCTTTCACTTCCTAAAACAGACAACGGGTTCAGAGTAACTAAGCTGTCACTCTATATAAATTTATTCTCTGTGTCAAAGGGAGTAAACTGGATCGGATGAAATCTAAACTGTTCAGGGGAACTGATGTTAAGAACTAATTCTGAACAGAGGAATGAAAAAGAGGAAAAAAACAGGACGACTTTTTCTTAAAGAAAAATCAAAAGCAAAAAATCACCTTAATTCTCTACTGCTACTTTGGGATGAATACTAGGTCCTACAAGTACAAGGATAAGAAGATTAGCCCATTCAAATTACATTTTTCACCCATGAGAAAAGGATCCCCGTGCTCATCTATAAAAGAACATAGTAATTATACTTCAATGCACCAAGGAGTTTGGCATGATAAACTGCAGCTATCACAACACAAGAAACTAAGAATACTGTATTTGAAAGCTGCTTAGATTCAAAGGAAATACTGCCACTTTTGACTATTTGTATTGTCATCATCATCAAAGCACGCAGGACTGTATTTGCGTTACACTATAAACTGACATTCTTTTCTCATAACAACTGTTACTTTTATTACTTTCTTACCATTTCATTCACTTTCTTTTGTAACGTGTATTTGGAAATCTGTAAAACAAAAGAGCTATTAATTGAATTGCAGTAACAATTTTTTTGTGAAGACAAACTGCAGATTCCTAAAAAATTCTCAAACCTAAGATTTAATTGCCAATCCGATACAGTAACGTGGCTTTCAAATTAAGAGTTTAACTATTTCTGTTATTGTAGATTCACTTTATAAAACCACACTTCCATTTAAAAAATCACATTGATTTGTATCTACAGTGATTTTGAAAAATGCATAACACCTATGTTGTCTGACATGTATCACAAAAATAAAGTGTACTGGGACTACAGCAATAAATTCAATCCCTGTACTAAACAGAGATAAGAATGAAAGTATTTTCTTATATCCTAGAAGAATAAAGTGGGTTTTCTGCTGGGGAGAAAGCAATCTTTCAGATAGAGGTTCCAAAGAGTGTGATATAAAGACACTTGCATGTTTTAAAAACACAGGGTTGACATTGCAAGTCATTAACATTATTTTTCATACACCACAGGCGTCACAGAATTTTGGTTTTTATAACATTTACATCTCCATGTCCTTAGTCCTACGTGGTTTTTGAACACCCTAACATGTACTGACAATGCCTAAAATAAAAATAAAGAGAGAAGTATCAGTGAATTAAGTGGAACATACAGAAAGCTCCTGATGAAACTAACTATGGAAATCAATACAAAACGTGGGAACTTTGTGAGTTGGATGTCCAGTGTTAATGTTTTTGTTCTTGCTGCTCAGAAATTTCTGAAACCACAGTTTCCAGACAGGGATCAGAAGAAGCATAAAGGAAGATTGTGGAAAACAGGAAGAAAAATAAGTCACATCTCACATGACATTTGGGTTTTGGAATCTGTGCGTTCTTCTGGAATAAAAGAACTTCAGCTGACAGCATGCTTAAAGCTAAAGGTTAGAACAGAAACTCAATGCTAGAAAGTAAGGTATGAGCATATCATGTAGATTAAAAGGGATGGTCTTAAAGACCCTCTGAAAAATAACTATTTTCTCTGGGGTAGGAGGGAGGCATGTGGAAACTATTCGAATATCATCAATGTTTATTTAATGAAAATAATAATTTACCTGTAATTCTTTTAATGTTTCTTTCAATCCATTGATTTCTTTTTCTTTTATTTCCACAGCAAGTTGATATCTTCCCTTTCAAAACATAATCTGTACTTTAAAAATATGTATTCTGCCCAAATCCTAATGATAAGAGCTTAACAACAAGAGTGTTATGAAGGTAACAAATAACTCTGCTAAATATTTTGGAATATACATCTGTATTGCTCTGAAGAGAAAAATGAATACATGATGGCATATTTTCCATCACTTACAACAAGCCTGCCAAGGGCAGAACTAAAATATTAATATCTAATAAAGAAAATCTTACAAATTATTACGAAAGCATAACAGTAGTTCTCAAGAAGCTACAGTTTGTAACTTTAGTAAAGGCCTCAGCAAGAAAAATACTTTGTTATAATATACTTAGCACGTGCTCCATAAGTTACGTCACATTATAACTTGCCTATGTGTGTCACTAGTTAGTAAACAGTGCATTATAATGAAGTACCTTTTCTTCTTCCATGGCAAACATCCTTGCCTGTAACTTGATTCAGTGGCACAAAAAAAAAAAAAAAGGAAACAAATCAATGCTGCACTTAGAGTTACTCGTATTCACACAAACTTACAAGACAGTGTATTACGTTGTATAGCCCACTTCCCTTATATAGGTGTATCTTATCTACACAATACATCGTTCTACAGCAGCAGCAAGCTGGTGAATCACAAGTTTTTTTTTGTTTGTTTGTTTGTTTTTTTAAGGAAAGAACTGCTTGTTTTTTGTGATATGATTGAAATTTGTAGCATTAGTGATAAAATTACTCATCCCCATGTGTAACAGTTTTCATTCCTATCACTGCTCAATATCAATGGATAAAAACACAAATCTTACTGGAAAGACTGAGACACACTTTCATATATTGAACTGAATAAGTTACATTGCAGATTTTTCCTCAATTGTTAAGAAAAAATGTCTGGAAGACATGCCATTTTAGAAAGAGATTGGGAAGAGGGAGTGTGAGGGGACACAACTGACATACAACAGGTTTTAAGTAAGTTTCTGCAGGAATTTTTGGGAAAGAGAATCTCAGAGAGAGTGGCTTACTACTATGCAGAACTGTCAATTGCAGCATGTCTGGATCTAAAAACAGACTTGATTTTTATGAGCTGCCATTTTTTGAACTCTTAGTGTCTCAGCTGGAAGGATTTATTGCTACCTGCTTCTTAAAAGCTGCCATAGCTTCTTTGTGTTGTTGCTGTAACGTGTCTGTCTGATGCTGCAGAGTTTCCTGCTCATGGGAAATAACAACAATCCTTTAAACATAATCTTACAGCAAAACGTATACATGGTCTTTTAAGAAAAACAGTACTTCTCTTACATAACTTTAGGAAGACATCACTGACTGAAAGCAAACCCTAAGGATGAGACAAGATATTTGTTAACCAGTAACCATCTTTTCAGCAGTGGCCTCTCTTCTAGTTGGCAGCAGGCAGCAGTTATCACCTCTAAAAGGTACGTCCTGCTGGAACTTCTAAGTGCAATTCTTACCAATCCCACCAAGATACAGAAGCCATCCAATGTCCATTGCCACCTTATGACAGTACCTTCATGCAGCTCAAAAAGCCATAACAGGATATTAACTTTCACCTCCATTTAAAAAAATATACTCTATTTTCCAGAGAAATCTTAGTAGTTTAACAAGCCACATAAAAGAGCTGAAGGCCGACAGAACAAACTAAGCCTAAGGTCATAAGATAAGATTTCCTACTTTAATTGTCCTGCTGCCTGGCTTTACTCACACACATAAAAAATACGCACACAAGAAAATGAGTTGAAGATAAACTATTATTTTTGTGTTTGCTACTGTTTTATATCAGAATCTCATACACTAATACTCCACTCTGCAAGTTGGCAGCCTTTAAGATCTTTAAGTATCACACTGCTATGCTCAAGACAGGAAAAACACAACCTAGGGGAAGTAATATGAAGATATCTTTGTTAGATCTTCTTTTGAAGCTCTAGCTACTTCAGAAAATAAAGGCAGTCAAGAACAACTACCACAAAATGCAGATGAACATTCAGCTAGGAAGTCTTACTGTGAAACAATGATTATGCAATGATTATGCAATAACTGCACAAAAATAAACACAAATTCAGACTATTAAAGAGTGACAGATGAGAAACTAAACTGATAATTCATTTCACATGTGAGAAGCCCATTTTCTTCTCCCCTGATTGAGTTTTTCAGATACAAACAATGTTAGATTCTGCAGCAAACAGGCATTACTTTTGAGTTCTGCAAGTGAGGGCTCGCATTCTTTGACCTGAGTATGAAGGAAATCTGTGAAGGCAGAGCATTTTATATTCACATACACATTCATTGTGAGATATTTTCAGAAGGTTCTTATTTGCATCTATCAAACAATACACACAACATGAATTATTAACGGGTAAAGAGCATACCAACTATGCTCAAAATCCAGAAATGATCCAGGAGTACCAGCAAATCAAGTATTCTTTGAGTATTAATCCTACCCACCACAGGAATACTAAGATTCTATAACCACAGTACTGCCAAATTAAGATGATACTTCTATAGAAATTCAAGCCAGTGACAGATAATTTACTGAAATATAAATTTGCTTTAACCCAATTGTCATCTTCTATACAACTTTGTTACTGATGCAATTTATAACCTGATCAAAGTATTACTGAATTCTTCAATAGATACTGCATTTTTCTTTCTCTTGTACATTCAAGTGATGTGTTTTAACAAAAACCCCTACTTAAGACTACTAAGTGGTGTGATTGTACATAGCTACCTCAAAAATTTAGTGCTTTGCACACCACATGTGTGATGCACAGGATATAAAGAAGAAAGTGACTTTCTCAAATGTACAAGCAAAATCACCTTTGATATTGTGATTCCACAGTAAGTATGAGTATACCTACCAGATTAAAAAGATTTTGTCCACTGATTTTCCCTATTTTAGTATTTTTCCCCCCAACAGCAGCAGCAATGTTCTTAAAACTAATATTACAATTTGAAAGCAAATTTCTGTCTTAAATCAGAAAATTCTCTTACGTTCTCTTTATTTGAAATCAGTTCACTAAGTTTAAGATAAAACAGAATGCATGCTAAACCACAGAAATGTTGGCAGAAAGGCATCTCTGAAGGAAAAATATAAAAGAATATTTGAAAAGTCCAGAGGAGCAGCTGTCTGCATACTGAACTTTGACTACTGTCAATGATTCCGCATTTGGAAACAACTGGGTCACAAATTCAAGTTAAATTTCATACTACTTAGCATTTTCATCTCACTTAAATCTCCAGAATCAGAAATCAGCTTGTTCCTTTGAAGCTCCAGAGTTTGATATAAGTGCTCTCTCTAAAACCTACAAGTCATTGTTTACATTGGGTTTGCCATATGCAAACTAAAATCCAAGCATCAAAAAAAAAAAAAGCCAGCAAAATGATTTCAGCTAGCTAACTGTAAGTCCCATCTTTCTACAAATGGTAAATTGCTGTTAAGGTCTGGGAAAGAACAGAACCACCCCTTTTGAACCCTGATTATTAGGGACTGCAATGCTACTTTAAGGAAAGCAAAGAAAGGTTACAAATAGAAAGCACTGCTGCTCCTATAAATATAAAATGTTTCCTGTTTCTGTGTGCACATATATATCTTCTGGAGGAAAAAAAAAGCACATAATTGGGATTATTAATTTAAGATGGTTAGGATGAACTCCAAGAAGAAATAGTCTTCCTTTACTACTAAGATGTTAAAGATCCCAAGATCAAGGATAGAGCTGAAGTTATTGTTTTTTCTGTGATCATAAAATATACAGAGTGAAGCCTTTTATCTTGTGACCCAGTGCCAAGGGTCATAGGTTTGACTGTATTTGAGAAAGGAACGGATTTCCTATGAAAGCATAACCTCAGGAACCCTCACCCTAAAAAGAATGTTAGGCACTGTATTGAAAACTTCGTTGTGAGTAAGGGTGACAAACTTCTGAGTATATCTACCTTGTAAGTTACTGTTAAAAAAAATAAACATGTATAAATGTTAGAGAAAAAACTTATAGTCAAAATACTACAAGTTGTTTGTGCATTGACCTTGGCACTAGCCAAAGCCAGGCACAGTACACAGCTGTTACTATGTAGCTTCCCCCATGTTACTGTGTCAAGTTTCCTTGTGTTCCATTGCTTCAATATTAACACCCTTTCGACAAAAGATTGCCAGTCGTGCCAAATATTATGATGAGATTCTTTTGTTAAGCAGATTTTTACATTGAGCACAATTAAAATCAGTACTAAAGCTACAGCATGGCTAGACAAACTATTGTCTACCACATTTCACAATTGACAAAAAGACTTAAGAATTGTATCGAGCCACAATCCAAATTAGTATTATCTTAAAACCAAATCTCAGCAGTTGAAAGACAAAAATCACATAAAAGTTACCTTCTGCCACTCGAGTTCTTGTTTCTCCACAACAATTTTACTTAATTGATCTTCATAATTGATCTCCGTTTCCTAATTAAAAATAAGACAGTTACCTACAAATCAAACACCAACATAGTTTGTCTGCTCTTACTGCTCCTTCTTTACAATCCAGAACACAGAAGTTACTGTACACTGTGCTTATATACTGCACAACCAGAAGGAAACAGTAGATTTGCAAATCTTCTGACTGAAAGAGCTGAATTAATAACAGATTGATGTGAACAGCAGAACATTATGAACTAGGATCCCAGCTCTTAGTTGACAGAAGCAGCCCACTCTTCATACGTCTTCTGTTCTGCACCTTACAACAAAACCAGGCTCAAAGGCAACAAAACAGACTCAATTTTGCTTCACAGCTGAAAAGTGATTGGACATCCTGATGAAGGAAGCCACTGGCTAGTCAATTAATCAATGACAAATAATCACGGCTAAATCAGAATCTTTGAGATACCTTAATGACTGCACAATGATTTGACTCAGAGCACTGAATCTCTTCTTTTTATCCCCCCCTTTTTCTTTCTTTTTGACATCTCTTAGCAATCACATTGTTGTAATGGAAAGTGAAACATTCATTGCAACCTTATGTGCCAGTAAGTCTTCTGACCTACCAGACTGATACAAAAATGAAAAGAATTCCTGGATAATCACTTGCATTTTTGATAAGGTGAGCTACCTGCAAAGAACATGAATAAAGGCCAAAGGTTCTTCACCATCCAGGAGATGGAGCAGCAGCAGTTCAGGTGTGCTACATCACCTGTTCTTAGAGAACTGCCTTGTCAAGAATCAAATTATTACTGTGATAACAAGATATACCTGCTGTAATCACAACTGTGAACAATTTATTGTTCTCCCGAAACATTCTGGCACCAAAACGAGATTTTCCTAAGAGGAATCAGTTTCCTGTGTGTTATTTTTATTTTCTCTTACAAGTGCTGTCCTCCTTTTACAAATACAGTGCTGAAAGGAAGATCAAGTCCCCTCCCAAAAACAATGACAACGGCACCCACACCTTAGATGCAGATGATTATAAGCAACACACTGCTCTCCTATTACATACGGCCAAATAATGAATATGCTTTAAAGATCTGAGACTGTTCCCGTCCCAAAGCAGGTAATTCAAGCGTTCAGAAATGCAATTCTTAAATCCTGTGCAAATGAAAGTGTTAAGCTTTTAAGAGGACACTTGCAGAGTAATAAAATGGCAAAACAGGTCCCAAGATGATTTAAACATAGGCTTTTGATACTGACATCTTTTATAATTTCCAGGATGAAAACTGATATCCTTATTTAACATACAGTAAGCAAGCAGATGTGTGCCGAGATGTAACATACGCTTTCATGCACAAGATGCTCCTCCTAAGTAAGAGTTACATGCTGGATATAAAAGCACACCTCAAAACTCATGTGAACCTTACACAGAAAATACCAAACACGTATTTAAAATTAAAATCTGTTTCACAGAGAACTAGCTACATTTTTTAGCTTTTATTTCCCTACTATGTACCAAGAGGGTATAGATAGAGAAGAAACCTAAAGATTTTCAAGACTTAGCGTAGGAAATACATTTAAAATTTGGAAAAAGTAACAGTGCCTCAGTTCTGTCTTCACAAATCATACTTCAGTTATAATGATTGTTTTCCCTTACTCACCTATAAACAATAAATAGTAAGATATTCTCCTAAAAACAGAGTAGGCTGACTTACAGCTTCTTACAGAAGTGCAATCTTAAGCAATTTAAGCTCCTAAGCAAGAAATGCTATTAAAACAATGCATCATTAGCAGAAGTTTTGTACATTGTAAGTCTGTAAAAAAAATGATCCTTACCCTCCACCCATGTGCAGACACCTGCATATGCAGTGGGCAATTAAGCTGGGAGAAGGAGGTGGCAAAAATATCACTGATTTCAATGGTTGTTGGAGAGCAACCAGTATCTATCCACATTAAACTTACCATGAAATAAAGGGAAAAGAGTGCAATATTTTAAAGGGCAGCAGCAGAACATACATCAGTGTTACTAATTCCTGACAAAGCAAACTTACATTCAAATCAACTGGGATGGCTTATATCAATAAGTTACCAAACCTTTAGTAAAGATAAAAACAGAAGTTGGTTTATTACAAACTAACAAAAAGGCTTCATGTAAAAAAATAGGATTTACAAATTATTTGTAATCAAGTACACACATACACCATTTCTGTTCTAAGATGTCTAAATATTTTAAAATTTAACGAGGACACTAAAATTTAACATTTTACAATTGATCTAGGAAACAGCATGTCACATTTTAAAGCCCACTGATAAATAGTCACCACTGCATCTATACTGAGCCCTTTACATTTAACTAAATAAAGTCTGAAAACTGCATTAAATTCCATTTCAATTCAGCCCTTTGCTTTGAATGCTAGAGAGGACAAGAACTGAAGTTCTCTATGTGAACAACACTCCTCCAACTTACTCCCAGATTATAATGGAAAACCTGCAAGCTCTCAAAAATGTGTACATATACGTAACTACTGTTGAAAAAAACAATAAACATCGTAAATACTCAAAGTGAGAATGACAATTATATGCTGAAAGTGTTCTCATGTGAAATCGCTAACAATTATAAGCCTTATCCATCATTTTTACTTCTTTCTAAGGACATTTATAGTTTCCCCATTTTGAAGTGAAAGCTTTTAAAACTTGTGAAGTGCTTTTTTTTTTTTTTCCTTAAGAAGTTCCAACAGCTGTTTAATAGGAGAAAAACATTTTGTTATACTTGGGAGCATAATGCCGTATATAACTTTGATGAGGTATCAAAAAGCCACAAAACCTTAAAAGTGCTCATTTTTTATTAGCTGCCTTAGGACTACATGGATTTAAGGGTTTTTATAAAAAGACTACCATAACAATAAAAGAGGAGTCATTTGATGGTTTATTTACTCGTTATAACCTTTGGAAAGTGTCAAGCGTTGGTTAAAGTGTTTGCTTCAGGCTGCAGTTTTACAAGACGGGCTGTGGATTGGTCAAGCCCCCTCGATTCCTGACCCTGAACAGATTTAGGAACAGAGTACAGCTGGCTCATGTCCAAGCAGCCAAAACTGCTCCTAGGTACTTTTATTATCTTTTTCAAACTCATAACCTACCTCCTACGAAATTGCACAGCCAATTTCTCATGCAGCTCAATCAAATAGGACTCATAGGAACTACAGCTTATGATTGTTTCATGCTATGATTAGAATATCCTCCATGAACTAAACAGTCAAACTTTTAAAAGACTGCAAAGAAATGCGTCAAGTTTTGATCCCAGGACAAATGTTAAAGGCAGAGAAAAATATCACAGCTTGATTCCAATTTTCATTTGTGACGTTACATTTTTGGCTCTTCATAGCTATGACACTTAGTAAAAACCTTCAGTAGCCATACACATGCAATTTAGTCTCAAATATTGTCCTTCAGAAGCACACTATCAACTATATCTTCACGTGAGCAAAGAAACGAGGATGTATCCCAGTCATCTGTTTTCCTTTGAAAGCTTTTCACTGCTCTGCCCATCATGTGGCAGTTTATCTGTAATTAGATCTTTAAATTCTTAACTGGCACTCAGCATCTTATCTCCAACTTCAAATAATAAATTCTTAATCAAAAGACATTTGCTAACAGGAGTTATAAGCTAACAGTGCTTATTGACTTGAATACCTCCTTCCCCACCCCCACACACCACCAGAGCACAAAACAAAACAGACACATTTATTTCTGCAACAGTTTCACTCAATCTCACAGTTTTGGCCACGACACTATTGTTGCACTTGAACAGTCCATGTAGCTACCACAGGTGCCTCTGGTGCCCTTTTTAACTTCACACCATCCTCCACATTTGAAGGCTCCTGAAGTACTCTCACAGACCACCCCACGAAGCAGGTGTAGCATGGGGTTATTTGCTGCCATTTTAGGTCCAGATACAGTATAACCAATGTGATCATAGCTGGCAAGTCCACAAATGTTTTAATTTCTCCACTAACTCAAGCTTAGACTTCATGGTTTGCTCTTGCTGATAAGTAAGCTTATGGTTTCATCAACTTCCTTAATAATGGCAAACACCAATTTATCTTATGAGTATAAATGGCATTTTTAAGTACTAACCTCCAGGTTTCAATTTGCATCTCAATACTGAACCCCACTTGCCCATATTACCTGCAAAGCAGTGCTAAATCCATCAGTTGGCTGTGCTAGCACATGCAAATACACCTCTGTTCTAGAGTGGGCTAGCTCAGGTACCCTTGAACATTATGGCATTAAAGCATCAGGCCTTACGGAGCCCAGAAACAAGTTACAGGATCAACAGTACTACTGCTGTGATGTTTCAGTCAACGTCAGGAAAGGCCACTGCAGGTTCTCAGGCATGGAAGTGGTCACTGCAACTTGCCTTTTGCATCAGAGAGAAGCTTTAGTACATTTTTTAAAATCAGCACTAAGATTTCATCTTCACTATGTTCAACTGATCACCAACATTGCTTCAGCTGTTACCAAAGGTGCACACATTGCATGCTACAAAAACATTTCTGTGCAAATAAATCCTTGATTTACGTTCACATGCTTTTTACACCATCTGGAGAAAGAAACCTATTCAATACACAGCATCTAAGTTTCCTTGTAACTCATAATCTTTGCCTTCAAATGCACAGTCAGCTTCCTATCTGTACTTCAGGAAACACAAGAGCCTTCCAGTTTCACTTACTGCACAGAGACTTCATACTGTTAAATAGATGACATTTATCTATTAAGAGTTGCCTCATATTACTCAACAGAATAAAACCAGCTGATTGCAGAGCAGCACTGAGACTCTGGAACAAAGAGAAAGAGCTCCACCACAAAAGAATCACTGGGTTGACCAGTGCTGGTTGAGTGGGACAGCTAGAGTAGCAAAAAGAGAAAAGGACATTCAAACTCTACTCCTGGAGGAAGCAGAAATAATAGTTTAAACAGAATTATGAAGTTAAAAGCTACAAAAAAAAAAAGTCATACTAGGAACAAATACTCTATTAACAGCCTTAACAGCCTAAGGAATGAAGTGAAGCTGTACTGAGTACAGTATTTTAAGCCACAGTGCCTAGAATAAATGCAGCTGCCACTGACAATAAATGGGATTTCATATCTAAGATGGCAAAGCAGTCATTACTCAGAGAATTTAGAATTATGAGTAAAATCTCTAAATTACTTTGGAGACTTTAATTACAGTGATATGTTTAGCAAAGAAAAGTGAAAAACAAAGGAAGTAACTCAACACGTTTATTTAAATAAGCACATCTGAAAAAGTCTTGACTTCATCCTATGGTATCAAGTTTGGACCACAACAAGTCCCTCAAAATATTTTAGTACTTAATGGTGTTTTTTTTATCTGTCAAGCTTTGCACTGACTGTTTCATCTGCAAATTTTTATAAATTTGAGTTCATACTGCAGTATAACCAACAGTGCAAGGCAGCTTATTAAACACAAATACACGTTAGTTCCCCTTCTGAAGAGAATCCTGTCTAAGTGACAAGGCCAACAACAGGAAGAGAAACAGAAGCAAACAGATGCAAGATTACTCCTCTAAGGTCAGGCCACAGGTCATAGACACAACTGAGAGAAAACCCCACAGCACCTGGCTGTGCTGCCTCCACTGGACAGCATTTAATGAAGATTTTAATTTACTGAATTTAATGAAGATCCACACAAGCAACTTCAGGGAAACAAACAAAAAAAATGCAAGAGAAGCAAGAAACAGCAGAGCTTTAACTTCATTTGCCTGTTTAGCAAGTGACAATGTTTTAATTAAGGTGTTTGTTCTTGTCTGTAGGAAAACCAGCGCAGTGCAAAACAAGAAGTGTAATTCTGAGTAAGCACTGCCTTTTTCTCAGTGCTGATTATAAATCCATAAAATAACCCTCGGATTTGTACCAGATTTATACTAAATTCAGGAAATGATCTTGTGGAATCATTTGAAAGCAAGAGCATCCATAAAATTTCTACTTAAAAAAAAAAAAAAAAAAAAAAAGAGGTACTATGCATGGCCATATCATTTCACAATCCTTAGTTGTTCATAATGTTGAAGTTCTTTATTCCAGTTTTCAATGATACTAAGCAAGCAGCCCTAAATTCATCATTAAAGCCAATAAAATGCATGCAGAGACACTTTTAAGTTCTCAGACTGAGTAGGTGTCAAATGATCAGCTTTTTTTGACAATTCTTATTAAAAGCAGGTAAAGGTAAAATAATTTTAAGGATGAAGGAAGGTACAGGCATTTTAGAAACTGAGTGACATCTTATCTATGAAATTGGCTCTCAGCATTTGTAACACAATAGAAGTGCACCAGTGACAGCAGAGCAAGGACCCAGGCTGTAGCAAGTGAGGATTTGCTCAAATGCAACAGCCATGGGCACAGAAACAAAGGATAGACACTGTTTACCTTCAGAAGGCTGCAGGTGGGCAGGGATCTCCAGCAAGACACCCTTGCCTCCACTGCCAACCCTTAAATGAGGTCCGGGAAGGGGTGGATCCTGGCTGCATGCCTTTCAATCACTCAGTGCACTGCACACACCTGAGCTCCCCTGGTTGGCCCTGCCTTCCCACCAGGTGCTCAATCACTGCTTCAAGCTGTGACTTTGCATTTCTGCTACAGCATTAACATCAGTTTTGAAAGTAAAGATTCACTTAACCAAGGAAAATCACTTACCTTCTTGAGAAAACCTTGACTAAAATGAGTCACTTACTCCTGTAATATGGCAGACACAAAAGAGACCAAACAAAACTATCCCCAAAGATGAAGCTTTATGACACTAAATAGACTCCAACCAAAGGGATTAAAACAGCAAACACAGCAAAAAAGCAACCAGTATAAATGAAGTTTAGCTAACACCTTCTGGTACACTCCTGTATTTATCATGGCAGTTACACCCTACAGACTTTTTAATACAAAAAATAAATAGGCAAGGCTAAACATTGCCATTGGGGCAAGAGTCTAGGGATCAAACATGGTGAATTTCAGAATTAATTCTGCACAGTGCAAGTGTTTCCTTGTAAAACCTACAGAAAATTTCAGTTACAGTCACTGCCTTAATGACGTGCAACTTTAAAAACCAAATTACAGTTGGTGAAGTCCTTAAAATACAATGTGAAACTGACTCATACCTCTGCAACATTTTCTATGATGATAGGCAGGAAAACAAAATTAAAACATTCAAAACAATATAAACACATTTACCCTCCTTATCCGCAGTTCTTCTATAGTCTCCA